>NC_064856.1:70275177-70575177 GCF_024139225.1 Suncus etruscus
TATTTTTTGTTTTTGTTTTTGGATCACACCCGGCAGTGCTCAGGGGTTACTCCTGGCTCTATGTTCAGAAATTGCTCCTGGCAGGCTCAGGGGACCATATGGGATGCCAGGATTCGAACTACTGACCTTCTGCATGCAAGGCAAATGAAAGGCCAGGATCTTAAACCTTGAATTATTTTTCTGGCCACTGAAAAACTTTTTTGTTTGTTTGTTTGTTTTATTGAAAAGCATGGAAGGTTTTAAGTATGCCTCGATGAGACAAGCTCCAGGAGTAAGGATGAGAGCAACCATTATGCCATTTCTACATATATAATCTTACTTAATCCTTTCACTAACTCCTTGAGCTGATGTTATTGATGTCGTTTTCCAGTAAGAAGAAAGAGGAGGAGTCAGTTACAGCCCATACCAGCGTTGTGACCTGAACAAGTTTTTCAACTGCCCTCTGGAACTAAGGAGTAGAGGTGTATATTCAGAACTCAACACCAGGATAGATGTGCAGTTTCAAACCTGGTTCCTCCTGAACCAGTGTTCTAACTACTGTCTCCTTCCTACCAGTAATAAGATGGAGCCTGAGTCCTCACTGAGGTGTTGCCTTTGAGGATCCAACCTCCACACCCTCTTCTCATAAGTTTTACTCCCCGGGTCTCTGGCCTTGGCCCTTCTCATTGTTTCTTTCTCATCTTGGCCTTCTTTGCCTGTCTTAGCCTGTCACCAGAGGCTCCATATTTGTAGGAGGAAGACCCCCCCCTTAGACTTTTGTCCACATCCTGTTGTAATCTGGGTGCCATCTCCTTCCACCACTGCTGTGGCTGCTGGCCCCCTTGTCACCCCAGGCTGGGGTCCATGTGCCTCACAGCTGCTAGGGCGCCTTTTCCCATCGTGCCGCAGACCAGCCCTTAGCCATGGCTCCACAGACAGTCCCCATTTCATGCTGTTTTGCTGTGATTCTTTTCAGGCCTGGCAGTGACGCACATTTACGTCAAAATGTGTGGGCCACAAGTGTCCCAAAGCTGTCAGACTTTCCTTGGGGCAGACTTTGGTTGTAACCAGGCTCTCCGGGTGAATTATGGGCTTCCTCAGGGTGTCTCTAGTGATCTGGGCTTCTAAGACTGTCTCTCCCCACAACTACATTATGCGGATGGCAGGGGACCATGGCCCAGAGATGGTTGTGACTTCTCCAGAGAAAAATCTGGAAGCCAGGTCTCCTAACTCAGAGCTCTATACTTTTTCCATCTCTCTCTTGGTGAACATTTGCTCTGGCCTGCTGGAGGAGGCTTGGGACCAACTCTCCACTGTATTATCTCCTCCTTCTACTGAGTATCCTAAACTCAGACATAGTAGAAGTCTTCTGCCTTTGGCTTCCTGAGTGGGTGGGTTGGGATCTGTGAATGTGTGAATATGGCAACAAATCCTGCTTGGCGTCTCCCATGGGCTTGACTCTCTCTAAACATCATTGCATTCAAGCCTTCTCACAATGTGCTAAAGCCAGTGACCCTTGGTCAGTTCCTTGCATGTATGAGACTCATAGAATTAAGGCAGGTGACTGTAGTCAGTCATGTCTGTCACTCTGGATTTGTCTGTGCTGTTTCTTTCTAGCCTTCTAGATTAGTCAACCTGGTCAGACCCAATGGAAATTCTCCCTCCCAATGTTTCTCTCAGATATCTCATTTCCCCTAAGTGAGTGTGGGGGGGCCTTGAACACAATAACACTGAATAAATCATTGTCCAGCTGAGACTCAGATAATTCTGACCTGCCATGCCACAGTTTTCCCCAGAGAAAACATAAATGTTCAATAAGCCACATGGGTTAAAGCAAGTAGCATGTGTAGCTTATTACTGAGTGTTTGTTGTGGCTGGAACCCTTTGAAGCTTTTCATAGGACTTTTCCCATTAGGTTTCATCTTGTCCTGTTTGGTTGGGGGCCACATCTGCAATTGCACAGGGGCCATTTCCAGCTTAGTGCTCAGGGAAGCAAGCAGGGTACATGCAATGCTGAGGATTAAATCTAAGCCTTCTGCTTCCAACACATGTCCTCAGACCTTGAGCTTTCTCCAGCCTTGAACATCACATTTTTTTTTCATTTGAACAGCACAAAAGCAATGTCCACTGAAGGAGACCCACTTATTTTTGTCCAGGTGAGTCAAGTCCTAGAGAGTACAAGGAGTTCGCCCAGACTGATACCTGGTAGTTGAGCCCCAATATGTAGATAGAGCCGGAAGAGCTGGTATTCTTTTTTTTTTTTTTTTTTTTTTTGGTTTTTGGGCCACACCCGTTTGACGCTCAGGGGTTACTCCTGGCTATGTGCTCAGAAATCGCCCCTGGCTTGGGGGGACCATATGGGACGCCGGGGGATCGAACCGCGGTCCGTTCCTTGGCTAGCGCTTGTAAGGCAGACACCTTAGCTCTAGCGCCACCTTCCCGGCCCCAAGAGCTGGTATTCTTATCCCCTCAGGGCCCTGCTCCTGCATTTGATTTCACTTGGGCTCTGATCTAGTGGGGGTGCAGGAGAGAAATACATCCCACACAAGGCCCAAAGCACAAGGATTTGGTTTAAGGTTCCCCACACAATAGGGAAGTAGTGGAATCCATTAGAGACTTACCTCCTCCACAGACTGTGGCTCTGCTCTCTCAGAGTTTGAGCTTCTCTATGGGACAGAATGAGATGGCAAAGATCATCCTGGGCAGCACTCCCAGACTGGAGTCCTGTTGGATTTAATGATGCTGCAACTGATTAGTAGGAGTAGGACTGTCACTGGTCCCCAGTTTTCACTCACGGAAAATCATTCTTTTCTCAGGAGAGCAGAACGAAAGCCAATTGAATGTGACGTAGTCCCTAGAAATGTTTACCTGGTTAAAAATATGCTGGCCTTGTTATATGTTTAGCCAAATTTAGATTCAAAATCTATGATTGTCCACACCCATGTGTTAGGCATGAGCCTTTCGTTGGTACATTTTGTAACAGGAAGCGGCTGGTTTTCCATTCCGAAGAACTGGAATTTGGTCAGAAATTTGTCATTTGCAAATGCAGACGCTCACTGCATTCCATTGCTGTTTTTCAGAGTGTCTAGTCACCTGGACTGGGGGTGGAGGGGGAACAGGCCATGGGCGAGGCCAGGCTGGCCAGCCTGCCCGCCGGGTGCTCTCGGGCGAGTGCCTTCCCTGTGACCTCTGCCTGGCTCTCCCAGGCCTGCGCCATCTGCTGAGTGTTGCCTTTGGATTCGCATCTGGGCAGACCAGGCGCTTATTTTAGAACTGGAAGGAGAGGAGATGTGTCAATAAAAAGCCACGACAGGAAAAATCCATTCAGTGGTTTTAAAATATCTCTCCTTTAACAGGACAGATTATTTTTGTTTCTTAAAACAACCAATAGTTTGCTCCTCGAAACAGAGTTGGCTCAGGAGATATAGGAGAAGGCAATAAACGGGGGGGGGGGGGGGGGGCTGGGAAGGTGGATGGTGGTGCCTCTCCTTCCCTGGCAGGGCATGGTCATTTCTTCCAAGCTCCAAAGCTCCCCTATTCCACCTGGCAAACCTGAAAACCTAAAGTTCATTGCACTTGGTCCCTGTGGCCTTTATTTCATAGATGGAGTGCCAGAATCAAAGGACTTTTGCCATTGCTGCTCTTGCTACTGGCCTCTCTTCCCAGATACTGACATGGCCTATTCCCTGATCTTCAGTCTAGGCTCACATGTCACCTTTTAACGCTGCCTTTGCTAGCTATCTCATATGAAATAGTAGATTCCACCCATGCTTATATAGCTCCTTGCCTTGCTTTTTCTCCAGACCCCAAGCATTCCTTCTCACATATTACACACTCATTTATCTTGTGTCAGCTGCCTGAGACCAAGGACTTTGTCTATCTTGCTCACAGTTTTATCCCCTCATTTAGAACAATGCTTGGTTCATAGCAAGTTCTTACTAAACATGTGACAATAAAGATAAATACAAACAGGTACAAATAAGCAACAGGACTTGTTTGAAAGAACTGGGACAATCTGACTTCAAGTGCAGGTTCTCTTATGCTCTTTCTCTAGTACCTTCTGTGGAACCTATAGTGTGTCATAAGATGTTGAGGGTGGGGCAAGGGAGCTGAAGAGAAAGAGAGGGTTGATATGCTTGCCTTCCATCCTGCTGAACCTGGCTAAAATTCCTGGCACCATAGATGGTCCCCTAAGTACCACCAGATGTCACATCCGAATACAGAGCCGGGATCACTGCCAGATGTGGCTTCAATAATGCTAATGGGTCAGAATGTCCTCTCTTTAATAATATTTGCGTCTTTAGTGGGGGCTTTGCGTGCAAAAGGTGAGAGAGTGTCTTGGCATAGAGAATATCTACAAATAGGCAGGTGAGTCTGGTTAACTAAGGAAGGATAATACTTTTGTTCAGTTTGGGAAATATTTTTCTCTATGAAAGAATTCTTGCGTTTTTACTTTAGAGCTGTCTCAGATGCAATAGTAGAATGTGTAGGTGAGCACAAATTTTCTGATATGCACTCTTGGTTTTCTTCTTTCTTCCTTCCCTTCCTCCCTCTCTTTCTCCCTTTCTATCTTTCTACCTACCTACCTACCACTTTTTGTTTTCAACCCTTCTTGACAAAAGGCATGGTCTATTGACAAGCCATAATATCACCTTGAAGCTTTGTAGAAATGCAGAACCTTGGGCCCGGAGAGATAGCATAGCGGCGTTTGCCTTGCAATCAGCCGAGCCAGGACCAAAGGTGGTTGGTTCGAATCCTGGTGTCCCATATGGTCCCCCGTGCCTGCCAGGAGCTATTACTGAACAGACAGCCTGAGCACCACCGGGTATGACCCAAAAACCAAAAAAAAAAAAAAAAAAAAAAAAAGAAAAGAAAAGAAATGCAGAACCTTGGAACAAACCTCAAATCTTCTGATTCAGATTTGACAAGGCCCCAGATACTCATAGGCAAACTAAAGTTAAAAAAGCAGTAGAGTGTTTATTCCTTCACCCCTTCATAAGAACTACCCAAAAGAGCATTTTCCCCCCAAAGTTCTCAGTCTCCACCCTTGTCTGGAGGTACAAAGCCCCACTACCTCTGAACCTATGAATGGTGGAACAGTCTGAGTTAGAAGTGGGGAAGTATCCTAAAGAGACATCTGGAATGTGTGGTCACTCCATTTCTTTCTTTCCTTCTTTATTTTATTTTATTTTGGCTTGGGGGCTAAATCTAGCAGTGCTCAGGGCTTACTCAGAGATCACTCCTGGCAGTGCTCAGGTGACCATATGTGGTACCAGGGATCAAACATAGATTGACTGCATGCAAGGCAGATGCCCTATCCATTGTCCTTTCTCTCTGGTTTTGTCACTTTGCTTCATACATTTTGCATTAGTCTTTGTAACTAATAATTAGTGGGCATGATGGGAAGTTACAGCACTCTGGCAACTGCGGGAGGCAAAGAGACCTTGTCTTTAACTTCAGGATTTAGTGAACTTCAGCTCTCCCTTCTCCCACTCTGCTCTGGGCAGCTTTTACAAGCTGAAGGCAAATCACTCTAAACCTTCTTTCAGATGTCTCTGGATCCCTCCTTCAACCCTTTAGCAAGAGCAAGGCACACAGTATCTCCTGTCTTCACATTGCCCAACTCCTATAAGCCTTTACTGTGTGGAATTCTCCTTCCTGTTCTCCTTAAGTCTCAATCAGAAACAGCAGTTTCCAGCAAATCATGCAGATGGCATTGCATGGTCCCAGCATGTGACTGCCAAGGAGGCAGGATACATCCCTGAGTACGAGGACGGATGCCCTCAGGGTTGACACTGGGCTCTCCATCCCCACTCCCACAGGTGCCTGGCAGATGTAATCCATCTGCCTATGGAGGCCCTGTTCCAGGCCCCTGGTGCAGTATGTATGGGTTTAGGGAAGACCCACTGAGAAGGGCAGAGCTGCCTGAGTGTCTGCATGAGGCTGTTTGAGAAAACTTGTGTTTAATGCTGGATGTTGGGGGTTGTACATTGTTCTGTGTAATCTGGGGCTACTGAAAAGCTTTCCATATGGTCACTGACTGCCCTCACACCCCCTGTATTTCTCCTGGGACACTCAAGCTCAGGGCAGGATGGGGGTTCCCCTTGGAAATCCAAAGGAGAGCAGATAGTGGAGGAGGGGAGGCAAGAGTATTTTCTGGGGCTTGAACATAGTGCTTGCCTTGCACACAGCACCTGCATTTGATCCCTACACCACATCTGGTTCATATGGTATCTGAGCACTGCCAGGGAGTGATCCCTGCATGCAAAATCAGTACTAAACCCTGAACCCCACTGGGTGTGACCCAAAACGAACAATGCTTGTTTTCTGCTTCCACCCCACCCCCATCACTGGCCTCAGCTTCCCAACATTTGACTCCTCTAAATCACCTGAAGGGACTAAGTCACTTCCCAAGACCTCCCTGATCACTTTGAGGTCCAGACTTGGCCCTCAGGAGGAACAAAGAAGTCCCTTGTGCCAAATAAATGCTGAGGCTGTTTGTAGACGCGGCCTGCAAGTGTATGCTCAACGTGGGGGGGGGGGGGGGGACGGCGAGTGCCTATGTGTTCACATCCTCCTTGAAAGGCTGTATAAGGAATCACTGATAGCACTGTGAGAGACAGGGTTAGGAATTAGAGGGAAGCACTATTTTGGAAGTCAAGAAACTTGAGCTCTCTTTGTTGACATGCCCTGAAGGAGCAGCCTGGACTCAGCACTTGTGAAGTTGTCAAATAATACCCATGCCCAAGCGCTACCCTTAAGAGCCTGCAGCGAGGTTTCAGCATCTGTATTTCTGACAGTTTTACCAGGGAATTCAGAAGCATGCTCTGGGATGCAGTTTTTATTGTTTGGTTGGTTTGGATTTTTATTTTTGGGGAGTGATTCTTAGGAGTTTTTAATTCCTGGTTTTGCTTTCAGGAATCATTTCTTGCAGCGCTTTGGGGAGTGTATGGGATACTGAGGATTAAACTTGGTTTGGCCACTTGCAAGGCAAGTAGCTTATCTGCTGTAAGAAGTTAGAGCTTTTTGACTGAGATTAGCTCCTATAGAGAAGAGAGACCAGCTCAGTGGTTCAGAGCCAGCTTTCCTGGCCTGCTTGCATCCAGGCTTGGCCTCAGCACTGCCCTTGGAAATGCCTCCTTACTGAGTTGCCTTATAGATGGCTGCTATGGGTCAGCAAATGACCAGGATTACCTAAAGCACCCTGTGTGACAAAAGCTTGTGAGACTCTTGGCCACTACCCTGTAGCTTGTTCTAAGTTCTCTGTAAATGTTAGAGCTCAGAACCGGGTGTATGCAGGGGATTTTCTGTTATCATCTAATAGAGAGAAACCTCTTGAGAGAAGTCAATGCAGAATGCAATCACAAAATGAAATTGCAATGTGCCATTCTATTATTGGAATGTTGGCAATAAAGAAACCAATTTCAGGTAGTTATTAACAGGAAAGGGAGCATGCAAAGAGGAACCCTAGGAGACCAAGAGAGGCCCAGGACATCTCTTCCTCATGCTAGTGGCCCTGAAGCACCAGCCTGCATTACACTGGTCTAGGAGCTGGTAAAAGGTGCAGAAAATTCTGGGACCCAACCTTGCAGAAAGGTTTTATAGATCTGTTGAGACCAAGAATTGCCATTCTTGATAAGAATGATCAAGTGAGAAGACCTGCAGACCCACTCTTATGAAAAGCTGATGTGGAAGGTCAAAGTGCAGGTTAAAGGCAGGAGAACATCCGGGAATGGAATCCAAGAACATGTGAGAGGAGCGGAGGCAAATGCCCAAGAAAACAGGCATGAGGAGGTGCAGGTAGAGGACTGAAAGCCATGACTCTCCTTGCTGCTGCCAGAGACTAGGGTTGCCGTGTGGGGTGGCCACCCCAGCAGATGTTAGCATCTGGGGGAGGTTCACCAGGCCTCTTTGTGAAAGGTAATAAAGACTAGTCTGTATCTTTTTAATCTCCTGTGCTATCCAAATTCACTCCTTCCTTCTTCCTTCCCTCCCTCCTTCCTTCCTTCCTTCCTTCCTTTCTTCCTTTCTTCCTTCCTTCCTTCCTTCCTCCTTCCTTCCTTCCTTCCTTTGCTTAGGGCTTATATCTAACTCTACTCAGGGATCACTCCTGATGGTGCTCATGGGACCATATGCAGTACTGGGACTCAAACAGGAGTCGGTCACATGCAAAGCAAGTGCCCTACCCCTTGTACTATCTCTCTGAGTTGGGTGTCTGTAACCTTAATATGACAGGGTCTGCCAGAAACCTGGTATCCCCCTTGATAAAGCCCAAGTGAGTATATCCCCATAGCCTTGATCTCAGGATCCTGGTCACCAGGGAGCACATTTTCTGGAATCTTCAGTGGATCAGATGGGGAGGGGAGAGAGATGTTTGGCATCTACTATATGCTAAGCTCTGTGCCTATGTGACTTGCCTCTTTTAAGTAACTGCTTAGGCGCTGGATATCTTCAATCTCCTTTTCAGAGGCAGGTTCAGGAAAGTAAAGCAACTTGCTTCATGCCACACATCATGCACCTAGTTTGGAAAGCCCCAGACTTGAACTTGCTTCTGTCTGTCTCTGGGGTTAAGCGCACAGTTCCCTGGTGTCTGCACTCTGGTAGGCCTGCTGCAGGGTCCACAGGTGCAGGGCCAGCTGAAGCACAGCTGCTAGGGCAGGGGGCACATTGTGGGCAGAGAGCCCTGGCATGCCATGATGTGGGGGGCATTTCTTTGCCCTCTGTCCACAATCCAACCTTCAGTGATATTTCCCACCCCACCCACATAGGCTGGGACTGTAGCCAAGGGCACCCTCAGTGGGGAGAAGGAAGTGCCTTCCAGAGAGGCTGCTGGGAGCCCCTGAATGGCCCCATTGAGATGTGGGCAGGATGACAATGGGCTTGTGAGGACTGCAGCCACTGCTGAGGTGAGAGGGTCTGCAATGGGCAGCAGCAGTGGTTGGCTTGGAGGCCAGACGCTGACTTCCAGGGCTGGGAGCCAGCGCCTCTGACGTGCTGTGAAATGCCAACTCTGCTTAATGGGGAGCAGCTGGGGCAAGCTCCACATTCCTCCCCAGGCTGGGCGCGCAACAGAACTGCTTCCCAAGACCATACAACCCTTCCTGGGTCAGGCCCTGTGCTTTGGATCCAGCATTACCATTGGCTTTTCCAGTGTCTCCTGCATCCTCAGGAGCATCTTTACATTCAGTAGGGGGTATGGGGAACAAAACCTCTTCCCTGACAACTTGTGGTACCTACCATTAAAGGGCACCAGAAAATCTAAGGTGTCCAGTAAAATCAGCACAATTTTTTAGTGTTAGATTAAAGTATATAACCAGTATGAATAAATGGTAAAGCCTGAGCCAGTATACAGGTTAATGTGGTGTGTCTATGATCCACAGGCTAGAAAGGAGTGGTGGTTCAACTGAAATGTGAACTTTAAGGGGAGTTTCTGTTTCTTCTCTTAAATCTGACAGCTATAGCCAAGGGATCTGTATGGATTCACTGGAACACAGCTCAGTGTTAGTTGCTATCACCTAAGGGTGACATGGGAAAGAAGAGGCCCTGAGCCCACCCTCCACCACCAACTTCCCATACATGAATTTGGGGCTCAGGCTTTTGTGGCTCACTAAGAGGCTGGCACCCTGCCTACCCCAGTGGAAGTTCAGGCTTTGAGCTGTGTTTCCAGTTGGACCAAGTTCCTGCATATCATGCTGGGATGGACCCTGGAGATTTAAAGAATGAGCTCTAATGGGTCTCTGCACCCAAAGAAGCATATGCAAATTAGCAGTGGAGGCAAACAGTGCTTTGAGATAGCAACCACGATTCCACAAATCAGAAATCCTGGAGGGAGGGAGACAGTGAGGTGCTCTTCCAAATACTGTATGAACAAGGTTGGACCTGTGCAAGGGAGATGGGGCTTGTAGTCAGAGGGTCCACACTAAAGTCTTGGATAGATCACTGTGCTGGTTAGCCCTGAGCATATCACTTAACCTGGGCTTTCTTCTGCTATAAGGTGAGACCCTATTGTTTGCCCTGGTGACCAGTGTGAATCAGGCAAGATAATGGATGTGAGAATCTGATGCCCATGTAGGGTTCTATAAGGAAGTTTGGGGGGGGGGTGGGGAGTATCAGAGTAGTGGAGAATGGATACATACATAGTGATTGAGATCCCAGCTCAAGGTTTCAAAAAAAACCAGTGCTTAAGCTATGAGACTTCAGCCCTTGGATCCTATGAAATGAGAAGGTCTGGTAGAGAGGATGAGAAGATACTATCATATCAAGTGCTTTAGCATGCAGCCAAGGAGTGAGAAGGTCCTAAATTTGAGGTTTCTTTTTAACAACCTTATCATCACCTCTTGCCCTTTCAGCCAAGATCAAGTGTGATAGCCTTATGGGGCAGGAGTAGGTGGTGAAAAGTGAAGTTCAGAGAGATTAAGTAACCCACCCAAAGAGACATATTCAGAAAATCTAGCTGCTGGATAATATCCTTGGCTTCTTAGCTGACTTATTCTCCCAATCTGCATTGTATCTGCTTCTGGTTGAGCAAGCTGCCTCTCAGCAACTTAGCTAGTCTCAGGCATCCACTGCCTGGCTCTGTTTTGGATCAGGGACTAGGTGTGTCTCAGAGATCTTAGCATACATACCTGTTATGGCCCAGCCCAGCCCTGCCTCTCCAGCCCCAACTCCTGAACACAGGAAGAATGAGCATCCTTTAGGAACTGGAGGATTTATGCCATTCACATTCTTTGCTGGGCTTGAAGTCTAAGATGTGGGTGTTTTTATTATCCTCTTAAACATTTTTGTTCATTAATGCCCACACAGTGATGTTATTGGCATGGATGCTGGTTTGATTGTTTGGGACACAAAAGTTGCTTTGAGAAGAGGGGACATTTTGTAGAGAGGCATGAGTGGGCCTTTCCATGGAGTAGGCAAACCTCAGCCCACAGATCACCACACCTATGAGGGCAAGTGGGAATGGCTTCTGTGAGAAAGTGAATAAAATGGAATGAAAAGCAACACCAGTGATGTTTTTGGTCATTGAGGCCAGGTGCCAGGGCAACTCTTCCTGGTCATGGCTGGCTGCTCTGCATGGAAGTGGGTCTTCTATGTCATGGGGTTAAATTCTTCCCTCACCCAACCTTTTAGGTAGGGCCTGAGATACATTTTGCAGAGGAGCTAAATGCATTGGAGTCAAGTTTCCTGGCTGGTAAATAGTAGCACCTGATTTTGAGTTCATCTGTTCTGCTCCAGAGCTCAAGCCCTGCTGTTATTCACAGGCTAGGAGAGATAAAAGAGGCAGAAGTCATACCTACCTTCTAGGTTACAGTTGCCACTGCATGATAGGCATGGGGCCCCAAGGCACTGATTATGCTCAGCTTCAGAACAGAGGACAGATGCTCCCAGCACAGCTAGTTTCCTATCTCATCTTTCCTTGACGATAGAGATGCAGAGAAGGAAGAAAGGATTTGGGGGATAGGACAAGTCTGAACAAGGCCTGAAGGCATAATGAACATGTTCCTGCTGTATGCATGAGTTTCCCAAAGTGACCTGCACTAACAGAACAGAAATGGAGGGGCTGGGGGCTTGAGGGCTTGGGGCTCCTGCAGAGATAGTTGAAGTCAGTTGCAGAAGGTAGGCAGCTGGAATAGGATTGGACTGGATTGACTGAATATGATTGAAAGGAGGATGACTGAGGCCAGAATGATAGTACAGCTCATATGGTACTTGCCTTGAACATGGTTGACTTGGATTTGATCCTCAGCACCCATATTATCCCCCAAGCCTGTCAGGAGTGATCCCTGAATGCAGAGCCAGGAGTAAGCCCTGATCACCATCAGGTGTGGCCCTCCAAAAAATAATGGAGGAAGACAGGGGCTGACCTCCAATGGCAGTAAAGCTGGTATAGCTCCTGGTAATAGCAATAGGGATGGTGAGCAGGTTTATGAAGCACTTTATACCTGTAGGTTTGGTACTAGTTACAAAAAAGGAACTGTCATTGGTCCTATCTTACCCAGGAGTAAGGCTAAGGGCCTCTTGTTTTTAAGAGGCTGTAGTGAGCAATGAGGCTAGAGGAGTGGATGGAAAAGGAAGACAGGACCTAGAACTTGGGACCCCAGTAGAAAAAGAGTGCTCACTCTTCTCCAGTTCCTTTGTTGCTGGCCTGTCCCTAAGTGAGTGAGCTTATCCATGGCTGGTGAGGAGGAGGAATAAAGTGAAGGGGATCTGAGGATAGGTCAGTATGGAGAAGATGGTATCAGCCATTGGAGTGTGCTGCTTCCCAATCTAGTTGGAATCCCATTCTCCTATGTTTTGCCCTTCTGTCTCACTCCTCCTCTACTCCTACTCAAGCATGTGTGGCCAGTACTGATCTTGTTGTCATGTTAATGGAGCCACTGAGAATTCTAGCCACCAAAGGGTATGAGAATGCCAGATCCCTGTGGGCTTGGGGGGAAGAACAGGGCCATGTGTGTCACCTTTCCCACCACAAGTACACAATGAGGTGCTGTGATTCCTGGAGCCTAGAGCTCCAACAAAACCATGAGCTTTCCAGTCTGCCAAGTTGGCCTTGGAAGGCCAGTTTAGCCTTGGAAAGAGGTGCCCAGCCATCCAGCCCCCACTTCAGCCTGTGTGGTCTGGGCTCTTCTGCTGGCCTGCCTGGAGATGGACTCTGATCTGATACTACTTTGCTGTATGACCTTGGTCAAGTTCGAGGTCATTGCTCTTTCTGATCCTTAGTCTTCTCATGCATAAAAGGAGGAATAATGGTGTTAACTTCCTTTAGTTTAAAAGGTGTAAATCCCAGGTAACCTATATGCAGTTAGCCCAGGTCCTGTTCTGTAGTAGGCACTCTGGACATGAAAGCTGCAGCTACTGTGGGCTCAGTCCCCTCTAATCCCCTCTAGGAGAGCTCTGTCTTCTCTATCATCTTGGGGACCTGGCTGGCCAGTGCTGGTGCATGGTGGGGTGCTCAGCCCAATCTCTGCCTCTTTCCCTGGATTTTTCAGTTGGCACTTGGGTGATTTTGCACTGCTCCCCCAGTCAAGCACCCTAGCCTAGCAAGGGCAGAATTCCTTTCCAGCTCAGCAAAGATTTACAGCAGAGGTAAAAATAGCTTCTATTCAAGCCCAGGAGATAATGCAAAGGGCTAGAGAACAGGTTTTGCATGTGGCAAAGCCTGGATTTGATCCTCAGTTCCACATGGTCCTCTGAGCACTGCAAGATAATGATCTGAACACCACTGTATGTGACTTTTCCCTTTCCCCCCAAATATAGCCAAGGTTCATACAGTATCTACCATGTTCTGGGCACTGAAATGATGAACTAAATCCTCACTACCTCTACTGTTTGCACTGTTCTCAGCCCCCATTCACCCTAGAGAAAGTGGTGACACAGTAAGTAGATCAGGGCTTCTGCTCGTGTCTGAACTTGGACAGCTCAGTAGAGGCCAGACTTGAACCCTAGCCTCTAGGATGCTCCCAGCTAAAAAAGCTTGGAGCCTTCCCTGCTACTTGGAACCACAGGAACCTACTGACAGCCTGGGTATGTTGCTGTTCCTCTGAGCACCAGGGAGCACAGCCATCTGTTGGATGCTTTTTCAAGGAAGCGGGTGTGACTCGTTTCAGGCTAACATGCAGAGAAATAGCATCAGTTTTTTTTCCTTCTTCATGGCAAAAATAACCTACAGAGATGGGAAGAACACAAGGAGATTGGGAGGCTGGAACTGCAGGGGAGGAAGGAGCCTGTTCTGGGGGCTGCCTGCCCGGGTGCCATCTGTTGCCATCTGTCTAATTTGCAGGTCGCTTTAACCTGACCATTGGCACTAGTAGTGCCACTAGCATCAGAAATACAGGCATATCCCAAAGAGACTAAGGTCCACAGCAGCCGGAGAAGTAGATGAGGTGAATGCAGGTGCATGCTCATTGCACAGAGCCCTGACCACAGAGGTCCTGGCATCACCCCAGCCAGTGGCGGACATGAGCCGGGCATGGCTTTTGATCATGAAACATGTTTAAAAAAAAAACACATGGAAAAACTGGAAGGAGTTGGTGAGGTTGAGATTATGTTAATGTATGCAGTTTCCACTGCTGTGAGGATTAAAAATAGCTTCCTTTCAGGAAGGCTGGAGCTGCTCTGTGTCAGCCTGCCTTGAGGCTTCGTCTCTGAGTCCCACTGCTGGGTGCAGCACGGGGCACCAGTCTGACCACCTCCCCAACGCTCCTGGGCCCTGCAGCTTAGCTGAGGACCAAGGAAAAAAAGAGGACAAGCTGGATGTCCTTGGACAGTTCGAAGAACCTGAGCAGCAGAACATTCATGAGGATGCTCATCTGCATCCAAAACCCAGGGAAATAATCCAGTCCAATCTTTCCCAAAGTGGGGCTACAATCTAGGCATGGAAGAACAGTAGTAGCATCTGGTGCATTTGGGGGCATTTCTGTTTCTCCACTTTAAATAGGAATGTTTTGGGGTGTACTGAGTCATTTTTAAATTTTCCTAGGAAGGCGGGGCCGGGCGGTGGCGCTAGAGGTAAGGTGCCTGCCTTGCCTGTGCTAGCCTTGGACAGACCGCGGTTTGATCCCCCGGCGTCCCATTTGGTCCCCCAAGCCAGGAGCGACTTCTGAGCACATAGCCAGAAGTAACCCCTGAGCGTCACTGGGTGTGGCCCAAAAACCAAAAAAAAAAATTTTTTTTTCTAGAAAGGCAATACTCTGCCAAAGAAGTATGGAACTGGCCTTGATCTGGGAGTACCTTTTCTGTCATTTGGGACTCCCAAATGGAACTTTTGGGACTTTCTTGTAGGTGTGTGCTGAGCCATCATGATGATGGATGCTCTCAAGTCAGGACCTCACTGTTGAATGCCTTTGAGGGGACCAAGATTCAGTTGTGGTTTTTTTTGTATTTTTGGGTTTTTGTTTTTTGTTTTTTGTTTTTGGGCTACACCCGGTGACGCTCAGGGGTTACTCCTGACTAGGCGCTCAGAAATCACCCCTAGCTTGGGGGACCATATGAGATGCTGGGGGATCGAACTACAGTTTGTCCTAGGTTAGCACGTGCAAAGCAAATGCCCTACCACATGCACCACTGTTCCGGCCCCAAGATTCAGTTGTTTTTTTTTTGTTTGTTTGTTTTGTTTTTTTTTTTTGTTTTTTTGGGTCACACCCGGCAGTGCTCAGGGGTTATTCCTGGCTCCAGGCTCAGAAATTGCTACTGGCAGGCACGGGGGACCATATGGGGCGCCGGGATTCGATCCGATGACCTCCTGCATGAAAGGCAAACACCTTACCTCCATGCTATCTCTCCGGCCCCGATTCAGTTGTTTTTATGGCTCTTTCCTAAGCCTCTAAAGGCAGGGCAGTCACATCACATGATGCTCACTGCCAGACCTTGGCTGTAAACTGATCTACCTGGAATCAGAGAACTAATTGGTGGCAGAGCTGGCAGTGGGACCAGGTGTCTACACTCATAAGGGCTTGGCCAGCCTACCTCCCCACCACTCTGCCACCGACATCTGGAGTTGCAACCACAAAAATGTAAGTTGTCGGGAAAGACCTTTAAAGCTTGTCCCAGTGCTCTTGCACCCCAGGGCTTACACTTTCCTCCTGGCCCCATGTGCCTCCTCCACCCTTACAGTTGGGGAGTCAGGTTGGCATCTCTAGCACCCAGCCTCAGCCTTGGCCTCAAAGGACTTCTCCCTCAAATCCCTATGCCTGGAGCTGCTCCCTGCCCTTGGGGCTCATTCTCTTCTCATGGCATCCTGATGAAGGCACCAGTGGAGGTAGAGCGTGTGCCTTGCATGGGGAGGCCCTGAGTTTTATATCAATGCACAGATGCCCCAAGCATCACTAGGAGGAACCTCAAAGAATAAGCTGGATGTGACTTCCCCAAGCCCTATTCCACCTTAAAGGAAAAGAGGAGAAAAGAGAAAATATTTTTGTTTCAGGGACACCGTCAGTTCCAAAGCTGCCACTTGAGCCTTGGCGAGGGATCACCAGTAAGGGGCACTTAGGGATGCCAGGAAGGAGACTTACTATAAGCAAAAAGTATGTGGATTTAGGAGAGGGATGACTACCTGCAAGAATTTAGGGTGGCAGAGTACCTGTTGAGTTCAGCTACTTGTTTGCAGTTGGCCTAGAAGTTGGGAGGCAATTTTTCAAAAGAAGTTGGGTGAGTGACATCACAGGGCCCAGGAGCCTCCTGGACAAAGACAGGCAAGTGGAACACCTCAGGAGAAAGAGTCAGAGATGGAGCTTCCCCGATGTTCAAGACTGTGCAGTGGGGCCGGAGAGATAGCATGAAAGTAAGGCATTTGCCTTTCATGCAGAAGGTCATTGGTTCGAATCCCGGTATCCCATATGGTTCCCTGAGCGCTGCCGGGTGTGACCTAACCCCCCTCCCGCAAAAAAAAAGACTGTGCAGAATAACCAAGTTACAGGTAGTGCTCCTTCTGGCAGCCCAGAAAGTCCCAGCAGCACCTCTGAGCACATTGTATCAATCATCCTCCCTCAGCCTCACAAAAAAGCCTCCTCTTTCGATCATCAGTGTTAATGGTGGCAGAGAACAAAACCCACCAAGAGCATCCTCAAGGTCACTCACCTCAAGATAACCTAATATTGTCCTGTTTGCATTCTCACTGTGCTGCTCCCCACCATGACTAGCAGCTCTGGCACCACCCAGGACTTTTGCCAAATGTTATGGAAGCAGTTTAGTCATGGTGACATAGTATAGATAGAGGTTCATGTACTTGCCTTGCACGTGGCCCATTCTGGTTCCATCCTCAGAGTTCTGAAGGAGTGAACCCTGGGCAAAGAATCAGGATAAGCCCTGAGCACTGCCTGGTGTGTGTGTGTGGGGGGGGTAGGAAGGAGATAAAGAGGGAGCAGAAGATGGGGGAGGGAAACTCATTCAAGCCCTTTCTAGGTTCCTGGACACCTCCCATACAGCATGTTTTCTTATTACTCTCCCAGAAGTACCTGGCTGGGATACACGGATTTCTGGTCTCCCCCCATGCTGGCATGGGTAATTCATCCTCTATTAGCCCCCACTTTCCTGTGAGTTATGGGGGGTGATGTAGTTCCTGCCCTATCTGGTCATGAAGGCAGCAGCAAGGCATTGCTCAAAGAGAATAGCTCAAGGGCACTTGCTCAGCATAGGTGGAGGTTGTGGCCTGTGTGAAAGCTAAAGGACTGCCTACTCCAGGCCTAGCAGTGGATGATTTGTTGGGGCCCTGAGTGAGGAAGGCAGCATTACTTGCTTCACGATCTCAGGGTTCCTTGCACAGTGTTGGTCTTGTCCATTCTACCTGTCTCTAGAGCTTGGAATCAGGCAGCCTTTCCTTTCCTTGGTGTTTGATGCTCCAGACAAATAGAAAATTAGCTCCTGGCCCACCCATGTCCAGATGAATCCCATGTGGAATCGGGCTGTGGTCCTGGAGAACTGAACCTTTTTGATGACAATTACACCTGTAACTCCCTCCTCCTTCCTCCATCTTCCACGTCCCCACCGCTCATCCGCCTTCCACACACACCCCTACCACCACCACCCACACACCTCACACACTTAACTTTCTGGCTATTCCTTAGAGCTTGTTCCTGGTAACCGAGACCACCATTGCCCTCTGGTGGCAATTTTTAGCATAACAGATTGTGGCCCTCGTTAGCATGCAAGGAGGCAAAACTGGCAGCATCCTGGGAATTGAGGGTCCAGTTGAACCTGCTCACAGTACAGAGGGTACAATTGAGATCCAGGAATGAAGACCTGTCATAGGGATGTGTATCGGGTCTTCCTGAACGAAGAGGGTGACTCGCTTTCCCAGAACCCTATCAGCCTTGCTTGTTACTGTACTCATGTCCTCAGTTCCAAGAATCATATCTATAAGCAGAGTCTGAGCATGATTCCAGAAATTTCTTTTTTATGTTAGTTTTTTTTGGGTCACACATGACAGCACTCAGGGGTTACTCCTGAGTGCTCAGAAATCGCCCTTGGCAGGCACGTGGGACCATATGGGATGCTGGGATTCCAACTACCGTCCTTCTGCATACAAGGCAAACACCTTACCTCCAAGCTACCTCTCTAGCCCCTCCAGAAATTTCTGTAGAAAAATAAACATATTCCAAACTGCCTTTTCTGCTCTGCCCCACACTATCATCTCCAACCCCAGAATTCTGCTTTATTGAGGCCTACGTGTGGCTATTGCCCTCCAGGTAGACATTTAGGCCAGTATGGGTATTTTTTTTGTCATTGTGAACAGTGTATTCATTATACCTTTTTCTAAACAGTTGCCCTCTAAGGGCTATTAGCAGGATTCTTGAAAGCACAGACCTCTCTTCTTAGATCTGGCTAAGTATTGCAATGAGTCCTGAGAATGTTTGCAGATGTTATTTATGACGACCACACAAAGCAAGTCTCCCCAATTAGAGGGTGAATTCAGTGGTCATATGGATGGTGACTTTGAAAGTGTGGCTTTGGAAACCCACTTGCTGCACCCCTTTAAAGTCCCCTTCCAGACTGCTGTTCTATGTATTCCTTGACTGGTGTATGGCCTCTGCAAAACATCTGAGAATGGGGCCTTGAGCTCCTGGGAACAAATGAATAACCGCTGAGCACCATTATGTGTGGCCCAAACAACAAACAAACAAAAACTGTCTCTGTGGAAAGAACTAAGGGAAACTTACCATTCTTTAGCCTTGGCCTATCAGGACCTCTCGGGTTTCTGTGAGCCCTTAGCACTCCTGTCTTCACTGACTCATTTCAACAGAAGACACTGAAAAGTATATGTAAGGATTACCCTTCTAAAACGAATGTGTTTGCTGAAATACTGAAGTTGATGCCATTCATATTAAGTTTGATCCCCAGTTCACCTAGTTCCTCAAATTCTACTGGGCCTGAGCAGAGCAGGCCCGGCTCTACCCTTCAGACCTGCAAAATTGGGTCACACATATCACATAAAGGCATGTCCAGGGGCCGGAGAGATAGCATGGAGGTAAGGCGTTTGCCTCTCATGCAGGAGGTCATCAGTTCGAATCCCGGCGTCCCATATGGTCCTCCCGTGCCTGCCAGGAGCAATTTCTGAGCCTGGAGCCAGGAATAACCCCTGAGCACTGCCGGGTGTGACCCAAAAACCACAAAAAAAAAAAAAAAAAAAAGGCATGTCCAGGACAGACCCCACCTCACCCCTGCATCAACTGGACAAACAAATTGAATCTCTATTGGATTTTTTTTCTTGTGATTAAAAAAGTTAAAGTTCTCTGTGGTCATATTCAATGATTTCAGTTTCTTAGCTCTGTCCCTAGGGGATAACATGTCTTGCCATGGGTTACCCTGCATACGCCTACTTATCACTCATCCTGACTCTGTCTCAGGACCCCAGGAAAGGTATAAAACTTAGACCTTTGGAGGATCATCAGCCTATCACACACACACACACACACACACACACATACACACACACACACACCATAAACAGTACCAGGCAAAATGGAAACCTGGTCAGCGTTTATAGAATCCTGACAAGTTGCAGGATCTTCCCAGGTTTTTTCACTTGTTTGCTTACAATATTTTGCCCATTTTACAGATTAGGAAGTAGAGGTAGTGGAAGAGAAAATCTGTGTCTAAGTCATATAGCTGGTAAGAAATAGAACTGTAGGGTCATATACAGACTTGGCCCTTTTCCCACCTTCCCACTTCCAGCCCAGACTGTACGGACTTTTGTCCTTTGAACATGCTACATGTTGGAGGGCTCTTGGGAAAAAAGGCAACAATAACTCTGTATTCTGATGGGCACAGAGCAGAGTACCCCCCTATTGGGGTGATATATGGAAGACAATTGCCACTCTGCTTCCCTGATTTCTCCCTATATAACTCGTGTGTTTGTGTGTGTGTGTGTGTGTGTGTGTGTGTGTGTTTACCAAAAGTATTTTACCAAAGTAAAATGAATTGTTACAGAGGCCTGGGATCTTATTTTAATGTTAGTGGAACATAATTAGAAATTCATAATTAGATGCCTCAGCATGAATTACTATTCACTACATTTCTTATTTATTTCTACTGTCATTAGCTAGAAGAGTGGGGGAAGGACTAGCAAAAGGAGATAAATTCATAAGTCACTATGAGAGCATTAGAAATGGGGTTTCTGGGGATAGAGAGACAGTACAGAAGTTAAAGCACTTACCTTGCACATAGCCAACATTGATTTGCTCCATCACTGCCTGTGGATCCCTGGATATCATAAAGTGTGGTCCCCAAGCACAGAGGCAGGAGTAAGACCTGAGCACTGTCAGATGTGACTCAAAAACAGAAGAGAATGAGTGTGGGGGAAGGAGATGAGAATAAATAAGGCTACTGTTTGAATCATATCTGATTTTCACATTCTTCTGATCCATCAGTCCCCCTACCATCTTCCCTCTTACTCTCCTCTATAATATCTGAACATCATGTTCTTTGGACACCCAACCACACTGTCAACCTGCTGTGCCCACCACCTCCTGGGCTCCCCACAACCCAAAATTCAGATCCACAGGAGAACTGTATAAAGCTAAGCTCTCATATTTCCTGCTTTAAAATGCCATCTGGGTGCCGAAGTGATAATACAGCAAGCTAGTACAGCAATGGCGCACATGCCATGCATGTGACTAACCCAGGTTCAACTCCTGGCATTCCATATAGTCCCCTGACACCACCAGGAGTGATTCCTGACTGCAGAGGTAGGAGTAAACCATGAGTTTCACTAGGTGTGGCCCCAAAATGAAAACAAAAAGCCATCTGGACTGTTATTACTATATTTTGGGGGTGCTCCTCGGAAGTTCTGAGGTGTGCGGGAGACTACTCCCAGCACTACTAGGCACCTAGCAATGTGGAGCTAATTGGGCTCACAGGTTCTAGGGACCACCAGGTGATGATGGAGGTGGGGTAGGGAGGACACAGTACCAGGCATGGAACACAGAGGGCTCGATGGTGCTGCTTCCATCACACTGTCCCATTCTCACACAGAGTAGCATGAAAAATAACAGCATAAAACTCACTCACTAGAGACCCAGAGCAAATGGGATCTGTGACAAGAGCTGAAGCCTGTTCTTGGCCTTCAGGATACAGGCTGCCCTTGGTGGAAAGAAAAAGCAATGTTAATGCTCATCTTGGCCTCCTCTGCACCTCCCTGACTGTCTCCAGGCAGAACGATTCATCTGGTTACAAGTTGTTTTGGTTTTGTCAAAAAAACACAAGCTGTGGGTTGTAGAACATGGACTTCATGGGGCCAGAGAGATAACATGGAGGTAAGGTATTTGCCTCGCATGCAGAAGGTCGGTGGTTCGAATCCTGGCATCCCATATGGTCCCGGAGCCTGCCAGGAGCGATTTCTGAGCATAGAGCCAGGAGTAAACCCTGAGCAATGCTGGGTGTGACCCATAAAACAAAAACAAAGAACATGGACTTCACATTTATATGGTATAATCCCCAACACACATGTATACATATACACAATGGCACATCACTTTTGTACATCATGCACACACATATGCATACACACATGCCTATTCACACTACGTGAACTCACATGCATACATGCTCACACATACACATAGATTCACACACAGGCAAGCTCAGACTGAGTTGGGGTTCCCCAGCACTGATCCCTCTTTCTTCTGAGAGTAACCCAATCTCAAAGCCCAGACAGCAGCCCCCATAGACACAGAGAAGAACCTGAAGATTTAGTAGGGTTTTTCCAACCCCCTTTTAGGCCCCACAAGATGGGAAGATTGTGCACAGTCCAGGAAACTTGATTTTATGAGCAGTTGAGCATGGCTCTGGGGGCACATACTGAGTCCTGCCATGGGGTGGGAACACTGTGGAAAGGCTGTTAGCAGTCTCGGGCAAGGTCATCAGAGGAGTGGTAGAGCCTGGAAGCTGTGTTTCCTGTGGAGTCAACTGCCTTAAAATTTGTGTTACCTGGGCCCGGAGAGATAGCACAGCAGCGTTTGCCTTGCAAGCAGGTGATCCAGGGCCTAAGGTGGTTGGTTCGAGTCCCAGTGTCCCATATGGTCCCCCGTGTCTGCCAGGAGCTATTTCTGAGCAGAGAGCTAGGAGTAACCCCTGAGCACTACCGGGTGTGGCATCAAAAAAAAAAAAAAAAAAAGAAAGAAAAGAAAAATTTGTCTTACCCAATGTTTAGGCCCTAGCAAACCCCAGGGGTTCCCATGTGCCCCAGGGGATATGGAGGAGGCATGCCTGCCCTGCTCAGGCCAATCAACCAGAGGCCAGTGAGTCTATGGAAGCTTCCCTAATTTCTGAGGCTCTGTAAGAAAGATGAGGCCTGAGAGACTGGGACACCCCCCACTCCTGCCACCATGTCTAGGTCAGTGGTTGGCAAGTTGAGTGTGCCAGGCGGCCACTCCAGGAGTCGGGACTCTGCTCCTAGCCTGTCAGTGCACGCCCTATGTGGCTCTCAAAATAAATTTCAATCATGGTTTTGGCGAGATTTGGCTCAGTTGAAAAAGAAAGTTGTCTACCACTGTCCTAGGTGCATGAGCAAAGGGAAAGGCAATGTGCCCATACCTCACTAGGAGTGAAAATTTTGATCTTGAAAAGGGAAGTCAACAGCTAGTTACACCACCCCCCACTTATACCTGCCTTTTCGTATCTAACCCTTTTTGTCCTAAAGAGGGACTCGTATTACCTTAGCGGAAGTAATCCCCACCCCTCTTTTCCCCCTCCCCTTCCTATGGTATATAAGGATGAACAAAGAAAGCCACGTGGTCCTTTGCCTTTGTTTGGTTTTGAACGAGCATTGGAACCTGGCTGGCCAGAATAAAGAACCCACTTGAGCTTTTGCCTGAGTGACTGTCTCTTCATTTCTCCACGTCTGAACAGCATCTGGACTACCGAGCCTTTCAATCTCACCCTTGTTCTTTGCATGGTTGAACCTCTCCCAAGCCTCTGTATCCTCATCTGTAAAATGGTGTTATGATGCAATTTCTCTGGGGACTAGGGCTGCGTCTCCCAGCTCATCCCCCCTTATCTCAGGCACCTAGCAGGCACCAGGCACAGTCAATCCTGAACAAATCCCCACTATGTGAATGAACATGATGGTGAGTATGAAAAGGATAGTGTTCAATTCAGCACCCACTGGACACAAGAGGGTGAGTGCTCCCTTTAGAGAGAAATGGAGAAGATAGAACCTCAAGCTCAAGACCAAGTGAGGCATCTTTCCACCCAGCTGCCACAGCAGATCCTGGAGCTGATAAAGATGAGACAATACTGACAATGGAGTGGAGGAGAATAAACTGAACCGATGGGGCTGGTCTCAGGCCATGGACAAGATGGGAACTCAGAAGCCCCTTAGCGGGTGGTCTCTTTCTCTTCCATCTCCCAGCAGATGGTTTTAACAGCCGCTCAAAGATGCTTTGGAGAATCTCAGATGGACTCTTTATTTTTAGCAGCAGCATCACATGGAGCCTTTGACAATGATTGATGTATTTCTCAGTTTATTTTTAATACATTTACAGGCTCTGGTTGCTAATCATTTAGGAACTGGTTAGTACAGCTTTTTGTACACCTGACCCCACAGGTCTGGGGTTCCCAATGATGTTGTCATTTTAACCGTGAAGCCAAGATGGGGTGTTAGTGGGACATTCAAGGGGCAGGAACATCTTTTTCAAAAAAAATTTTATTATAGCACTGTGATTTACCAAGTTGTTTCAGCCTGATTCCTTCTACCAATGTCCCAGTTTTCCAACCATCATCCCAGTCTGCATTTTCATCCCAGCCTGCTTAAATGCAGACACAAACAAATTTACTTCATGTTGTTTGGTACAATAAATACAAAGGCAAATGGAATTGTCAAAACTTAGATCAATCAACATTGGTTTATAATAATTGTTCTATCTCTTAAAGGTGTTACTAAAGTCATTGAATATTTACTGGGTTGTGGCTGGTGCTAGCTGAGCCTTCTATGGTACTGTTTAGGCTCACTGAACTTGGTTAAACTCGGCAACTTTTCTATTAAATTTTCTGTAATCCTAATGGGCTGACACTACTAGATCAGAAATAATTTGGTGGCTTGCCAGTTTGATAAAGTTAAGTTGTGGAACTGAGCCATTTCTGTCAGAGATTGTCAGGTATGATTGTGGACTGCTGTGCATTCAAGCAGATAGAGAATTTGCCTGACCCCATTCTGAGAAGATCCTGAGGTTGTCATCCCAGACCAGTATTTCTGAGAAAATTAAACAGCAATCATTTTCTTTTGGAGCTTGGTTGTGATTGGAGCTTAGTTGTGAAGTCGATCCACTTTTGTGCCAGCAAGATTAGGGACATCTTTAAATTTTTGCTTTCCCGCTCAGATATCTGGTCACCATGACATACTTCCCAGTTTGACTGGAACATCCTTAGGTCTTATGACAACGTTATTCTTGCTATCAATTTGCAATCAGATGTTGGAGGACAGTCCATGAAGCTCATCTGTTGGAGTGAAATCCACACTCTCACCTCCCCCAGGTATGTCCTTGGACATCACAGGCTTAGTCTTAATCCTGCTGGGGGGAAAATCTCACCCAGCATGACAGACCTGGGATAACTGAGTGGGAAATTCAGAGAAGTCAGCTCCTTGTCACAGTTTAGCAGAGCTATGAGTTCTGAGACTGCTGGAGAAAAGCTATTCATTTGCAAAGGGAAAAAAATCGAGATCCAAACCATAATAGCGAGTGGAAACAATTTTTGGGATCCCAGCACAGAGACTGGATAATCATGTGTCCCCCAGAGAAGACATTCAGGCCAGTGGTCCAGAGCCTTCTAAGAACAAAAGTGCAGAGTCCACACAATCTTTCAGGGCTGCCTGCTATCTGCGGGGAGCCTGGCTGCATCTGTGGCTTTATCGGAGCCATGGCAGAGACTTGGTTCCTACAGAGGGATGCGGGGAGCCAAAGGCAAGGGAGAGCTTTATTCTTCATTCTGGAAAATTATAGTTGGTTGTTCTTCAAAGGGGTTCGAAGGAGGACATTGGAACCTCAGCTCATCACAGATATGGTCCTCAGTAGCATGGACTTTGGCATTCATAGATTTTCCCAGACAACTTCTTTTGCTTCCTTGTCTGCATTAGTTAGGGTAAAAGCCTATCTCACCTCCAGTTTTCTTTTTGACCTCGAGTTCTTTCTTCCCTGTGTGTGTTTTTTGGTTTTGTTTGTTTTGTTTTTGTTTTTTGTTTTTGGGTTACACCTGGCAGCACTCAGGGGTTACTCCTGGCTTTATGCTCAGAAATCGCTCCTGGCAGGCTTAGGGGACTATATGAGAAGCCGGGATTCAAACCACCGACCTGCATGCAAGGCAAACACCTAAAGTCCATGCTATCTCTCCGGCCCTTCTTTCCTGTGTTTTAGCAATAGTTTCTCTCTGAATTCTTGTCTCCCATAGTCTGAAAGTTTTAGCAGAAATGGAATCTGTGGGGCCGGGAAGGTGGCGCTAGAGGTAAGGTATCTGCCTTGCAAGCACTAGCCAAGGAACGAACCGTGGTTCAATCCCCGGGCATCCCATATGGACCCCCCCCCAAGCCAGGGGCGATTTCTGAGCACATAGCAAAGAGTAACCCCTGAGCGTCAAATGGGTGTGGCCCAAAAACAAAAAAAAAAAAAAAAAAAAAGAAATGAAATCTGTTATACCTTCCTTCTTCCCTCCCTCCCTCCCTCCTTTACTGACTCCCTCTCTCTTTGCCTTCCTCCCTCCTTTACTTCCTTTGTCTTTTCCCAGGAGTAAGAGGCTTAGGTCAACCTCATGACCTAGAGATCACTCCTGGCAGTGCTCAAGGGACCACATGGGTTGCCTGAAATCAAATCTGGGTCAGCAACATGTATAGTAAGCACCTTATCCCTATAGTATCTCTCGAACCAATTGACTTCCTTGCTAAAATGTCTAAGATATTTTCTGGGTGCTGGAAACTGTGTTCAAAGGGTAAAACCCTTCCCTTGTGCATGCATGGCCGGCCCATGTTGATCCCGACACCCCTTATGGTTCCCTGAACTCCTCCAAGAGTGATCCCTGAGTACAACCAGAAACAAATGAAGATTTTTCTGAAAACCTACTCTTCTCTTTTATACAAATCTCTTCCTCTCACCAAGGCCACATACCCATTTTTTTTAAGGATTCTTTTTCTCATTTTCATTATCTTGAAGATAATGGACCACTATCTTTGGCATTTTCACAAAAGAGTTCACTCAGGCTTGCTGTCACAGACAGCACATAACTGCCTTGGCCAAGCAAGTAGCTGTTAATAGTGGTGAGAGTCTAGTCAATTCTATCCCTTTCTCACATGGTGTACCCTCATATGGGGTACCTGCAACTATTCAGTTTCCAGAACAGTCAACAGAGGAGGTTGCAGAAAGCCTACTCTGGGAAAGGACTTTACAAATAGCTAAAGTTTTCCCATCAGAGCATATCTCAGGAGCCCAGTGGCGGGGGAGAAACTTGCCTGGAGTCACACAGGTGTCAGTACCAGGCTCATACCATCTCTTGGTCAGCGCCTTCTTTCTTGGAGAATGGATTTCTTTGCCAGTGGCTGGACTGGCACCCACTATTCTCACCCAGTGAGCATGGCAACACTTACCTGTAGAGGTACTCACTGTACCCCATACTCATGTCCATTTATGTGTCCTTCCTCTGGTCTTCAAGTACTCTCTGAGTTGAGCTACAATTTACAGATGAAGAGGCAGTAAAGTGGGGTGTGATTGCTGGCTGGTTCTGGTGCAAGAGAGCCCAGCAGCTGCTCTATTCCTAATCCTATCTTCCTTGATGTCATTATGCTGTCTGAAATTGACCACAGCAAAAGTATTTGTACCATAAAAAATTGGTAAATGCTACAAATCAGGGATTTCCTCCACCTCCAGACCCCTCCCCAGGAAACCCTGTCCAGTATTCATCCCTGGGCTTAAACAGCTTATCCAAGGGCACACATGGGTATGTGAGAGCTTTACTCCTGAGTGTCTGACTACAAAGTCTGGGCTCTCCTGCCAGTCTGTTAAAGGTTCCTTCCCTTGGGCTGGAGGAAAGGGAAGGATTTTCTTAGTGCTGAGTCCCCCAGAGATGGTTATGGTGATGCTGAAGTGAGGGACCCATTGATCTGAAGAGATTTCTAGTTCACAGCAAGGGATTCCCTCACTAAGGCATGTCCCAGAGTTTACTGCATCTCAACTTAGAGGCTTCCTGTCTTTTTCCTGTCGTTTTGAGCTTGACAAGCAAGTTCTCAACTCAGCACCATATTTGTTTCTACTGTCTTGTTTGTTTGTTTGTTTCTACTGACTTAAATGCTTTTCTACCACTAAACATAGAGCTGGCTCCCTCACTTCCCTTTCATCTTTCCTCCTACTTAGCTAGTTCTTTAAAATAGTGTCCCAACTGATTTTATTCACCCTATTTCATTTATTAACAAACACTTATCAGCCCTGTCTTCAAATTGAGCACATCATCTCTTGTCTACTCACTGAGTAGAAACAGAAGTGTATATCTTGTTCTGTAGCAGTTTGGAAGTATAGAGTAGAGGAGTTGGGTGGATGAGTCTATAAGCTTCAGCTATTACAAAATACCCAGTGGCTACTTTTCTTAAAATTGTCTTAGAGGGGCTAGAGTGGTGATGCAAGTGGTAGGATATTTTCCTTGAATGTGCTAACCTTGGACAGACCACGGTTTGATTCCCCAGCGTCCTACATGATTCCCCCAAACCAGGAGCGATTTCTGAGCACATAGCCAGGAGTAACCCCTGAGCATCACCGGATGTGGCACAAAATCCCAAAATAAAAAGTTGTCTTAGACAGTCCACTGCTAGCTTGTGTTCACTTGGGAAAGACTCCTTTTCCCAAGGGGATTTTCCCAGGCTTTCTAGTATCCTAGATATTCAAATCTAAAGCCAAGTTCCCTCCACATGGGAGTTTTTTTTTTATATTAAAACCATAGTGATTTACAAAGTCCTTCATAGTTGGATTTTATATATATATATATATGAATATATATATATATACAGTAAATCAAAGGCCATTCCCACCACAGTATTGACCTTCCTCCACACATGGGAGCTTTTGTGTTCATTTCCCACTTTCTCACTTCAAATAGGCTTGCAGCCACAACTATCGGGGCTGTTGGGATGACAAATTAATCAACACTTTATTTGCTCAATTTCCCCCCTTTCCTTTGTTGATCCATGATTATCAGGTCATTCAGCTTCTTGGTTGTGGTGATCATTCACCTGGATATGATGGTTAGAATCCCAGGCAGTAGAGCCAAGGACTCAGCTCAGAGCATGTATGTGGATGTGAGGGATTGATCCCTTGGCCTCAACCTTGTAAGGCAGGTGCTTTGCCTCTGAACCAACCTGGCGCCCTCATAACATTTAAACATGGATTCTTTGAATCTAAGAAGAAATTACATTTCAGTCATCAAAAATGAATGTTGCCATATCGTCTAAACTGTCCTCTGAAAAATAAAGTGTCATTAAACATTTGTTTCAGAGGATGAGTATAACTTTTCAAGAAGCAAACCCTGGAGGATTTGGGTCACAGCCAATAGTGAGGCAGCCATTGGGGTACCTGTTTCCTCCTGATCTGGGGTGCCCATATTTTCTGGCTAAACCAAAATACATTCCCTTCTCTCTCTCACACACATACTTTCTCTTTTACTTTCTCTCTCCCTCTCTATCTCCCTCTATCTCTCCCCTCTCTTTTCACTCTCACACGCATTTCTTTCTTCCTTTAAAAATCTTACATACTGAACCAGAGCAATAGCACAGTGGGTAGGGCGTTTGCCTTGCACATGGCCGACCCAGGTTCAATCCTTCACATTTCATATGGTCCCCCTTGCCAGAAGTGATTTTCAAGTGCAGAGTCAGGAGTAATCCCTGATTGCTGCCCAGTGTGGCCCCAAAACAAACAACAAACAAACAAAAATCTTACATATTTATTGTAAAAAATATATGTAGGAAAAGTAAAAAAAAATAATCAAAATCTGTATTGTTACCCTTGTTGTAATTGTGAATGTTTTAAGTCAGTTTCCTCTTTTTCCCCCCCGAGAAATTAAAATTGTCAATTTTAGGACCTATTCTATTGAAAGTATCTCTACACAGTTATTTTACTTAGAAGGAGAAAACCTTGCTGTATGTAAATACCCTAGTGGCTTCACCACCTCCACACTGTGAGGTAGTTAATGTTATTTTCTGATCTTATCACTACAGCACATAGATGGTGGTCTTATTGCTACAGCTTTGCTAGACAGTGATTGTTCTTCTAGTCATGAGCTTTGATTTCTGTAAACTCGATGCTTTAGACTGAATGTTGGTGTCTTCTCCAACCACCTCCCAACTCACAAATGCATTACCCCAATATGATGGTATTGGGAAGTGTGCTCTTGGGAGCCCATTGGGATTAGATGGGGTTATGAGGAAGAGATGCTGTGATGGCATGAAGGACTTGAAAAAGCATATAGAAAGAGTCAAGTGCTCTCTCTCCATCATGGGATAGAGACATTAAAAAAGTAAAGGAACATAGCTATGTGGTAACCGAGTCTCCAGACATGAGAGAAAGGTTTGTGCTTCCAGTTGACCCATCTGCATGCAGTTCCATCACAGCAAACATTCACTGAGCCATAGCTATTCACCCCAGTGGGATCTGTCCACTGTGTGGGGCCATGGTTCTGATTATTTGCTTATCCTGTTTTCTCTGCATGCTTGTCCTTTACTTTCCCCCCCAGTCCCCACTTCCTCACTGAGATTTTGTAGGTTCTTTGTTTTCCCCTTAATCATTTCCTTCCAGTAGTTATGAAGTAAGCTTAACTCTAACAGCTAGTGTGTATCTCTTTGAGATACACAAGTCAAAGACTTTAAGAAATATCCCAAATCCTTTCCATTTTACAAGGCTCAACCCAGCCTGTTCCTTCCTCATCTGGGCTGGAATAAGCCATGGGCTACTCTCCCATTGAACCACTCCCATTGCATTTCTCTGCTCATCCTTCACCTCTGTACAAGGACCTTCCTGAGAACACTGAAAAAGTTTTTTTTTTTTCTCTCTTGCTCCTTTCTCTCTAGCTTCCAATAGCTTGGTAGCCCAGGATAGGTGCCAAGGGCTGGGGGGAGGGGGGGCAGTGGAGCAGTGAGGGGGTGGTGCCTGGTTGTCTCCTATCCTTAACATTGAATGGGTAAGTGCTATTATTTCCTCATTCCAGGCCCCTGGAGAGGTTCTTTATAGCCCATTGTGGGTAATTCAGAACATTTCACTTGCTCCACCTTTGAGGTCAGGTCCCATTTGAGGCCAGGTTGTATGTATTTATTTGCTCTAAAGGAGAAATGAGAGAAAAATTGGTTGTTAGTAATTCATACCCGCACAGTGACGGAGAGCTTCTAGGGAACCATGTTGCCAGCTTAGCAACTGTGTTCCTTGTCCTTCAAAATGATGCTCAAGAGTCAAGGGAAATGAGGTGGTAAGTGAGGGGAGAAGTCTTTCCATGTCAGGTACCAGGAAAGCCTGGTGAGGAAAGGGAGGAATGAGGCTGAAGTGAACATTTATTTATAATGTTAACAAAGTACCTGCCATCTAGCACCCATGTATATGTCTGGGTAAACCAGATGTCCCACAGTACCTCAGTTCTTTAGCTCATGTGGGCTCAACTCAAGTCAACCTAGACATGGCAACCTAGATTTCAAACTCAGACCTCTTCAAGCTCAAAATAAAATAGCCCATTATCATTAGTGCATTGCTGTTCAATTTAGACTTTATTTTGCAAGGAAGTTAGGGCTTTTTTTTTTTAAACTCCATGATGGTTTTAGTATCCTTAAAGGAGAAAAAAAATGCCTTTTCTATATACTGAAAATTGACCATTAGACATTTCTAACTAATCTCAAAGTCTCTTGTTAGTCACACTGTGGTAAGAAGGACGTCATTACCTCTTTCCCCAACTCTTATGACACTGACCCTTCTATCTTGATTTCTCCCTGTAAACTTTACCTTCTTCTCCCTTTGTCAAAAATATTCCTACCACCTAACTGATGTGTAATGATCACATTTCAAGACTTTCCAATCTCTTCATCCTAGTCTTTGGCATCTACCCTTCTGTGAGTGATTTATTTTGCCATGTTTTCCAGATAAATACCATGCCTTTACCAAGAAAATTCTAGTGGCAATTGAGTCTTCTTCTGGTAATTCTGTATTTTATAATTCAACTCCCCATGACAGCCCTTCAATTTTCATTATTTTATGGATTATATGACTGAAAAGAAGTGAATGGATCTGGCCCGAGCAACACAGCAGCCACAAAGGCCAAGAACAAACTTGGGCTTCTGTCACTATGGTTTTAATATATAAAACTACTTACCAAACATGGTTTGTGAGGAGTGTATCTTTGATGGAGCAGAGCTAGTTGTGTAAGTTGAGGCCTGTTTTTATGTGCTAGGGATGCCATTAAAAAAAAAGAAAGAAAGAAATGACTTCAACTGAGTTTCTTGAAACACCATATATGTCTTTTGTGTTCATTTTGGATACCAGAAGTTCTGAACTCAAGGTGTCAGTAGGGTTGGTTCCTCCTAGAGGGCTTAAAGGAGAATTGGCTGTCTGCCTCACTCCTCATTTCTGATGGTTGCTGGCAATTCTTGGCATTCTTGGGCTTGTAAATGCATGGCTCCAGTCTCTGTCTTTTTTGCCTCATGGCATTCTTCTCTCTGGTCTCTGCTTCCACATAGCCTGGCTACAGGTCCTACTCTGATATATCTTCAAAGGACCAATTTCCAAATAAGGCCACAATCCAAGATTCCAGAAAGACATGGCTGTTTTTTATTTTTATTTTTTGTAAGACACCATTCAGTCTAGTAAAGCACCAGTTTATAATAATACTACAAATTTGAATTGTGGGCTTTGAAGAAAAGGGAGATGACAAGATCTCATCCAAAACTCCCTCCCTGACCCCCAATCTCACCAGCTCTGTGTGACTGCTCATTGCTGGACTGCACTTGGGAATGAAATAGGTGGACTTGGCAGAAGACAGTGGACTCTGTGAGTGGCACCCTTAATTCCTTTAAGGGAGCTTTGTATTCAGGAAAACTTTGCACTTCCCTCTCCATTCCCAGACTGATCTGTATGCTGCAGGAGACTATTTACAGCCTGGTGCATTCGTCACAACAAATCTGCTGGGAGTGGAGAAGACCAGTCAGGCTGCCAGTTTCCTTCTGGTGAAGGCAGTTGGCTTCTTGCCACATCCTATGCACCCAGCCCCTTGAATTTCTCAGCCTTTGTGCATGGAGTCCCTTTCTTGAACTATCCCTGGTGTAGAAGAGCTAGTTGCCAGGCCTAGTCAGGCCCCTTTGAAAACTTTTTGGAAAACAGCAACCAGGGGCAAAAGACAGCAGGGGACCAAATTGGAAAACAATGTTAGGAAAGTGCCTGTGTGTACACACACACAGCAGCAGCAGCAGCAGCAGAAGCTGTTGAAAAGGCTCAGGTGACTGGTTTAGTGCCCTGCTCTAACTCAGCCCCAGTAAACACTGGGCTAGTTTGTATCACCTTGGAGCTGGGAGAACACTAAAACCTAAGTTGGTTAAACCACAGCGATGAGCTCCCTTTACCTTAGTGACTTTGCAGACTTGGAGCTGGCTGACAGAAAACAGGAGAAACAGTGGTGATGCTACAGTGAGTGCACAGAGATCTATTGCATGTACTTGGAATAAGAATGTTGGTACGGCTTGGTAGACGGCTTCATGAATTCTGGAGCTGTGGTTTCTGGAGCTGGTTCATACCAGGATGCAAGTCTAGTTTGGTGGCTAGAGAGCACCTCATATGTGCCAGGAATGATACCTGAGCACAGAGTCAGGAGTAATCCTTGAATACCTAGAGGTGTGGCGAGAGAGAGAAAGAGAGAGAGAGAGAGACAGAGAGAGACAGAGAGAGACAGAGAAATAGAAATAGCAAGGCACTTGCCTTGTGTGTGCCTGCCCATGTTCAATCCCCACATATGGTGTACTACTAGGAGTTATCTATAAATAGAGAGACAGAGGTAAGCCCTGTGCTATGACACCCTCCCCCCCAAATATAAGATTGATAGTTCTTGGCTTCAGAGAGTTTCAGAAGCACAAGCTGAGGAGTGATATAAAAGCTTTGTGAATTATTAAAGATCTACTTTCTATTGTCTGATAATAGTAAAAGCCTATGCTTGTGGGTGGGTATCAAATGTTTTACACATTGTTTTGAATATTTTTTTCAAGGATTGTCTTATTTAATCATCACAGGACACTAAGGATAAGTACCATTATGGTATCCATTTTATAGATGAAGAGACTGATTTTGAGAATGCAAGTAGTTTGCTATAGCTTAAATAGTTTTTAAGGTCAGATTCAAAATTCAGAACCTGTGACTTACCCTTCCATCTATAATGCATTTCTCTAAAACAACAACAATAATGTCAAAATGCTCAGTTATTGGGATTTATCTTTCATCACAGCAGTCTATGATGTAGTCATACTCCCATTTACAGGGAGATCATTGAAGTGAAAGAACTCAATCACTTTTTCTTGGAGCCTTTCTGGGAAGGACCAGGACCACCACAGAACAAGATGGAGCTTTGTACCTTTATGGATCTGATATTTTAATGCCTGGGGCAGGTGCTCAAACACACATGCAAAATAACTTTGAATCACATGAGGGCGCTACAGAAAAATGAAACTAATGAAGTAGCAGCAGAAACACAATCTGGGCCAGGCCTATCAGCGGGGGTCTTCGGAAGCTGGGACTTGGAGAGAGAAGCCTTGGTGAAAATGGGATGAGAGTTAAGAGTCAGTGCAGCTGGAGGGGCTGCTCCTGAGGCAGATGGTGTCACCAGGCTTGTGTTCATGAGGGCTGGTGGCCAAGGAAAGGCCTTGACCAAGCAGAGAAGTATGGACTGGTAGCCAGCCACCTTGCTGAGTGGCTGAGAGGTGTGCTGAATTTTGTGTCTCTCCCATTTCATTGCAGGTGGGCAGTAGAGCTGAGTGTGGCCTTCAGCATCCCCCATTCTCCTCACAGGCCAGAGATCACTCACTGGGTTCACCCCCAGCTGCCCACCTGGGAGTGGAGATGCTAAAGGACAGAGTAAAGCTTCTGTCTGCTCTCTACAACCTCAGGAGACTTTCCATCTTAATGAGTTAGCACCTCTTGGGGATCTGGTGGGAGCCTCACTGTCTCCTGAGAATTGCTAGTGAGGTTCTAATGATTCCAATGGAACTTTTGTTCCCAGTTACAGGAAGATGTTCTTGTGCATTGGCTAAAAATGCTACCAGAACTTTGGACCTAGTACTTTTACTGATGCATCTTCTAGGCCCAGGACAAAAATACCCCTGTTACCCTCTGAGAACTACTGGTTATGACTACTTCATGCCTCCCTTCACCCCAATACTGCAACACCTTAACCATCAGGTCCACTCTACAAGCTGGTGCTGTGGTCCTCAATCACTGGTTCATGGATCAGCTGCAAAGTTGAAAGCATTTGTTTCTAATTGCTGGTTTGTGGACTGATATGCAGGACAAGGTGCTGGTCCACAGGTGAAAAAGGGAGGGAAAGAGGGAGGGAGGAAGGGTGGGAGAGAGGGAAGGAAGGAAGGAAGGAAGGAAGGAAGGAAGGAAGGAAGGAAGGAAGGAAGGAAGGAAGGAAGGAAGGAAGGAAGGAAGGAAGGAAGGGAGGGAGGGAGGGAGGGAGGGAGGGAGGGAGGGAGGGAGGGAGGGAGGAAGGGAGGGAAGGAGGGAGGGAGGGAGGGAGGGAGGGAGGGAGGGAGGGAGGGACTGTTTAATGCAATGTAATTGCACATATGAGTGAAGAGTTTTGTGTTTATGAACACATCTGCCTGTGTGGTGCCTGGGCATTGCAGCTTTGAGACAGTCTGGAGAAAGAAGCATACACCCAGTTCAGCAATTCTCAGGCTCTATTCTTTGCCCACTCCCAGCTCACCCCTGGGACAATGCAAAGATTTGCAGGATGGTTGTGTGACATACCCCACCTGTACCCTTACCTGGTTTCAGTTGAAATCCTCTTGAGATGGGCCTGTTTATGGGTCTCCTCCCTTCTAACTTCTAGGGATACTGCAGGCATCTTGGAGGGCCCAAACCCAAGCACCCTAGTGCCAAACTCAGCTGCTCTGAGACATGACCATCCCTGATGATCTGTGTTGACTTGTCTCTTTGATGGCGCTGCAGAGTCTGAATGGACTTTGCTATGTCCTATTTCTCTCCAGTTGGCGGAATTCATCCTCATTGCCTTGTGAAAACAGCAGCTTTTGGAAACAGAATTAGAAGAGTAAAAGAGAATTTCGCGCCCTTTCCAAGAAGGAATGTAGCTGAGAGATAAAAATCTGGTCCTATATCCTGGGTTAAAAAGAACTGGTTATGAAATACAGATGCAGTTGATTTTGGCCCTCAGATGTTTAGGGAGAGGTAGAAAAAGAAAATTAGTGAGTAGTTCTTGGTCCAAGCAATTCTTGCTTGTGGGCTTTTTCTGTTGTGTGCGTGAGGAAGTTATTCTATCCTGGGAGCTGATCCAGTTTGCTTCTTGCACTCGGTACAGAAAGGGAAACACTTCAGTGCTGGTGGTTCTTCTGCTTTGTGAAATTAAAAAAAAAAAAAGCCCCCAGAGGAGTACTGATCTTGGAAACTTTATTTCTCACCTGAGCTCTAAATTCAGACAAACGGGGGTGGGGGGGTAGTGTCTGAGCACAGGGGTTGACCACATCATATCAAGGTCCAGAGCTAAGGCTATTGTGGCCCCCAATTACCTAAGGAAATGGGAAGTGGAGGGGCTCTGGACAGCCTTGCAGTCAGACCCCTGCATCATGACATGTCAGTCTATGATGAATTGCATATTCAACAATGGCCTTACTTGTCACATAAGTGTGCAGTAAGCTGAACCATATGGGTATATGTGATTATACTTGCATGATAGTCCTGCAATGGCAAAATTATCTCAGTGTGTTTCTCAAACTATCTATATCTGTCACCATGTGAATATATCTATGTTTTTTTGTGATCTATGTTGCTTAAGCTTTTGTCTTAAGCAATGTTTTATTGTCATGGGATTTAATTGCTTCTAGGGAGATCCAGACAAAATGCAAGTGAACTAATGCTGGGCTGAATATACTTTGAGAAGAAGCAGGAAAGCTAGTGATGTATTCAATAACATCTGGGGGAAGCATTAGATGAGGGGTTTCATTCAGGTAGCAGGATTCAAGCAAACGACCAGGGGAAGAAGAATGAGGCAGTGAGATTGCCAGTGTAAGTGCTCCCAGTGAACCAGCCAGGACTGTTTTCATGGCTAGTGTCCTTTGTACTGTGTGAATAATCAGTTGCTTCCTTTTCTTTTTTGTTTTGAGCCTCAGTTGGTAGTGCTCAGGGCTTATTTTTGGCTCTGCATTCAGGAGTCATTCCTGATGGGGCTCAGCAGACCACATGAGATGTCAGAGATCAAACCTAGGTTAGTCAAGTACAAGGTTGAGCTCCTTGCTGGCTGTACCATCTCTGGCCACATGATTGCTGCTTTCCATCTAGCATGCTCTGCTGCAACTGAAGTATCCACTCCCACTTCTCTATGAGGAGTGGGTAGAAAGGGGTATCTGGAATGCTTTGAAGACAAGCAAAAATCATTGAAATGAATTCTAACCCTCCCTTCCACTTCCCTTCCATACCTTAATGTTAAAAAGCTCTGTGGTCCATGATCTCTGCTTTCTCTTAGATGATTCCATTTTTCTTCATGTCCCTTCCATCCACCTTCAACCAAACTGCCAGTTTTTCTCCCTAGGATTACTTGATGAAGCTTCTGGATTGTGTTTCTAACAGATTTCTCACATACAATCTGCCCATCTTTAGGCCACTACTCACACTGTGGTCAGAATTTTTTTTTTAATTTTGTGTACTATTTTTGCATTAGGGATTGAGTGTATGCTTACAAGGTATACATTCAACCATAAAAGTATTTCTCTGGGATGAGCTTGTGAAACCTCGAATCTAATCATATCATGCATACAAATACCTTCTTAGTACATTTTTGGGGGAGCTTCCTTCGCTCTCAGGATAAGAACCCAAATTCTCACAATGACATACAAAATCTTCTCCAAGTGGATGGCCTCCTTCTCTAGCCTTGTTACTTCTCTAGACTTACTTCTAGTCATTTGTGGCTTCCTTTTCCATGTATTCCATGTACAGGCTTCCCTCTAGTACCTCTAATACACTGTTAGTAGTGGCTGGCTGTAGGGCCTTTATACAATTGCCCAGCTAATCTGTTCAACTTCCATGTACCTTGCCCTTAAATGCTCTTACATAGGTCTCATCAGATAACTCTTCAATTGGCAGAGATGTCTGGTTCTTTAACACCATAATTCTGCATTTGGTTTTGGTGATGTGTTCCCAGTAGCACATCCTATTTATTTTTAGCTCTCTTGGCACATACATATGTCCTTGTGATACCTCCTTTCTGCACAAGGCCATCTGCTCCAGGAGGGCAGGAACCCTGTTCAACATGGTCAGTCCCATGTCCTCAACACTTAGAAAATGCCTGGGGCACAGTGAAGCCTTGCATGTATGATGGAAGCAATGAAGGAAAAAATGCTCACAGAGACCTTGAAGGTGCTGTTTACTTTGCACAAAATGAAATAACAGGAGACTGTATGTTCTGTTCCAATTCCCTGCCCTATAGAGATGGTGATTGATATCTGCAGTTAAAGTATAAACAGAGCGAGCTGGAATTCTGGCAGATGAACAGCCTGCTTCAAAAGTCTGCTCTTGCTTTCGACTCTTAGAACAATGTTATTTGTTTTGGCTCAAAGGTGTCTACAACTCTGTGTACTCAGGGAAACGGTATAGCTGTACAATGTGGAGTCAGGGCCAGGGGTGAGACTCAAATAATAATCAAGTAAGAGGGTTGTGTGAGGCCTGGGGTGGGACATTGCCTTCCTCAGCAGCTGACAGGTCGGAACATTTCCCTTGTGTCAATGCGGAAGTGAACGAATTAAGCTCTCCTTGATGCTATGCCTGGAGAAATACCAAGGCGGTACTCGCCTGGTTTCTGAAAGCAAATCCTAAATGCCACTCAGACTCAGCTCTAAAAGACTGTGAGAGGGGAAAAGAGGCAGTGTTCACAGACTATAGGAAATGTCACTGAAGTAGAAAGAGATTAGAGCTATGGAATCCTACTTTTTGGAGGTGATCTACCCTGAAAGATTAAACAAAGTAGGAGACTCTTCCCCTACTCAGTGTCCTGCCTTCTCTACAAAAATGTACTCCCATAGAAAATCCACCCATCCCTGGGGACCCCTGAAGGGCACCATAACCTGAGGTTAATAATCCCAGAGAGCAGGTCTGATTGGAAATGGAGCTATAGGAAGTGAATAGGAGATGTCTAAATGAGGTTTGGCCTAAAGCATGAAATAGTGGCTCGAGAGGTAGGACATCTGGTAAGACACTTGTATGCAACCAACAAGAGTTTGATCTCTAGCATCACCAGGAGTACAGATCCTGGTGTAAACCATGAGAATAGATGTGTTGCAAAAACCAAAAAGAAAAAAAATGAAATATATGGAAATATAATCTGACTTTTCCATTTCTTCTTTTTTGGGGGAGAGGGGCACACCTGGTGGTGCTAGGGTTAATCCTGGCTCTACACTCAGAAATCATTCCTGGCAGGCTCAGGGGAACATATAGGATGCTAGGGATTGAACCCAGGTCAGCTGTGCTCAAAGCAAATGTTCTACCTGCTGTGCTATTGCTCCATCCCCTATTTCTGAACTTCTTAGATTTTTTTTTTCTTTTTTAATTTGTTTGATTTGGAGACCACACTTGGTGGTACTCAGGGCTTAGATCTGTGCTCAGGGGTCACTCCTGGATGTGCTCTAGAGTTCATATGGGATGTTAAGGATTGAACCTTGGTTGATTGCATGCAGGCAAGTGCCCCATCTCCTATACTATTGCTCTGCTCCCCATTTTTTTTTCTTCCTAACACGTCTGTCAATACCAAGAATGAACATATGAATTGAGTGAAATAAGGTCAAATGCCAGGCTCTAGAAGGAAGCCACTCTGAGCATCTCCCCAGATTTAGCCACTTATGATAGTCTATCCAGTAATATGTTTGCACCACGAAACCAGGCTTATAGTCTTCCATATTCATTGCAGAGTTCAGGGTCTAGATCTGTGCTTTGACACTTAGTAGATGCTTGGTAAACTTTTGTTGAATTATTGTGTTCATCAGTTTTGGGCAACCCCACTTTATTCCATTTTTGGTTATGTTCTGGATTTATTACTTTCATTTCTTTTTATCTATTTGTCCAAAAACTATTTATTAGCTGGAGTGATAGTACAGCAAGTAGGGTACTTAACCTTGCATGTGACTGAGTAGGGTTTGATCTCTCTTAGGAAAGAATAAGGAACATTTTGGGGCTATATTCAACTGTGCTCAGGGCTTGCACATGGCTTTGCAATCAGGGGTCTTTCCATATAGGAAACTATATGAGGTGCCAGGGATTGAACCCGGGTAGGCTGCATGCAAGGCAAACACCCTACATTCAGTATATTGCTTGGGTCCCAAGCAATATACTGAATGTGGAGAAAGGACCAGGCAGTGGGTGTTTAGGGTTTTGGTGACAATAAAGAAATCAGCCTCTTGGTCATTGGTCTTTATTCTGACCCCTTTTCTGTCTCTATTTCTGTTTTCTTTCTCTCTCTTGGACTCTTTAAAAATACAAAAATGGGGCGTGAGGTAGGAGACACAGTACAGAGTTCTAGCATTTTTGGTTTGTGTTCACAACAATGTTCTGAATTCCAGTGCTACATATGCTTTCCTCCAACACTGCTATGTGTGGTTCCTGAACAACACTGTGTGTGCCACCCACTAAATAATTCAAATGTTACAACTAAGGGGCTGAGAATAGAGCTTAGTGGTAGAAGCCACTGCAATATGACGTCTCGAGTTTGATCCTTGGTAACACATAAAAAGTTATTTTTTTTTTTTAAATTTAGGGGGTGGAGGGGCCGGAACAATAGCACACAGTAAGGCGTTTGCCTTGCACATGGCCGATCCAGGATGAACCTTGGTTCAATCCCTGGCATTTCATATGGTCTTCTGAGCCAGGAGCAATTTCTGAGCGCATAGCCAGGAGTAGCCCCTGAGCGTCATCGGGTGTGGCCCCAAAACCAAAAACCAAAAAAAAAAAAGTTTAGGAGGTGGAAAGGGGTCCTCCCAGATATGGTCAAGGAGTCCCCCAGGGGCCTGAACTAAATGGCTCAGGCCAGCAGTAAGGAGGTTGTTTTTTCTATTTGGGGGTGGAGTAGGTGGTGGGAGGCCTAGGAGTCCTCCAAATCAATGTCTTCAGGAGCTTAATACCCTCAGCAAAGCACCACCCATTACAATGGATGGTTCAGTGTTCAGCCTGGAGGTATATGATACAATGATGCTCAAGCCTAGCAGTGCTGAGCTCAGCAGGGCCACACTTGGTGCCTCTGGTGCCATGTAGTAGCAGGGATTATCTTGTGACCTTGAGCATATAAATGGCTTCCACTCCAGTCCCTTCCTTGAGCCATCTCCTTGGTCCCAAGAAAATCCTCATTTTCAATCCTCAGTCCAGTAGATGTGTGTAATATGAAGAGGAACCCAATAGAAGCAGCGAATTGTATTGGGGGTGGGGGTGTCGCAACAAGGGTCCTGAAAGCCCAGGGAGGGATAAGTGCTGCCTGATTCTGAAGGGTAACTCAGCCACTGATTGGATGAGGAGAGTAGGGTTGTAAATAATGATGGTAAATAGTGATGACTGTAAATAGTGATGCATTTAAGAGGTTAAAGGGACAATTGAAAACTTGATTTTTTTTTTCTGAGTTGCCTAAGGGCACAAGGCCTGTCAGGGGAGTAGAAGGGATTTGAAAGATTTGTCTACATTGTCAGTGTATTGTCAACTATACTGTACAGGCCTCCCTTCCTGGCACTTAATAAATTTTCAAACATGCTCAAGAGTAAAAATTCTGTGCAGTGAACAGTCATAAAGCTCTTACCTAAATGTACCATGAATATTTTGTAATTTTTCTGTAACATACATCTATCTGTTCCTCTATTCACTCTTACTTTTTTATATTTTAAAAATGAGTTGTGGGCATCCTTATAGGATATTTCTAAACACTTAAGCATGCAAACTATTGATTAGAGTTCAGTATTTATTTGCCATTATTACTTTTTGTATATGCCATTATTTTTATTGATTCATCATTCATTTAGAACTTATAGCATTTCAGGGTTATATGTCTAGAATTCATCTTTTTTGTTTTGTTTTGTTTTTCCCTTATTTTTTGGTTTTGAGATCATTCCAGGTGTTGCTAGAAGAAACCAGGTGGAACCTTTTCCATATGGGTTCCAGTGATTGAATCAGGTGAGCAACATGCAGCGCAAGTTACTCTTCTCAGAGTCTACTGTAATTAATACCTCTCCAGCTGCTGGATTGATCTTTTTAATGTCAGAGAAGAATTTATTGTGTATTCCCCTGCTTCTTTATCCAGTCACCTCTGTTTGGGAATTTAAGTTGATTCTCTGTTTTGGCTATTGTGACTAATGCTGGGATCTAAGTACCTTTTCAAATTAGTGTTTTCATGTCCCTGAGATAAATATCTAAGGGTGGTATGAAGATAGTGATTGTGTGTGTGTGTGTGTGTGTGTGTGTGTGTGTGTGTGTGCCATACTCAGCTATGGTCAGGGATTACTCCTGGCTCTGCACTCTGGAATCAATCCTAATGGTGCTTAGGGGATCATATGGTTATCAGGGACTAACCCCAGGTCATCTAGTCAGTCAGTCATGTGCAAGGCAAGCAACTTATCCACTGTACTATCTCTTTGGCCCTCAAAAGATGGTAATTTTTAACAAGGCAGTATATGAGTAATTTTTCTTCTCAGAATAATATGGTAAAGATTCAAGAATGAGACTTCATCCTCAAAAGTCTTTAGTCATGTTTCTTTTGGAGTCCTGAGACTCCTTATCAGTCTATACTACAGGTCCCTGGACTGACTGGCAAATTAACCAAAGGGTTTGACTGTCAAATAAATTGGCAGTTGCTGCATTTCCACTTACCTCCTTGGAGCTCTAGGATATTCCTGAACATCTGTAAACCTCTGGATCCTGCAGTTAGGACACATATGTAAGATTTGGAGTTGATTCAAGTTTGCTTCCCACCAATTGCTATTGGAAAATTAATTCTAAGAGTTACATCTAATTTTTTGGGGGGGTCACACCCGGCAGCACTCAGGGGTTACTCCTGGTTCAATGCTCAGAAATCATTCCTGGCAGGCTCGGGGGACCATATGGGATGTCGGGATTCGAACCATGGTCCTTCTGCATGCAAGGTAAATGCTCTACCTCCATGCTATTTCTCCAGCCCCCTACATCTAATTTTTTAAAACCAGTCTTGAGATATAAATATAATGATATCCATCTCATAAAAGAGGAAGATGAGGTATTGAAAAAGAATTTCACAATTTACTCCACGTCATAGATCTATCTATTAGCAAAACTACCCACAGTTGCAGGAATGAAGAAAGAATTTGTTGATAGGGCCCAGAGAGATAGCACAGCAGTGTGCCTTGCAAGCAGCCAATCCAGGACCTAAGGTGGTTGGTTCGAATCCCGGTGTCCCATATGGTCCCCCGTGCCTGCCAGGAGCTATTTCTGAGCAGCCAGGAGTAACCCCTGAGCACTGCCGAGTGTGGCCCAAAAACAAAACAAAACAAAACAAAACAAAAAAGAATTTGTTGATAGATTCCTTCCTCCACTTGATAGTCGTACTAATTATGAAAAACAAACAAAACAAAAAAGTAAGACAACCAAAATAAAAATAACCCATTAAAAGAGTATGCCACTTATTATTTGTCAAAACTGACTCAAAAGAATATATTTATGTTACATATCTGCCTTCTTTTTCTTTCTGGGGCAGTGCTTGGGGGCTTCTCCCTGCTTGATGCCTGGGGGGCCATGCAGTACTGGGGATAGAACCAGAGACCCCCATATACAAAACATTGAACCACACTCTGTAGAGTATATCATACTCACATTAAAGTATGATGTAATTATACCAGAGAATCAAACAACATAGGTTAAGAATGTAACATCTGTAGGTAAACAGAGTTTCAGTTCAGTTGATGTCTCACTTGGACTTGTCATTTAACTTCTCCATGCCTACTTCTCTATAATGTAGTTTTCAAACCTATATCATAAGGTGACTGATGACCTGGTGACATTTCACATGCTGACTTCTCATAATGATACCTGGCAAATAAGACATTAAGATAAGAACATTGAGATAAGAAAAATTAGTGATTGCTTTATAACATTATTGGTTGGTGAAATTTCTTTGCTCTGAGAACCGGTGAAATGGTATTTGTATGCCAGTTAGCAGGTCTAAGAACAGCTTGATCCATTCATTAAGTAGATCTACACTATTTTTATTTTTATTTTTGTTTTGGGGGTCACACCTGGTGGTGCTCAAGGTTTATTCCTGGCTCTGTGCTCAGGGTTTGGGTGACTATGGGATGCTGGGGGTGGAACCTGGGTGGGCCACATAAAGGCAAGTGCCCTACTCACTATATAATTGCTCTGGCCCTGTCTGTGAAACTTTGAACAACTTACTTAACTTCTCTGTGCCTCAGTGGGACAATGGGATCATGTTAGCATACAGTTTGTTTCCTGGAACAAACATAACTAACTGGGTAAGTGATATGAAACTGTTTTGACAACTGAAAAGCCAGTCCATTTTGTGTTGTTGATGCCTTGCAACTGACAGGAGGAGGCTGTGCAAAGTGCTGGCTTGGGAGAATATTTTTACAGTTCTGCTTTAGGATTTACAAACATGCCCCCAAAACTGCTGAGTTCATCTGAGCAGCAGCAGCAGCCTAATTGCATCCAGTGCAATTTTATGGGTCTGCACAGGAGCCAAAAGCTAAGCATCGCCATGCTGGGAGTTCTTCTGAACAGTGACTTGGGATTTCCCCCCAAGTTGTAACTCTATGCCACAGAATGAGAGAGAGTGCACACCCCCTCTCAGCCAGTACATCTCAGCTGTCTGTTGCCTCCTATTTTCCCCTGTGTCTGATGTGTGGGACCAGAAGTACCAGCCCCAATTCCCACATCTACTTACTGTCCTTTATCATAGGCACCCTTTCAAGGGAAAGGAAAAGAGGTCCTCAGTGTGGATTGCACCCACTGCTAGGGTTTGTGTGTCCATCCATCCATCTGTTCCTCCATTCCTTGAGAGGATCAAGATACAGAACAAAAGCAGAAATCACTTTTTACTTTTATTTTTGTTAGTTTATTTTTTTGATTTGTTTTTGGGCCACATCTGGTGATGCTCAGGGCTTACTCCTGGCTATGTGCTCAGAAATCGATCCTGGCTAGGGGGATCATATGGGATGCTGGGGGTCGAACCAGGTCTGTCCTGGATTGGCTGCGTGCAAGCCAAACGCGCTACTGCTTTGCTATCACTCTGGTCCACTTTTTACTTTGTTTTTAGAGAAAAGTCTCCAAGGCCTCACCAGGGAGTAATTTTTTTAGCCCACTTCAAGGGTATCTGTGTTCCTTTAATCGCTCTATCATGTAACTTTTCTGTGACTTTATCAAGGGCGACACTCTGCTCCTCCACGCTTCCCAGGAAGCATCGCCCTCAGCCTCTTGGGAGAGCCACTGCCTTTGAAATAGCCAACCTTGATCCCTATGCCCAGGGCTGGCCTGAAATGAAAGGGCTGATCGCACAGGGAAAATAAGATCTGCAAGACCACACCGCCAGCTCCCCCTCCAAACCACAAGCACCCAAAACAAAACAAAGCAAACCCCACTAACCAACGGGATGGGCCTGTCAGAGAGCCAGCAGGGCAACTCCAGGCAAATCTTTTAGATGCAAAACCAGAGCTGGGGAACCCAATTTAGAAACCATTTAACTCTAAGTGCTCTGACAATAGCTCTCCAGGTTTCTAAAAGTCCACAGTTTCTGAGACTGCAGTTTCTAACTTCTCTTTTTGGCTTAAAGGCATTTTTTTTTTTTATCTGCCCAGCTGGCCCTCTGGAGTCTGTTGCATTGGACCTTTAGGCAAAAGTGAAGCCAAATCTCTTCACCCTCACTTCTCACTGGGGTCTAAGCTGAAGGAGTCACTGGTGAAGGGGGGGAGTGGGAGAACTGGTGTAGGAAAGACCTTCAAAAGGGGTCAAAGGTCACCCAAAGATTGCACAATTTCTGCTCTTATCTGCCCCATTGAGGTGCCTGGGCGGGGACAAGGCTGGAGGAGAAGCCCCCAGGTCTGGGATGTTGAGTAGAGCAAATAAATACCAGAGGTACCTGGCAACCCTCAGCTTTGAGGGCCTAGGGAGCCTGTTGTCTGTAGCTGTATCCTGGATATCATGGGACCAATGTGGTTGCCTGGTATGAGTCAAAAACCTCTTGTTCCGGAGCTGTAAAGTCAGCCTTTAATTCTGACTTCTTCCTGACATGTCCTTTTTTAGCTTCAGCCCATCTAAGTTTGGCAGTGTTTGAATGGCAAAATGTATTAAAAACATTCCCAATGCTGGGCCAGAACATAATACAGCAGTGACAGCTAAATTGAGCACATATCCCACCTGGGTTCCATACTCAGTGCTATCAGGTCTCCTTAGCGATGCCCTGGTGGCCTCAGTTAATCTCCCTCACTACATGAACCCAACAACACCCCATACTCAGACCCTAGCACTGAATCATCAACACGGTTAGCTGGGTTTAGTCAAAGATGGCCCCCCAGTCCTCCTGGTTACTGTTTGGGAGCCCCCAAGAAAGAGATTTGAAAACTCTGCAGCCTGATTTTTTTTGTCTGTCTGTTTGTTCATTTGTTTTTGGGTCACACCCAGTGGCGCTCAGGGGTTACTCCTGGCTCTATGCTTAGATGTCTCTCCTGGCAGGCACAGGGGACCATGTGGGCTATGGGATTCGAACCACTATCTGTTTGAATCAGCTGTGTGCAAGGCAAATGCCCTACTGTTGTGCTATCTCTCCTAGCCCCTGATTTTTTTTTTTTTTTTTGGTTTCTTTTTGGGTCATGCCCAGCAATGCTCAGGGGTTACTCCTGACTCTATGCTCAGAAATCACTCCTGGCAGGCTCGGGGGACCATAACAATAAGCCAGGCACTAAAGTAGAAAGTACAGGGAAGAATGAGATAGAGCATCTGCATTTTATGTTGTAGTGTCAATAAAACCTACAATCACCCTAAGATCTGTTGATGCTATAAGCTATGTCTACTTGCAATTGCAGGAGAATTGGGGCTGTTGTAAAGACTGGAGAGAGACATGTTATAAGACTGGAGAGAGAAATGGAAACAAAGCATCAGGGACTGGAGGAGGGCAGAAAGTTTGGATGGGAAGAGAACCTCAAAGATCTCTGCCAGTTATTAGTTTTACCCTGCTTCCTGTACAATGCACATGCATCCTTGGCAGAGAAGAGAAAGCAAGGGAGATCTATGCAGCAGGAACAGTGGAGCCAAGATATAGAGGTGTGACTGTGCGTGACTTAGAAGAACAAGCCGTGGGGCCGGAGAGATAGCAAGGAGGTAGAGCATTTGCCTTGCATGCAGAAAGACGATGGTTCGAATCCTGGCATCCCATATGGTCCCCTGAGCTTGCCAGGAGCGATTCCTGAGTTTAGTCAGGAGTAACCCCTGAGCACTGCTGGGTGTGACCCAAAAACAAACAAACAAACAAAAAGAAAACAATAAAAAAAAACAACAACAAGTCGTGTTAGGGAAATTCTCTATCTCCACCTGTTCCCTATGACTCAGGAAGAAACTGAATTGTATGGAGTCAACAAATCAAACCCTGTTCATAGATTGCATCTGCTGCAATTGCATTTAGTATGTGCACTGGACAGTGCTTTTGCATAATTTGTCATTTTAAGAAGAAAGGAAAGGCAGAGGAGGGAAATCCCAGGCCAGGCCAGCCCACTTCAGCCCTTTCTAGGGCTGCGTATTCATTCATTTGTGGGCCTGACAGTGCGACATTGTGTCTGCCCGCCTCAAAACTATACATCTTACTTTCCAACCCTCCAATGGCCTTCGACCCCCTGCTGGCCCCAGTGTTCCCAGGCTGACCTTCTGGCCAGCGGCTCATTCCCTTACAAGGTGGAGAGGAGATGACCCCTCATCCAATTGAGGCCCTGCTGGGTGCAATCTTGTGACAAGAGTCCTTTCTTCTCCGGAAGGATTAGTACTTTTTCTTACCTTCCTCTCCCAATCCTGCAAAGCCCCAGCTCTGTGTTTCCATAACTTCTTCCTCCACACCCATAGTCCTGGGATCCTCCTTGAGTGGGGAGGAGATTTAAAATAAATCTTAAGCCACTTGTAACAGTGTCTGCTCTCAGATTTGCTTGATGCCCCTAGGGATGTCATTTCTGGGATAGCATCTCCTTTAGCTATAATAGCAGACAATGTTGAGATGGGTGTGACCCAGTCAGCAGACCTAAGCAATTTGGAGGCTCCTAGCTGTGTGTGTGTGTGTGTGTGTGTGTGTGTGTGTGTGTGTGTGTGTGTGTGTATGGGGGCTTGATTAGTAACATCCCTATCTGAAGTGATGATGCTTAATAAAACAGTGAGTAACCTGGAATTTCCAGTAGAGAGATGGTGCTAAACTCTTTTGTATTATTTAATTATCTAAATCCAGATATTTGGAAAAAAGAGAATTGAACTTATATGTAAAGCTAGCTAGTTTATTCCTTCTCCCCTGGGGTGGTACATGGCTTCTGGTCTTTCCTTTGTCATCTCTGGACCAGATAAAGGCTAAACACCCCTTATTTTCCTACCCTGCCTCCCCCAATCCATCTGTCTCATATGTGGGGAAGATGATGCTGAGAGGTATTAGCTCACAAGTCAATTCAAAGTAGTGGAGAGAACTTATTCTGTTTGACATTAACCACACACACACACACTAGCACCCCTAGTGTCTGAACTTTCTTCATTAGTCACAACTTTGGCTGCTGAAGAAATGGAAGCCCTCTGCTAAACTGAAATCCATCATCTGGGAAACACATTAAGCCAATATGAGTGGGACAAAATTAGTTTATCAGACTGAGGCTGGACCTGCAGAATTTAAGAGTGAGAAGAAGGGCCGGAGCATAATGCAGCTGTAGGGCATTTGCCTTGAATGTGGCTGACCTAGGATGGACTGGGTTCAATGCCCGGGCATCTGCCCATATGGTCCCCCAAGCCAGGAGGGAATTTTGAGTGCCTCAAACCTCATTTTCCGGCTGGAATCTCCTACCCTCTTCCTTTTAGAACCTTGAGGAACAAGTGAAACTTCAGCTATCATTCAGGAACTATTAGTCCCAGACACAGCAGAGCAGAGATGGGCTGAAGATTCAGATATATAGAAGAGGAGGACAACCATAGGAAGAAGTGACTGATAAATGATGAAGGTATATGTGATGGAGGCCTGGAAAAGGGCTACTGAAACCAAGAGCAGAGTCAGCCTCTGGGGTGGGGGCACAAGATAATGCCCCAGAGTTTGTGTGAGTCCTTTGAGTGGGGCCCACTTTACACATGAGAGAGGTCATGCTCAGGAAGGTAGACTTAGCTATGATGGGAGGCAAATGGTGTTACAAGGCCAACATCAATATGAGTGTCAGGCAGAGGCTGCGTATATGGACCTGGGAACTACAAGAGGCTGACAGTGGTGAAGGTCTTGATCACAGTTTATAGTAAGGACTGTATCAGCCTTATTCACAGCACAGCTCATTTCTTTCCCTAATCCCCACAGAAGGATCTGGTAGACAATCCCCACAAAAGAGAAAGATATGGAAGAGATGAATGAGAGACTGATTTAGGCTCTTCAAGGTATTGGGGCTTCTGCAGTGTCAGCAGGGTTTTGACACTTGCTTTAGCTCTCGGTTCAGGAGCCACTCATTGTCATGGGGGATTGCTCGTGACCTTGGTCCTTTCTTTATACACTTATCTTCTCTATCTGTGGCAGGATTGAACAACTGACTCTCCTCAAGCTCCATCTACTCTCAGTTGCCTTCTTGCACAAAAATGGGAACTTGATCAAATGGCTCCTAGTCCAGGATAATTAATAACTCCATTCTCTGCCACTAGATTCTCCATTTTCCCTTCCTGTTGTTTTTGTCACTGGTGTCTGGGGTGTCATACGCTTGTACATTTGGTTGCTGTGCATTGGGAATCAGATACTTGTGGCACCAGGGATCACACGAGTAGTGCCACCAAGGTCTGCTCAGTGATAGGTCCTCTGTGCTCATATCTACAGCCTCATGTATGCAAGGAGAGCACTCTACAATAAAGCCAAAAACCCTAGGACCCTTAGATGTCATTCTGGCTACACAGAACCTCCCTCTCTCCCTCCATCACATATACTAGTCTACCTTCCTGGTATGCTTTTTCCCATTTATTTATCCTTCAGAGGCAGCAATCCCACCTTCCCAGTTTTACTAATAGTTGTCTTCTTCATGGTCCTGTACACAACACACACCTATTTTGTGGCACCCTTCACATTTTAAGCAATGTATTTGGCCATTTGATAGTTGATGTGTGTACAGGAGAGGCACATGTACACACACACACACACACACACACACACACACACACACCTCTCTCTCTCTTTGATCCTCAGGACCTAGCCCAGAGCCAGGTGCTGGCATCATTAAAGACTCAAGTAGTGCTTTGCAAACAAGCTGGCACATCTGAAGTGAAGGCTTCGAGTAAGGCCATAGGCGGCAGGCTCATCAAAAAGCTGGGACAGGTGCTTTCTCTCTGAGCCCCTCCCATCCTTGCATATACCATGAGTGGTGTTTTCCCTTTTGACCAACAAAGGTTTCACAGGGAACTCTTGCTATATTCAGTGATTTTTCTAGAGAGGCATAATCTTAATATTTGGATTATTCCACAGGATGTTATATATTAGAAATGCTCCTCACAAATATACACAGATATACAACCCCCTAAAACTGGAGGTCCATGGACTACATCTTCCCACTTAGCCCTAAGGACCACCCTCTCTATACACACACCTCCTCGGCCTAATACAACTGCAGTACAGAGCTTGTGTTTTGCTCTCATAAGATTTTATCAAGATTTATTTTCACAGGGGAAAAAAGTTTATTTTAGAATCTTACATTTTTAGCACATAAATATATATATATATGTATATATATATGTATATATATTTTTTTTTGTTTTTTTGGGCCACACCCGTTTGATGCTCAGGGGTTACTCCTGGCTAAGAGCTCAGAAATTGCCCCTGGCTTGGGGGTACCATATGGGACGCCGGGGGATTGAACCCCGCTCGCGATCTTTCCTTGGCTAGTGCTTGCAACACAGACACCTTACCTCTAATGCCACCTCACCGGCCCCACATAAATATATTTTAAGAGAGAATGTGATTTTTTTAAAATGACATATTTTCATTTTGGCAGTTTTTCTGTATCTCTCTAGGATTGTTTAGTGGGATGGATAAGGAATGTAACAGTGATATTTGACCCTGCGTCTGCTGGCTCAATAGTAGGATCCAGCTTGAACCTAAGACCCAGTGGCCTCGGAGGCCACCAGGCCTATACTGGCTGCTACCACAGAGATTGTGCAGTACAAGGGAATAAACTTGGGACCTTACACATGCTAGGCATACAACCCTCCTCCCTCTTTGAACTATTTCCTTGGCCCTGTGCCCTTTCTCCTAGGTAGCAAATATCACTGCCTAGGTTTTATTCTCCAGAAGCTGGTCTGGGATATGCGTAAAAGTCACTCATTCAGCCCTTCTCAGTCTTGCAGTCACTAGTACAGACCCGGCTAGGCACTGCTGGGCTGGCTCAGTCTGGCGGCAGCACAACTGTCATCAGCTTTCACTTGGGAAGCTTTCATGGGCCACCCACTGTTCCAGGGACTTGGAGCCCGCTGGGTGGAATAAAGCAAAAAAAAGTCCAGGCTTTGTGGAGTTTATAGCTTGGGAGTGGGGAGGAAAGGCCACATGGCTGATGCATAGTATCCCAGAGAGAAAAGGACAGGGGATGCAGTTCCCTATATGGGAAAAAGAAGTACGATTGATCAGTTTTTAAGGGAAACCAAAACTTAAATGATTTAGGTAGGGCTACATTTGTGCCTAATTGACATGTTTGTAATATATATTTTACACACACACACACACACACACACACACACACACACACACACACACACACACACACACCATGCATCTTATTTTGCCATTTTCTTTGATTTCAGATACTTGTAACTCCCTTGTAGCTCTCCATAAGGTGTGGGTGAGGTAGTGGGGAGGGACCAAGATGTCACCGAACCCCCCATCCCCCAAATTAGTGATGCCCCAGGCCTCCTGGTTCCTGGACTCCTGTGTCTCCTCTGGATCCTGCAAATGGTTAGACCCAAATACTGGACCCCAACTCCAAATGAGAGTAAGTCATGAGGTGCCTAATTCCTCCCATGCATGTGGTAGGTGAAACAGGCCCAAAAGGAAACAAAGGCCACACAGCCTCTTCCCCCAGCCCAGTCATCAGTGCCTGCCCCTCCTCTTCCTCTTCCCTCCAGGGCTGAGGATGTCCTTTCTGCTGGATCAGGTGCATCTGAGAACACAGCAATCTGTCCTGCATGGTGCAGGAAATAAGAATGCGTGGGTGTGGTGTGTGGGCTGGGGCAGAGGGAGTGTTTGTGTGTGTGTGTGTGTGTGTGTGTGTGTGTGTGTGTGTGTGTGTGTGTGTGTGTGTGTGACTGTGGTCATGGTGCACCCATTTCAAAGTTACCATGCCACACTTGCAGCTGCTTGGGGCGATGGCTGGGGAGTGACTACCACCTGATAACTTGAGTGAGTTGGATGTAGAGAGCAAATACGCAGTCTGTTTGGTGCACTCGTGGGAAGAAGCACAGGAAAAGAAAGAGTCTGGTTTATGGCTCTGCGAGTCACAAACAAGCGCACCCACCTTCTCTCAGACTCTGACCCCCATCCCAGATTTTCTCCCTTTCTGCCCAAGGCAGCCCCGCCTGCCCATATATCCTTCCTCCAGTAAAGGGTTAAGTACCCTGCCCCCACCCTGGCCCCTACCCTCATCCCTTCTGCCCCCCCCCCCATATTGTAGCGCCAGGGGCCACGTTGGGCAGCCGCTGGCCTGCGAGGGGGCGGGGAGCCCTCTGGGGTCCCACCCCCCTTTCCTCTTGGTGCTGCCCCATCGGCCTGCGCGCTGTGAGGCGCGGGCGCTTGAACGTAGGGGGAGTTGTTTGATTTGGCGGAGGCTGGAGGCGGGCGAGCTAGCGAGCGAGCGAGCGAGGGACGCGAGGTGCCGGGCAGCGCGGGCCAGGCTCTGGGGCAGCGTCCCCCGCATTGGGAGACCTCCTGGGGATGCCTGCGGAGGGGTTGTGGCCCGGACCACCCCTGGGACAGCTGCCCCGGACTTGCGGGGTGCGCAGGCAGGTGCTTAGGCTGAGCACCGTTCCCCAGCCTTGCGCACTCCCCTGACCTCCTGGCTGTAAGATGAGCGTGATGCTGTGGCGCTGGGAACAGAATAACACCACCATGAAGCTGGTAAGACTGGGACTTGCAAACCTCACTTTTGGGGCGCGCTGCTCTACTTTTGAATGCCCATTCCCAGTCCTCCCTTAGGAATAATAGCCTCCCAGGGGGTGGAAAGCCCCAGAAATGCATTCTAGACTTGGTATTCCCCCTGTGTTGTTCGGTAGCTAGATGGCAGGTGTTTTGTTTTCTGCGCACTGGGGAAGTCGGGACGCGTCTGTGCGCGCGGTGTGTGTGTGTGTGTGTGTGTGTGTGTGTGTGTGTGTGTGTGTGTGTGTGTGTGTGTGTGTGTGTGTGTGTGTTTGTGTGTGTGTGTGTGTTTGTGTGTGTGTGTGGGCGTGGGATGACTGTGAAGGAGGTATGTTCACTCCCGTTCCCTTCCACCTACTCATTCCTGGAGTTGCATGCATCTGGGAATCGTCTTCTTAGAGGGCTGAGGGGAGCTAAGCGTGGTCTTCATGGTCAACTCCCGTCCTCATTGTGTTCTGTTACTTGAGGATGCGCGTGTGCATGTGCCCACAGGCGTGTGCTGAATTCTGTTAGGGTTTAGAGTGTTTAGGGATTGGGGGGGGGAGCATGACTATTATTAGCATGGGCTCCCCCCCCCCCCCCCGCCTTTCACAAAAGCTTATTTTCTTTCAACTTTGACGTCTTTAGGTTACAGGTACTTTCCTCCTTCCTTTGCAAGTAACTGCCTGGAGTCAGGAAAGCAGCATTTTTTCCTGTCTGCTCCTGGAACCTGAATTTGTTCACCCCGGGGCCAAGGAGAGAATGTGATCTTCTCTGGGTTTTCCTCCAGTGGTGATTTGTTTTTATCGTGTGGCTTCAACTGCGGGGACCCTAATTCCCCTTGGAAGTCAGTCAGCTGTGACCAAGTCAGTTACGCTTTTGAGATCAGTTTCCATAGTAAAATGAAGCACAGTGAGCAAGATCTCACCTGGCAGCACTTGTGAGAGAATAAGAAGTCCTAGGGACCCAATGAGGAATAGGTATTATAAGTAAACTAGAATGAGGGGCCTGGAGAGATAGTACAAAGGTTAGGGCACTTTTCTTTCATGTGATGACCCCGAATCATCCTTCGTAATCTCTATGGCCCCGGAGTTCCACCAGGAGTTATCTCTAAAGGTAGGGTCTAGAATAAACCCTGAGCACCGATGAGTGTAGCCTCAAACAAAACATACCTGGGATATATTTATTGGCGTGATCTCTTTAAAGATGCTATCCATCCTCCTTCTGCACACATACACACACCCCCCCCCAAGAAAATTACAGCAGTTGCATTGATGCTAAGAGGGAAAAATGACCTTGAATCGGTCGCTATAATGATCTTATTTATTGGGAAAATGGCACCTTGCTTTTCATACCTCTTATGTTATGTTTGGCCTGTCTGACTTTAAGTTACTATTTTACAACTTCGTTTAATGTACTGGAAGGTTAGCAGACACTATGCATCTTTGCTGCACTATGTCAGTAGTACTCCAGCTTTTTAATCCTTTTCCTGGAATCTTTTTCCTGGAATCTTTCTCTAGGCAGACTGTAGTGGGAAAGTCCAGGGCCTCTCATATTTTCACACCTGAGATGTGACTTTAAGATTCAGATGTCGGGGTGTGGTGGTGGGGCGGGAAAAAGAAAAAAAAAAAAGATTCAGATGTCCAGGGGGCCAGAGCCATAGTATGAAGGGTAGGATGCCTGCCTTGCACACAGCAGAATCAGGTTCTATCCCATTAATTCCCCCAAACACCACCAGGAGTGATTTCTAAGTGCAGTGGAAAGAGTAAGCCCTGAGTACAACTGTGTATGGGCAAAACAAAATAAAACAAAGATACAGTTGTCCAAATCCATACACAATAGTGTCTGGAGGCTACCAGACCTAAATGCTTTGAAGCTGGAAAAACCAAAAACAACCTATCACTTGTTAGGCAGGTTGAATGTAGAGCATCTGGAGGTGGTTTCTCAAGCCTGGTGACAGGTGTCCATGGCAAGCACTGAGAGGGACTCACTGCTCCAGAGTGACTGCCCTTTTCTTTTAGCCCAAGCAGAAGCTGTCCCCTAGGTGGGTCAAAGGTCAGCCTTTATTGGGTCTGATTTACCCCTCAGAAAGGAGTCTCACTTTTCAAATGAACTCTGAGGACCACCCAAGGGAGTGGTGGTCCCCTGCACTTGGAGGAGGGTGTTGAGGAGGTCAAACAACTGGGATGCCCTGAGGGGTGTGTGTTCCCCAGTTCTCTTAGACCCCAGATTAAAAAATAAAAAGACCTTGTCTACCTTGATATTTTTAGAGGCATTTTTAATTTATTTTTTCACAAATCTTACACAGTGGTATTTAAGGTACACAGTGACAATAAATGAAGGCCTTTCCATCACCAGTGTTGTCCTCCCTTCATCCCTGTTTCCAAGCATATATCCCTTATCTCTCTCCTTTATCCCCCAGAATGCTAGTGTAACTAAAAGCATATATGCAGTTCCAGATATTTTTACTAGTGGTTTCTTAAAGGTTTAGAGTCAAAGGAGCACTGTAAAAACAATGTTAGAGTGGCAGTTATCATTTGCATGGGCCCACCAAAGTATGGGGGTCATGGAAAGGAAAAACTTTGGCCTAAGTACACGGAGACCCTACCCCTGAAGTTTCCTGACATAAGATCATTTCTTTGTCCAATTTGTCCAATCCTGGTCATTCTCAGTAGTGCCCATACAGTTATATTTTTCACAGTCTCTGTTGTTGGTATCATGTTTCTGTACTGAAGATCCTGGAATCTGTATATCCTGCATTGAAGTCAGGATGGTGCCGAGCAGCGTCTAATTTCAACTCACAATTGAAGGGAAATGCAGAAAGCCCTGTCCAGTACGCAGGTTGTTGTTGTTTAAATCTTCTCAGTGTTAAGGGAAGACTCTTTTGAGTAAGTCGATGTCAGAGCAGCAGTAGAGTCTTCCCTGGAAGAGGAATACTTCCAGGTGATGTCATAGACAACTTTGGATGTTTCATAGATGGCTTCTCTGGTTCAGAGGTGACTGGAAAATGCCCAAACCTCTGAGGCCTGTGCCAGGTCATCATGTCAATGTTCAGGGTGTATACCTTGATATTTTGAGTAGGTTTGGGCTTTGTTCAAGAATACCCTCCTTTTTTTCTGCAGAACCCCAGGAACATCATTGTTGGATACATTGTTAATTTGCTTTTTGTTTCATCATTTACAAAATGATGGGTTGGTTTACCCATGATTTCCTTGGGCAAAACCCAACGATTGGAAGCTATGCTTATTGTCACAGGCTTTGCTCTCAGATGATTCTTGGTTAAAATTCAAGACTTGCCACTTACTAATCTTCAACCCAGTTTTTTTTTTTCTTTCTGTGAAAGGGAATCTTACAATCATCTTTTCCCAGGCCATGAAATGATGAGCTGAGACTCTCAGATCCGCATACAAGTACAGAGTGAAATATGGGCGGCTGATAATGGGAACAACTGTGGTTGTGTTTGTTTTGGTTTGGGTTATTTTTTTTCTCCAATGGTAAATGAGATGCAGTTTCTGCCCCTCCTAGGCTTTGTGCTGTCCGGGTGAATAGTTTTTGCTCCTAATGAGCTGGGGTAGAGGTGGGGGATGGGGACAAACCTTTCTTACCTTTGAATCATTAGGTCCTCTGCAGGAAGGAACTTTCTGGGAACATCTTGGAAGTCAATTGTGTGTGAATAACCTTCTCAGAATGGGGCCTGGGGCCAGAGGTGGGTGCCTGAACTTTTATCACTGATGCAGTTCACTAAACACAAAGCCAGTTAACCCACAGCTTGAAAATTTACTTTTCAGATGGAAGTGGAACCAAAGGTTTTGTTTCATGTTCTATTTTAAAACTAATTCGATCAAATAAGGCCAAGATTAGTTAGAGGCCAAATTTGCATCTTTTCATATAATTTCTGCAAGAGAATGGCAGACCTCTATCTGCCAAACTAGAAGTGAAGGCGGTGGTTGGGAAATCCTGAATCTGTCCAAATTTTATTTGGCAGTGTCAGGGGCCTGCAATGAGCCAAAGGAGGTGACCACTCACTCAGAAAGTGCCCTGTGGGAGGGCGTATATGTGGGGCATAGCTCCAAACTTGATGTGGGGAACTGGGACCTTTTTCTCCCACCTTTAGTTCACTTCTCTTGAATTTTTAGCAACCTCTGTCCTGTAGGATCAGGATAGCAATAAAATCAATTTTAAAGGAGTTTGACCCCTCGAGGAAACAACTCAGATAAAGAGGGGGAGGGGAAAGGAATAGAGAGAGACTATGCTGGCAGCCTGTCCTTGGGTTTGGTGCCTTGTCTGAGGGAGTTAGTGCATCACAGCTCTGTGGAGGAAGGAGCTCCCAGCCTGGTGAGCTGGGCCCAGTGCAACCTGCTTTTAGCCACACTTTCCTTGTGTGTTTTGCAGTACCCCACAGAGTTACTATGATTGGGGAGGCTTCAATCTCAGCCCCTCTACAATAACTGAGAGGCATTGAAGAGCTTCTCCATTGAGAAAAAATGTTTCCTGGAGTTGGTATGTGTTTCAAAATACTCAGAAAAGTTCCCACTGATGACAGTGCTGAGTCCTTGGGGGAGATTCCCATGGATGTGTGTGTGTGTATGTGTGTGTGTTTACACACGAGTGCACCCTTTCTTTTTTGTTTGTTTGTTTTTGGGTCACACCCAGCATTGCTCAGGGGTTTACTCCTGGCTGTCTGCTCAGAATTAGCTCCTGGCAGGCACAGGGGACCATATGGGACACCGGGATTCGAACCAACCACCTTTGGTCCTGGATCGGCTGCTTGCAAGGCAAACGCTGCTGTGCTATCTCTCCGGGCCCGAGTGCACCCTTTCTTAAATTCCAAATTTTGCCCAACAACCTGACATGAGATTTACCATCAAGGAAAACCACAAATGTATTACTGCTGGAACAATCATATTAATAGTTGACATTTATTGAGCTCTTGAGCTTTATTCTGTGTCATATTCTTCTTAATCTGAGGAAGAAAAAACTGTTAATATCCCTATCCCTAATTTCCTTGTTCTTTAGTCAAACAAATTAGGACACGAAGAGTTGAGTTTTGTACTCAAGATCACAGGACTTGACTCTTGCACAGCCCCTATGCTGAGCTCTGTCTAGAAGCGTATGTGGTACCCAGACCTGCGCTGCCCACTGTGTGGCTCTGTGCCTCATTATCCTCTTGGGTCAGGGAGATACTGTGATTGAGCTGGAGGGGAAAGGCAGGTGGTGAATGGGGGCTGGCTCCAGTCAGTGCCTTTTGTGTCCTGAAAAACTAGGAGAGAGTCTTACCTCAAAAGGAAGGAGAAAGTAGCTCTGAATGGAGAATAATTGAGAATAATGTTAAAGAGGGAATGTGTCTCTGCTCTTTGACCTCTGTCCAGAGGGACCCTGGTCAAAGCTAGGCTGACTGCTGATTAGATGAGGTCAGGGCCCTTCTGCCTGTCTGCCTCTCTGCAGCTGTGTTGTTCCCGCCCAGCTATGAGTGTAGTATAGACTCCTGGTGTTTCTGGACACAAATGCTTTGAGCTTCACTCTGGTCCTTTGGCTATTGTTTTCTTTTTATATATTGAGTTTCCTTTGGACTACTTCTTTCTGCTTTGTGACTACCTACCACTTCTGATGTCTCACCTAAAGATATTTCCCATATCTGTTGGAAATTGTGGGTGATTTCTAAGTTCCAGAGATTTAAAATTGGTGCTCAAGATCCCTAGTTGGGGGTGGTTGCAAGAGAAATAGTATATGGGTTAAGGCACTTGCCTTGCAAATGCAGCCCACTGTGATTTCATCCCCAGCACTGTCAGGGGTTACTCCTGAGCACAGAGCCAAGAATTGCCCCTGAGCATCATCCAGTGGCCCAGTTCCCAATATTCACCCCAAAGATTTCACTCTGGATACACAGCACTGCATGCCCCTCTTCCCAGTACTTATAGGTATGACTCTAGTAGCTTTCAAGTATCACCTGACTGATCCCATTCCAAACCTCAGGCACCTCTAGGAAGGTCCTTATAAAAATATGCTAGTAATATCCACTCTTTGGTACTTCTAGGATGTTTTTCCTGCTTTCTACTAATTTTAACTGGCACAGATTTTACTAATTCCCCAGATTTTGAAATCACCATGTCTATTTTCTGCCTATTTCTTCCAAATAAATATATATTATGGCAAGACTTTCCATCCCTTCCTGGAGAAACCAGCTTGTAATATATATAGGATCATAGCCATCAGCATTTCGGTTGTGGGTAATGAACCATCATAATCCTGATGGACATTTCAGATGGAAACAGAAGCATCAAGGATGGTTTTTTTACTCTAGTTAATTACTGGGAAAATAAAAACCAGTAATCAGGACTGGGGAAGAAAAGCAAGTAGGTGACTTCCTTTGGATGACATTTCCCTTTATTTTTGTGTTAATAGAGACTGAGATTTATAATTGGTCCCTCTGGTGGCCCAGTAGTGCTTGTATAACTTATGCAGTGGTTTGGGGTGATGCCACTTTTATTCTGACCTCTGTCATATAATGCCAACCATTCAGAAGCCACTTGACTAAATATGGTACTGCAGGGTCTCTGAGGATCTGCTTCTGTAGGGACCAGCCTGCCATCTTAGCAGCCAGGAAAATAACTTAGCCAGCTGGAGTACATGCTGTGCAAATAGAGATCAAGATTTGGGATTGGAAAAAGTATAGGAGATAAGTCATTTGCCTTACATGTGACTGCATTAGCTGCAATATTGGTTTAAATCCCTAATGCCACATATGGTCCCCTAGAATTACCAGGAATCACTTCTGAATATAGGGACAGGGATTGCCCCTGAGCACTGCTGGGTACAACCCTAACCACTCTCTTCTAAAAACTCTAGATTTGATCCTGGGTTCCACATGGTCTACCATCACTTCCAGAAGTGAAACTTGAGCAATATATTCTGGGAGTAACCTCTGATTATTCAGGGTAATGATTACTTTGGGAGTAAACCCACATCCCCAAACAGAACAAAATGAAACATTGTCTTCATCTAGCTCCATTTGTAATTTCTGGCTGGACAACACAGGGTCTGCTCTCCATGGTTGTCCTTGTAAACCAGCTATTGCAAATATGTTGTTGCTGATGTTGTAGGAGTAGCAAACAAGGAGGCAGAGGAACTGGGAAGAAGTGAGAGATTAGAACAGGTTGATAGTGTTTTAACAGAATAGTAGGGTACTGTAGCTATAGTACAGTAAGTAGGGCACTTGCCTTGCTCAAGGACAACTGATGTTCAATCCCAGCATGCATGTGTTCCCGTGAGCCCTGCCAGGAGTGAATCCTGAGTGCAGAGCCAGGAATAAGCCCTAAACATAACCAGGAGAGTCCCCAAAACCAAAATAAATAAAAATAGAATAGCAAGAAGGTGTTATTTGGGAAGGCTGAGAGGCAGAAAAGAATGGTGTGTGCCAACAAAGATACTAACTACATCCCTCACACTGGTACCCATGGTACCTGTATTAACATTAACTTTGTCCTAGGAAGGGAGGGACTATGTGCTTAGTTTATAGAGAACCTGAGAGAATTAAGACTATAGGCAAAGCCACAGGAAGGAGGCGCCTTCTTTTAAAATAATGACTTTAAGCACCATGATTACAAACATGATTATAGTTGGGTTTCAGTCACAAAAAGAACACCCCCATTCACCAGTGCAGCATTCCCATCACCAATGCATTTCATCTTCAAGGAGGCTCTTTCAATAGGGATTTACCAGCTCAGGTATGGCCCTGGGTTTATGAGAATGTAGAGTTCCAATACCAAAGTCCTTTTGTCACAATTTCTGGTGTTGACAATCACTCTGGCATTATTACTAAAGTGAAGTTTCAGGAACAGAAGACTGCAGTCTGTCAGGACTGCTATGGAATCTGTTCATGTGTGGATGAAATTCAATTCCTTCATGGCACCCAGGGCCCACCTCTAGTGACTTCAGGTTTAAGTCTTACTCAACAGAACTTTCAGATAGAAGCTTTTCATTTCAATCAATATGACTGACCCTGTGATCTTTCTATTTTCTTGTTCCAGGGGACTTAATGCTGCCTCTGTCTGTTGATGTTCAAGTTCATCTTCCAAAATTCAAAACAAATACCCATTTTTCTGAGAGACCCTGCCTTGTCACAACCCCTGCCAGGCTTTCTGGCAGGCAGTAGTTCTGTCCCTTTTTGACATCATCCTGCCCTGAATCCTGAGCTCTTGTGTATGTCCTGTCTCTGCTATTTCTGCCAGACACAGAGCAATGGTTAGGATGGTTGATGTCAGCCTCAGTTCCCTCTCAGCTCTGCCAAATGATTTTTTTTTGCGCCCCTCATCTGTAAAGTGATGATGATCATAGTCAAACTTGGGATTGTTGAGGTTATTTGAAAAATATGTCTATTGAGCATCTCTCCACACATAATAAATGATCAGTCAATATTATCTGCTGCTAACTGAAGAGATAGTACATCAGGTAAAGAATTTGCCTTTCTGGGGCCGGAGAGATAGAGTGGAGGTAGAGTGTTTGCCTTGCATGCAGAAGGATGGTGGTTCGAATCCCAGCATCCCACATGGTCCCCGAGCCTGCCAGGAGCCATTTCTGAGCATAGAGCCAGGAGTAACCCCTGAGCGCTGCTGGGTGTGACCCAAAAACAAAAACAAAAAAACAAAACAAAAAACAAAAAAAAGAATTTGCCTTGCATGAGTCCAACCTGGGATGTACTCCTGCATCCCATATGGTCCCCTGAGTACTGCCAGGAGTCTTTTCTGAGTGCAGAGCCAGAGTACACCTGGTCATTGATAGGGTGATAATAACGATGCAGTCATTCAGAAAATATAAATTATTCATACAAGAGAATATTAGGAAACAAAAAGAAAATTTGCATTCATAGAGTCACTATTTTAGTAGAAGAAAATAAAGTAAAATACACATTATATTGTAATGGTCATGAGTACTATGGAGAAAAATGGCAGGCAGAGGTCTCTGATGCAGATGGTTAAGGACAGCTTCTCTGCAAAAATGAGTTATTTTTATAACAATAACAATTATTATTATCTGTCTTCAAAGGCCTTGTATGCAGGTGGCTATATGATTTATTTTTCAAGACAGAACACTTCTGATAGGGAAAAGATACGTGTTAACAATTGTTAATAATATGAGGATAGGGGTGTAAACCAGTCCTATATCGAGCAGAGTGAAATGTTTTTGTATTTGCTCTTGATTATTTCTTTATTTTTTTTTTTGCGGGGGGGAAATCACACCCGGCAACGTTCAGGTGTTACTCCTGGCTCTACACTCAGAAATCGCTCCTGGCAAGCACGGGGGACCATATGGGATGCTGAAATTCAAACCACCATCCTTCTGTATGCAAGGCAAACACCCAACCTCCATGCTATCTCTCCGGTCCCTGCTCTTGATTATTTCAGGCATGGAAAATGGTGAGAATAAAGTGTGGTATCAGATGAGTCCTTCCAGCTACGGGGGAGAAAGCACATCATATCTTTGCTCTTGAGTTTCTTCCTCTGCTGTATGTGTCCTGATTAGGTGTTCTCTGAAGGTAAATAAGATAATGCAGATAAAGCATTGGTAGTAGGACCTGACATGTCATAAACAGTCACTAAGAGTTGATTATAAATATCATCAATAGATCGAGGACAAAAAAATGATCTTCATATTGCTTGCTATGCTGAGAAGAGATTAGGCTATGCAAGGTGGATTGCTGTTATGGTTGGAAGTTGAGCTCAGCAGTGGACTTGGGTGATAGACTGGCATAATCTGCCAAATAGCTGCTTCTGTCTATACTCATAGAAAGTGAGAATCACAGGCTTTGAATGCTGGACTCAGACCAACAGCAGGATTTTACGCCAGGGCAGCCTTGGAAGAGTAAGACAGTTAAAGTCCAGTATAACCATGACGGAATGTGAGTTCAGCATGAGGACCCGTGACTGGCAACCTCCAGTAATCCATAATCGGGGAAGCAGAGACCTGAAGAGATGAAATCATCTGCTTAAATCCTCCTAGCTGGTACCCACTTTTAATGCATCTGCCATTACCCTGCCTGCAAATTGGTGTAACAGAGATCATAAAGTGCAAAAAGAGAACACTTAGAATTTCACCTGGAAAAGCCATGTTTCTTTGGAAATGGGCCTCCAATGACGTAACCCTGACATATCCCATTACCTGGTACTTGGCTAATCTTTGTATGAAACTTGTTTTGGTGAAACTTGAATCCAGAGAAGCTAACTAAAGTATATTACTTTCTCACTGTTGAATGCCTGCTAGACTTGGGCTAACATTTAATCAAAGGAGTAAGGTGATATTTCCTGAGATAGGCATGAGTTCATGTTTTAAAATTAAATGAACTGAATTTATTGCATTGGTTAGCTTCCCCCACCCTCTTTCTCCCAAGTGCTAACTGCAGTGGTAAATGATATTTCAGCAAGTGATATCTGGCTGTCCGTGGTGTAAAATAGGAGGTAGAGACATGGTAGTTCTTAGTTTTAAGGAGATATCACCTTCTCTTTCTTTTTTGTTTTTTGTTTTTTGGGCTACACCCAGTGATGCTCAGGGGTTACTCCTGGCTGTGCATTCAGAAATCACTTCTGGCTTGGAGGACTATATGGGATGCTGGGATTGAACCAAGGTTTGTCCTGCATCATCCACATGCAAGGCAAGAGCCCTACCGCTCTAGCCAACCTTCTCTCTTTTTTTAGGCACTATTATAGATTGGATACTTTTGGGGTTTAAGGACACTCGAATTTGAATAGATTGCTGACTCAGGACAACTTTGAGAGTTATTTTATGTTATACTTTTGACTAGATGCCTTCTGACCTCTTTCATTATGTAGATGCTTATCACATCTTAAAGAATGGTTATACATCTACCTTAAACCAGTAAGGAGAGAATTAGAGAAAAACTCACGTGGCAAAAGCAGATGTCTTGCATGCATGAGTCTTGAGTTTATTCCTTAGCATGACATGTCTTCCCCAGGTGGATCCCATGTCACCCTGGTCTCATCTCAGTGGCCCACAGCATTGATTGTCAGATTGGTATCATGAGGAGTGGTCCCAGGGTCCTCCGTGTACTGCTGAGAGTCACCCCTATTAAAAATAGCTAAGGAATAATTTTTTATTCATGGATCTTCTTTGTTTGTTTGTTTTGGGCTACACCCGTTTGTTGCTCAAGGGTTACTCCTGGCTAAGCGCTCAGAAATTGCTCCTGACTTGGGGAGACCATATGGGGGGATTGAACCACGGTCCTTCCTTGGCTAGCACTTGCAAGGCAGACACCTTGCCTCTAGCGCCACCTCGCCGGCCCCTCATGGATCTTCTTGATCAGCTAGTTGGTCAAAAGAAAAAGGAGCCTATACATATATTTGTATACATATAATGTATGCATCTACAGATAAACAATTTTGGAACTTGTAGTATTGTTTTTTGTTTGCATGTTGATTTGGCTGTGCTCAGAGTTTACTTCTAGCTTTGTGCTCAAATGATAACTCCTGGTAGAGCTCAAGAATATGTGTTGCCAGGGATTTGAACCCAGAATAGCCATGTTCAAGGCAAATGCTTTGCCTACTACCTGGTACATGTTTTTTTCATTACTTGATCTGTAAAAATGTGGAGATCATTGTACTATTTTAATTGACCTATTCAGGTAAACAGTTGGAGTTACCAAGCCTATTTTGGTATAGTTCCAGGATAGTTCCAGAATTTCTCCACAGTCACCATTGTAAGCTTAGAATTGTCTTTCCTCTACCATGAATTTGCTTTTGAAATCTCTTTATTCTTTTTTTTTTTTTTTTTTTTTTTTTTTTTTTTTTTTGGTTTTTGGGTCACACCCGGCAGTGCTCAGGGGTTACTCCTGGCTGTCTGCTCAGAAATAGCTCCTGGCAGGCACGGGGGACCATATGGGACACTGGGATTTGAACCAATCACCTTTGGTCCTGGATCGGCTGCTTGCAAGGCAAACACCGCTGTGCTATCTCTCTGGGCCCGAAATCTCTTTATTCTTGAGGTGCCTGCTAAGGCCTAGATCCTGGGAGAACATCAACTGAGACTCCATTTCTTAGACAACACAGCATCTAGTACACACTAACTGCTTTGTTAATGGCACAGCCATAAATTATCATTTTAATTTTCCAACATAATGCAAGATTGAATCACATAGGATGTAAAATCATTTGTTGTAAGGTTTATGAAAAAAAAAATGGAGTTATCAGTGCAGTAGCTTGTAAAGTTTTCAGGGATCTCTGTAGCTTCTAGGTCACTGTTGATCCAGGCTATGGTTTGTTTCCAGTATGCTCCATATTCAAAGATATCAAAGATATTATTTCAGGTTTCTGTCACTGACTGATTAGGCTGTTCAAGACATTGATATTTGTTTCAGGAGTTTTCTAGTGCAGTGGTTCCTAGGGAGTTCCTGGCAGATGGAGGATGTGGAATGTAAGAGGTTTCATGTCCTCCAAAATTGCTTCCTCCCTCCTCACACATATACACAAATAGGCATGAGTATCTTCCATTACTTATATGATAAGATCATTAGTTGCTCTCACTGGAGAATTGTAGCCTGGATTCAGAATATTTTTCTGGAAAGATCACAGCCCTTTTATATCAGAATTCAAGTTTTTTCTGAAGTTCTGTGGTTTGGGGACTGTCATCCCTTTCCAGGATTGACAGGTTCTGGAGATAAGCTCATTGGAAGTGGTACTTAGCTAATATGTAGTCTGAGTTATCAGTTTGTAGTGAGTGGTCACTCTATTTGGGGGAGAAAAGGGGTCTGGGCTTTCTGATGATGACCTGGTCTTATTGTCACATGGCAAAGAACAAGCATATCCATGCCACCTCTACCTCTGCATTTCTGATGCCTCAGACTGTCCACCAGAAGGTGGTTTTAGAGTTGCTTCAGTAGAACACATTGTGCATCTCTGGTACCTGTTGGATTCTGGAGAATAATGCAAAGCTGATGTGGGAAGCACATCACTTTCCCCCTAAGACTCATGCTTTGATGGGTTTCAAGGTAAAGTGAACAGCTTCCCAGAGCAGTGGCATGAGACAGAAATTTTCTATGTATGTGGGAGTGGCAGGACATGTTAGCTGATAATTAGTTGCCAGTAGAGATGAAGGGGAGTTTCAAGATTCCTCAGAAATGTGGACAAGTCGTTTTACTGAGACAGCATAAAGTCGGGAGTAGCTTAGAGTAGGTTAGTGATAGAGGGATGGTAAGTCGTGTTGGATTTAGTCATACCATACTGAGGTCATTGCACCATGTTTTCCAAGATTGTTTGAGTATTTAACTGTGTGCCAAACTATATGAATGCACCATCACTCAGGACTGTGACCCCGCTTGCTTCTTCTTCCTAGGGATGAAGACAGGTGGCTTTATTTTTCTGGATTATCACCTTTTGCAGCCCCCCAAACCAACCTTCTAGCCCAGAACCTCTGATAAATTGTGAAGGATGTGCCTTTGGTATAAGTCATTGAAGGAAGGCTTTCAGCCTTCTTGCTCAGGTAGTGGCCATAGGGTGGATCTGCCACAAAAGATGCCTTAGAGACTGCCATGTTGAGACACGCAATAGGTTGAGGGCTATGGGGCCAGAGAGATAGCATGGAGGCAGGGCATTTGCCTTGTGTGCACAAGGACGGTGGTTCAAATCCAGGCATCCCATATGGTACCCTGAGCCTGCCAGGAGCGATTTCCGAGCGTAGAGCCAGGAGTGACCCCTGAGCACTGCTGGATGTGGCCCCAAATAAACAAAACAAAACAAAATATAGATTGAGGGCTAGAGATGTTCTGTACTTCCAAAGTAAAACAAACTGCTAGGAGCCTGATTCAGACATCCACCAGTAAACAGTTCTCATCAGAAGTCCAGTTCAGTCCAGAAAGCCAGAAGAATTGACCTCTTCTGCAGATATAGAAAGAGAAGCCAAAAATATGGTGACCTGGGAAAGAGGACTGAGAGGAGATTTTATCCCTTTTGAGTAGCTTCTCTACCATCAAGCACTTTTGTAGGTGAGCTGGGAAACCTCAGATACAAGGGAGATGGGCTTTCACACACAATATAGCAAGTACTTTGAGGTAGCTACTGGTATACACAGGACATGTGTGCCAGAGAACTGCAGTTGCAGTAGGGCCTTGCGATGTTTCAAGAGCTGCATGTGATAAGGCACCATAGGCTCAGGGGGATGCAGCCTATCTAGGGCATAGGATCTGGGAAGCAAAGAGTAACGAGGCCTCATCATGGTGGCAAGTGTGTAAGTAGCTTGCTTGGCTGAGCCTCAACTATCATCTTTTCTAAACTGTAAATCTTTTCCTCCTACAGATGTAAGGAAATCTTAGAAAATGCCTAGGTAAAAAAACAAACAAACAAACAAACAAAACAGTACAGCTGGCAAACCACTTATTTTGCTTGCAGCCAACCCAGGTTCAATCCTCATCACCCCACTGAGTTCCAGCAGGAGTAATTTCTGCGATCAGAGACAAGAGTAAGCCCTGAGCACTATCTGTCCTCACAAAGAAATGGGGGAAAGATGCCTATGTGAAATTTTAGGGCATTTCTAGGGAATGTGGATTCACAGTAGATGTGGGTTAAGTCAGATGTCTCTGAATTTTGGGCTTAGTAAGGACGGATGACTTTGGGGAGGTTTCCCACATCTAATACTTGGGACTGGACTTTAATGACAGGCAAAGTTGGGAGTGGCAGGAAAGATTTGTGGATCAGGTGACTGTAAGTTCAGAAATTCCAGTTTTCTTGAAGAAGGGAAATAACCTTTCAGAATTTAGCTGGCAAGAGTAAATCATAGATGTAGTACACCAGGCTCAACTCAAAGACTCTCCCTTTTCTCCTCAAAAGAGCCTGGATTCTGGTCTTGTCATTTATTTTCTCCATTCTGATTAGTGTGGTTTCTCCACCTAATACATCAGGGGTCATTTGGTGTGGGGGATTGAACCAAAGACTTCACACATGCAGAATGTTGTCTACCATGTGTGCCTTATCCCCTGCCTTGAATTTTGATGCTATTTTTAGTGATTATTTATTGTATAGTTTGTACAAGTAACCAGAGTAGATAATCAGCATACTCCTTGAACTGTTTAGATGTTTACTATATTTTTTTTTTTGATATGTATCAAGGCACTTAGGAATAAGACTGTCAGATAGACTGGTAATATGGAGAAGTAGATCAGGTGTCACCATTGGAAATGAATCAGTAACTCAAGTCTTGATTAAGGACAAGCAAATTTCATATCCTTTGAGAATATACTATCCAATGGAAGAGATGGGACTTGGAATCAGTATAGCTTACAATTATATTAGAATGGCATGACACCATTTTGCATATTTTCTGACTTGTTTTGCATTAGCACTGGGCTTTCCCCCCACTTCTGGACCAGATTCTTGGCTATAAGAAGCATGGAGAAGTAAGGAAGATTCTTGACATTCTCAGACTGCTTTCTGGGAATCCTGCAAAGTCCCGACTTCTCTGATTACTCTTCTCATGGCTGAGTTCAAGAGCATTTTGCAAACCCGGACTTTGAATCTGGGAAAATGCTTTATGACCATTTTTATGACCTCAAAGCAACCCACTAAGGCAAGTTATTTCTTTGCCTTTGCCAAAGGGGAAAAACCAAGGGCCTGGTAAGTTGCCCAGGATTTCCCAGCCTCAGATGCTCACTCGTGGGCGGCTCTTGGGCACCCAACCGCATGCTGTCTCCTTGCATTAGACGTGCTCTGGCTGCTCTGGGAAGGGCCTGTCAGCAGCCTTAGCCCACATTTTCATGGTCTTTTGGTTCTTCCTCAGGAAGGAAGAAGACCCATTTTAGAAAACCATCACTATTTAGAGCTGCAAGAACTTTTTAGTACAGAATTCTAGTCCAAACCATTCCATTGACACTTGTGCCAACTAACATTCAGAGAGGGAAAGTGAATTGCTTAAGGTCCCTCTGAAGTCTCTTGATTCTAACTCAGTGCATTTTTTTATTCCAACATAGTTGTCTATTATTAGGAATGTGTCTTTTGCATCTAAAAGTTTTTATTTCTTAGAGGTAGGGTAGTGCTTTGTAGATCAAGATTAAAAAACATTTTTTGAGGGGTGGTAAAGACAGTGGTTAAAGCCAAGTCTCTGGAGCCAACTTCCAAGTTGTGCTTCATGTGGCTTTACTTAACCTGTCTTAAGTCAGTGGTTCTCATCTGTAAAATGGATAGGGTCATTGCAATCCCCCATCTAGAGAGAGAGAAGCATGTATGTGCTGAGAATTGAATATACTAATACATGCAGAAAGACTCAGGAAAGTACCTAGTGACATTTAAGGACTATCTAATGTTCTTTTACTATGATAATGAATCCCTACTGCTGCCTGCTGGCTGGGTGACACTGGGCAAGTCACTGGAAATTGTTGGTTTCAGGTTCCTGTTGTTTAGGAATAATTTTGGCCTAGCAGGATTGTTGGTTACACAAGAGATTGTTCACTATGAGACATCTTGTTTAGCAGGCCCTGGGTAAGTGGTCATGGCTGGGCCTTTCCTTACTTCCAAAGGTGTATTTGCAAAAAATCATATCATATCTGCCACTAGGCTGATACTTAAAAATTGTCCCTTCTCTTTGTGAAAGGAAAGGACTGTTAGGGCTGGATCTGCAGCATTGTTTTTAGTGAAGACCAGAAGTTTCAATGGTAATCTCTTGGAAAGAATGTCATATGGATTTTCAGTAAACAGTTTTGGAACTCTTGTTATGTGCCAAGCAGGGTTCTGTGCCTTTGTATGTATTCTCTCTCTCTCTCTCTCTCTCTCTCTTTGGTTTTTGGGTCACACCTGGCAGTGCTCAGGAGTTACTCCTAGCTCTATGCTCAGAAATTGCTCCTGACAGGCTCAGGGGACCATATGGGATGCCAGGATTCGAACCACTGACCTCTGCATGCAAGGTAAACACCTTACCTCCATCCTATCTCTCCAGTCCCTGTATGTATTTTCTTATTTGGGGGACGGTCATACTGTGCACACTTGCAGAGCTTATTCTTAGCTTTGCATTTAGGGATCACTCCTGGCAGGGCTCAGAGGACCATATGTTTGCCTTGCATGTGGCTGAACTGGGTTCGATTCCCAGCATCCTATGGTCCCCTGAGCCTACCAGGAGTGATTTCTGAGTGCAGAGTCACTAGTAGTCTCTGAGCGCTGCTGCATGTGGCACAAAAACAAACAAACAAGCAACAGCAACAACAAAAACTGGGCATATTTTTCTTCCCTTTAAGGGGGAGATAACTGTTCCTTATTACCTTATATGATCTCTAGTGGACTTATAGAATGGGCATATGTGATGCTAAACAGCCCAGAGTCCTTCAGAATTGTTTTGCAGAGGTTTCCATTCTGCCATCTTACTGAAATTGCCCAGCTAGAGAGTTTCCAGACACGGTGGTAGGTGCCTCTTCTTCACATGCATGGCTTATTTTTACACTAAGCAATTAAGTTGATAGTGGTGTTCAGACCCAGAAACTGAAAGGAGAACTAACCTACTGGCCTTTATCTGTAACACACACATTTTGAATCTGGTCACAAGTTTTAGGAAATACTGTGCCAATGACATTCCTTTGTGTCTTGGGTCTCTTATCTTCTACTTGTTCCCTCATAATTTCTTTTGTATGAATCAAAGCCCTCACTGCCAGGTGGATACAATTTTTTTAATGGGGGCAGGGTGGGTGGGTGGGTGTTGGGTCACACCAGGCTGTGCTTAGGAGTTACTCATGGCACTGCACTCAGAAATCACTCCTGGCAGGTTCCAGATGCCAGAGGTCGAACCTGGGTCAGTTGAATGCAAGACAGGCACTCTACCTGCTGTGTTATCGCTCTGGATCCTGGATCTAATTTTTGTCACCCGCTGGTGCCATGCCTGCCACCCTGGTCGGCAAAGGAGACAGTGTGGGGATCACACACACACACCAAGGATCCCACTGTGTAGCTTTGAACATCAAGTTTCCGGAAGGATGGAGATTAAAGGAGCTCCCTCCTGCTCTTTGAGGAAGCAAAGCCTGCTCTGCAAATTTGCCAGCAATTAGAGCGGTTAGCCACTGCCAGGACTCAAGTTCTGGTTTGTATCTCCCTTTGGGACCTTGCTTCTTTATTCAGAACTTGCCGCTTCACTAATCGGTATCGTTCATGCTTTTTATCTCGGCATGCCTTCTGGTCCACTGAAGCATGAGTCCAGAACAAATTCTTTCTTGGAAGATACAGTTTATTCTGGGGGAGATTTCTGCTGCCTAACTTTGAAACTGCAGAGTAAGAATGGACTCAGACTGGGGGTAGGGTGGTGATGGGGGAAACTGTGAAACCACCTAGTTTTGAGCAAGCCCTTTTTTTTTTTTAATAAAGTGGGGCTGCTATCTTTGTTGTATATCTAATGTTTCTCTTTCATGAATTGAGAAGAGCTGATCAAATCAGATAAATTTCCAAGCAAATTATAATGATTCATCCAGGAAACTTCATTTCACTTCTGAAATGTGCTTCATCTTTTTCAATCGCTCTTCATCACTTTCCTGTTTCTCCATTCTTACATCTGGCTCAAGCTCTTGCACCTGGTCAGTTCTAGTAGCCAATGAGCAGCCTATTCCAGTAGGCTCTTGTGTTCCATGTTGACCACTTCCAACATGTGAACAGGTGGCCAGAAGGCCTTTTGCAAACTTAGATCATATCATTCCATTTAATACCTTTCTGTTGTTGTTCATGGCATGTAAATACATCCACAACACCTGTCCTGAGCTTGCCTACTGTCTGAAGTCTTCCCATAGGTCAGTCGAGTGATTCCCAAGTGCTCAAAAAGAGGAACAGAAGCAAGTAATGTTATTATTTTTGGGGGGGGGGGGCACACCCGGCAGTGCTCTGGGGTTACTTCTGGCTGTCTGCTCAGAAATTGCCCCTGGCAGGCACAGGGGACCGTATGAGATACCGGAATTCGAACCACCATCTTACTGCATGAAAGGCAAATGCTTTACCTTCATGCTATCTCTCCGGCCCCAAGTTTAGTCATTCTTATTATACTAGATCATTTTTACCCTATTTGTCTACCACTTCTACAATTTTCCTTACTATTTTCCTTAAAATTCACTATTTGCGGGACCAGAGCGATAGCACAGCAGTAGGGCATTTGTCTTGCATGCAGCCAACCCAGGACAGTTCCCGGTTCAATTTCGGACATCCCATATAGTCCCCTGAGCCCGTGAGGAGTGATTTCTGAGTGCAGGGATAGGAGTAACCCCTGAGTGCCAGTCGACGTGGCCCAAAAACAATAAATAAATAAATAAAATATTTACTATTTGCAAACATGTAAAGGAAAAGAAAACAAAATTCCAACTATAAATTCAAAAGCTATATAATTGGACATGATACAAAGTAATAATATAAATATGTGTCTATGAAATGAAATGTCCAGTGTATTATATATTCTTACAAAGCTTGCCAACTTGGCACATTAGTCACACTCTGCAAAACAGGTTTATTAAGAAAATAGGATATTTATGAATATTTATTAAGAAAATCAAATGGCCAGAGAGAAAGACAGATAGACCAGTGAAGGGAATGGAACTATCTAAATTCTCATCGGGGCCAGAAAGCTGTAGTCTAACTCTTCATATTGAGTTTGCCACCTCATAAAGCTTAGAAAATGCAGTGAAAATGTGTCCTAAGTCACAGTTGTCCCTAGGGTCTGCTCTAGGACAAATGGTGGTAATTGTCATTCTCCTCTGTATAAGGTTTGGTAGTTACTCTGAGTCCTCCTTGGTTATGGCATTGCTGGATAATATAAACCACTACTACTAAGATGCTATTTATTATTATTAATTATTATTATTTATTTGGGTTTTGGGACACACTGGACAGCACTCAGGGCTTTCTCCTGGCTCTGCTCGGGATCCCTCCTGTTGGAGCTCAGGTGTCTATATGATATCGGGAATTGAATAGGGTTGGCTATATGCAAGGCAAGTACTTTAATCCTCATGTTGTCTTTCCAATCTCAAGGTTTAAGCCACAGATGGTAGTGACTTTCAGAGGTACTATGAGGAGGTATCTGTTCAGATTGCACCATTTCCAAAGATGAAAACAAATCTGGATCACTGATATGAGCAGCTCCCGAGACTAGATGCCAAACTGTACCTATGTGGACATTTGCCAGGTATGAGCTGCTGAGCCAGTTAAGGATTTTCAGTTGGAATCAGTTTAGTATCCAAGGACTGTTTTAGGGATTTAATACAAAAAATAGGAATACTTGCAAAACTTGTTACAGAAGTAAGAGAATGTGGTTGTTTCTGATTTCCAGGTCATAGCAGCAGAACTAAGATCTGCAGGTCCTATGACTACCATTGCTGGACTTCCTGCTGTCTTCCCCACAGCCCACAGTCATACACCTATGACTATTCTGAGGTGAATGACCAGATGCCATGTCCAGGAGACTGACTAGCAGAAACACTCCCTTCTATTGGAATTTGTTCTCTGACCTCAGAAGTCCTATACCTCACTCCTTCCCTCCAGATCTCAGGCAGGTACACACCTTTGTCACACTCAGGACCCCAGCCACCAGAGAGTCTGGGATCTTCTTTCATCTTCCAGATTCTGCAAGTTGGAAGAAGCAAAGATGAGAACCAAATGCCACAGATATAACCATGAAGGCAGATAAAGAACCAAGATATATGTACAAATCCCAGCTCTATGGTAACAAGCCATGATTGCCAGCAAGATCACAGAAAGATGAGAATAGTATTTGCTTTACCTGACTCTGTAGAATTTTGGTGTATAGGAGCATGTGGCAGAAACTCTTCTTGGAGAATGTCAAGAGATGGGGTAGTGCAGTGTTCCCTGCCTCTCTTCTATTAGGAAGCCTTTAAAAATCTCCAGATCTGTAGAGGTAGTACGGGGGTTAGTACAGGGGTTATGTACTCAACCTGTCTGATCCCTAGCATACCAAACCCCTTCCCAAACATTGCAGGGTATATCCCTAGAGGATCCTGAGCATTGCCAGGGTGACTGACACTGGTGGTCCCCAGCACCACAAAACCTCTTAGACATCACAGCTTCAGTTCCTAGCACTGAAAACTTGGCCTATTGGGTCAGATATCATCAGGAGTGACCCCTGAGTAAAGCTTGGCACCTCCCAATTTCCAGTCTCCTTTTTTTTGTTTTTGTTTTTTTTTTTGTTTTTGTTTTTGTTTTTTGTTTTGTTTTTTTTGGGCCACGCCCGGCCTTGCTCAGGGGTTACTTCTGGCTGTCTGCTCAGAAATAGCTCCTGGCAGGCACGGGGGGGGGGGGGGGGGGGCATTTGGGACACCGGGATTCGAACCAACCACCTTTGGTCCTGGATCGGCTGCTTGCAAGGCAAACACCACTGTGCTATCTCTCTGGGCCCTTTTTTTTTTGTTTGTTTTTTTTTGGGCCACACCCGGCCTTGCTCAGGGGCTACTTCTGGCTGTCTGCTCAGAAATAGCTCCTGGCAGGCACGGGGGACCATATGGGACACCGGGATTCGAGCCAACCACCTTAGGTCCTGGATCGGCTGCTTGCAAGGCAAACGCCGCTGTGCTATTTCTCCGGGCCCTCCAGTCTCCTTTTTTGAATGTTCATTAAGTTATAATCATTACACTGAAGACACTTTTATTGCAGGACCTCAGTTCTTCCTTGGAATTGTTTTTTGCCTTTCCTCAGATTGCCTCTATATCCCACCACAAGCCACATAGCTAGCAGGCAACAAAGCCACAATGCTGAAGCCAGATTCACCTAGTACTATGGCTAATGTGCCCTCACTTGGAACCACACTCTGTGTTCCTCATGGAGGAGGAGAGGGCAGAAGGGGAGGGGGTGGGTGAGTCTGAGACCAGGTTCTTCTGAGCTAGAAGTGTTGGACTAAAGATTCTGGACTTGCTTTTAGAAGAAGAGGGCTTGCTGGGGGTTTGTTAATGCTTTGCAAATAAAATTGACCATTTGATTTCACGTCTGACTAGCCGCTATAGTCACAGAAGTCTGGGAGTTGGCCATGCTTTGTGGAAATGGGCAATGCAGTCAGTACATGATAGTTTGGTCTGGCTTAAGAAGCCAGTTCCAAGACCGCAGATGGCTTTCCAAATTAGAAATAGCCATTTCTGTCCCTGCTTTGCTTGTTTGTATTTGGGGCTGGTAGGACTGGACAGCTTCCACAGCTTCCACAGCCATTAGCCAGTCTCCTTCTTTGAAGAGCACCATGAAACTGCTGCCTTCAGCAGGTCGCTCTGAAGGCTCCCTGAAGCTGTGTGTGAAGCTTTGCTCAAGGAGTGCATACCTATGAAGGACTTGCAGCATTTGTCGCCTTTTCTTTTGGTGTTTTGGGAGCCAAGACACATGCTTTAGTGATCTGATTGTGAAGGATTTAGCATCTTGGACTTTCTTGCTTCTTGTCAAATCCTAACTGGTCAAATCCTCTCCTTGCCCTCTGCAGAGGCCCAAGGAGAGACACATCCTGGATGCACCCATCTTCTGCCCCTCCACACATACACTGAAGAAAAACTCAAACCAGAATCATGATAGACTATATAGTGTACAGCTCAGGCCTCTTAGTACGAGACTTTTTCTTTCTGCCCTAGACAAGGGCACTCCCCACTCAGCCCCACAAATTCTCTGGCACACACTCCTTGGCAACTCTACTTCAGTACCAGTGCAAAGAGCTTGAGGCTTTTGCAATTCTCCAAGCATCTGGCCTGTCTTACCCAGATGACATTTGGAATTTTAATCTTCTAGTTATGGGTTTTCGTAAATTTGGTTTGAAGTCATCACTGCCAATCTCTGCTGTGGGAAAGTGACTTAAAAAAAAGATGTGGGGGGAGCGTGGATGTGTGGTTGGAGTGGGGGGTATTCAGAAAGTGCACAGGGCATTGGTGGAAGAGTCTTCATGCTACTGGAGTATAATTCTGCTTTGGGGCACTGTGCCAGGCATACTAGTGGATGCTTTATGTAGTGAGGAGGTCTTGGTACATGACAGCCATTGTTAGAGAGTGAAAAATGGAGGTTCTAGTATATTTATGAGTTTTTCCAAAAGGGTTCTAAAATCTAGGTCTAACTGTCTTCAAAGCCACAGCTTTCCCATTCCTTCCAGATCCCATGGACAAGTGGCTTATTGGAATAAAAATCCCTTAGCCCATAGACTTGGAACTTTGGTATCACCCTAGCTACATTCTCTCAGCCTTCCTGACACTCATCTCTTGCCTCTCACCCCACTAAGAAAGGAGAAAGGGATGTTCCCAAAAGGTGCTTCCAGAGTAGGGACCATATCCCGAAGGTGACAAGGATGTGGAAACTTAAGGGAATGGAGTGATGACGAGGCCCAGCTTCAGCACTTATGAAAGGAACCCTCTTTGGTAGGTGTGCCCCCACTTTTATTTTTATTATTTTTTAACTTTATTTATTTATTTGTTGGTTTTTGGGCACATCTAACGGTGCTCAGGGATTACTCCTGATTCTGTACTCAGAAATCGCCCCTGGCAGGCTGGGAGACGATATGAGATGCTGGGAATCGAACCAGGTCCCTCCCGGGTCAGCCACATGCAAAGCAAATGCCCTACCACTGTGCTATCTCTTTAGCCCATGTTCTTTCTTTGGACCATGCCCACACTTTTACTGTTTTTTTTTTTTTTAGGTTGAGATTCCCAAGCAGTGCTCAGAGGGTCTTGGGGCTACTCTTGGCCAGCTGAACAGAGCAGTTCAATGCAAGGGCCTGAGTATTTGGAGTTTGTGGTGCTAGGGATGACCAGGACCACCTCTGCAATGTTCAAGGATCTCTAGAGCTATATTCACATGTTCTCTCAGGGCCATACAATGCCAGGGATGGAACTTGATGCCTTGTGCTTTTAAGGATCATGCTCCTAACTCCTTAACATCTCCCCAGCCCTGGTTGAGGCATTATTGTTATCTCATTTTTAATTTGGGGGCCATATACTATAGTGTTCAGGGGCCTATTCCTGGCAGTGTGTTCAGTATTGCCATGTAGTGCCAAGCATCAAGCTGAGTCTCTCACATGGAAAGCTTGTTCCACAGCCCTTTGAGTTGTTTTCACTCCTGGAAACATTCTTCTGCCATTTTTTACATTTTTATATGAACTCTCAGACACTCAACCACCCCACTTGGTACAACCACTGGATTTTGAGGCTGCCAGTTAGGGAACTACCAGGAGAAAACTTTTCAAGGGGTATAGGAGGATGAGGAAGAGTAGAGAAGGCTTAAAAATCACCACTGTTCTCTAAGTCTGTTCTTTCTGAGCTCAGAATGTGAGTCCTGTAACCATAATGTAGGTAGAAGTTGTATGTTCAATGACTCAGCCAGGGTAGGTCATGGCCAGCAGGAATCAGTTGCTTCACACAGTGAATCTGGTAATGAAGTCCTAGCCAAGGAGCAAAGGGAGAGCAGGGGCTGGGTGCTGCTCACATACTTCTTTTTGTTCCCCTTGCCTTTCCTCAGGTGGACATCAGAGCCTGAGAGTCTCTATTTGTGGGGACTAAGGGTGCATTTCACAGTGGGACATACTCTTTTTCAGAAGAGTAAGTTTTGAATTTGATTTTCGTTTGTGCTTTTGTGTTTTGTGTGTGTGTTTTTTTTTTTTTGTCCACATGTGGAGGTGCTTGGGTTTACTCTTGACTTTGAGTTCAGGGATTATTTAGGCAGGGCTCAAGGGGACTATATGGGGTGTCAGGGCTGCTGCAACTCAAGCAAGTTCCCTACCTGCTGCAATATCTCTCCATCTAAGAGTAATTTGAAGCTCAGGATTTCAGTCTTGGAGAAAAGAACATGTCCTGCTAGCTTCCTGGAGCCCATAGGACTCCTTATCTTTTACTCAGTTGCCACTTTGTGTGATGAATGCAGAGGGACATTGATGGTGGTTCCACAGTGTCCCTTCCTGATTGTTTTTGTCCTTCCCCTAACAGGGCCCTAGTAACCCCCCTTGGAAAGGGAGCTGCTGTCTTCGTAGTAGTAGTAGTAGTAGTAGTAGTAGTAGTAGTAGTAGTAGTAGTAGTAGTAGTAGTAGTAGTAGTAAGGGAGCTGCTGTCTTCGTAGTAGTAGTAGTAGTAGTAGTAGTAGTAGTAGTAGTAGTAGTAGTAGTAGCAGCAGCAGCAGCAGCAGCAGCATCTCTATACAGAGTGATGCTGCCATGCCTAAGCTCTCTGGGGTATTATGGACTGTCCTCTAGCATATGGGCACCCATCCTCTCTATAGGAAAAATAGGGCCTTGAGATATTGGGGCAGGGGCTCAGAGGCAGAGTGCAAGACTTCCATGTGTGAAGCCCTGGGTTTGATCCCTAACTGCAGAAACAAATAATTTTATGAAGGGAAGGAGCTATATCTACAGTGAGCAGGAATTACTTGGGGGGGGGGTGGTTGGTGGACCATAAAGAATGCTGAGGTTTGAACCTCAGTTGGCAGCATACAAGGCAAATGCCTTAAGTACTGTTCCCTGAAATGTTTTATTTCTTTATTTTTTTCTTCTCTCTTGTACAGGTACATTTTAAAAAAGAGGACCCCCAAGCTTCCTTCTGGGAGCCCTCCAGTATAGGCTGCCCTGGCAGCTTTTATCAATAGTATCAAGTCAGGGTTTAAGAAGCAAGGCCAAGGACCACTTATTCTGTCATCTAAAGTATAAATTACTTTTTTCCCCAATTTCTCGGAAGATATTCAGAGACTTATTCTGTCGATTCCTCTTCTTTCTGACCACATTGTTTGACTCTGAGAACATAGGCCTGAACTGAGTTGAAATCCAATTCGTCTGTTGTGAAAGCTTAGTGAGATCCTTCTTGATAGCTTGGAGGAGTTTCTTTTGTCAGGAGAGGGCAAGAGGAAAAAGAAGAGAATAAATCACAGATGTATGTACATGTGTACAGGTCATTTGTGTGTGCATATATGTGTCCATTTGTTTTTGTGCATATAGATGCAGCGTGTATAGTGCATATTTATGTATGGGTGCATTTATGTGTGTGGTATATTTGTATATAAATGCATTTTTGTGTTAGGTCCAATTGTGTATATAGGGACAATTGTGTATAGATACATTTGCAAATGTGGGTAGGAAAGTAGGAATCTTCAGATAATTTAGGAACCTGACTTGACTCTAGCCTTAGGTAATCTATTTTAACTCAGAGTTCAGAAAATGTCCCCCACCTAAATACCAATTGAACACTAGGGCTTTAGCTTAGGATCTAAATATTCTATAATTAGTGTCTACCAAGTTTCTCAACGGAGTTATTTGAACTGAGAATTTTAGAAGCACAAAAAGAGAACTTTGTTTTAGTCAAGGAGGCTGTATTTTTTAACCCCTGAAGTAACCTAATAGTTTATTTTTTTCTGGTCTGATTGCAATCTCCTGAGTTGCTGACAGTTGGCCTTTGAAACAAGTCAGCTTTGATCAATTTATGAAAGTTAGACAGGTCATTTGTGCTGTTTGTGACTTAGACTGACCAGTTTGGCAATGGGTCTTTATCCCAGCAGAGGTGTGGAAAATGGTGGACATGGAGTTTCAGGGGTGGGGTGAGGTGAGGGGGACACTATCTCTGGCCTATTCCTGATCTGCCCCTGGTCTGCCGTTCTTGCTTCTCCTGGAGCCCTCCTGTTCCTTTGGCCAACCCTCTACTGCTGTGAACAGGAGCCTTCAGTAATTGCTGAAGCCAATGTTTCTTCAGCTTGCCCAGTGACACCCTCCCACCTTCTCTTCTTTGCTTTCTGATTGCTAAGTCTTCCTTAGCACCAGGTGCTATGCCTTACCTCTACTGTTGAGGACCACTTTTCCCTTGTAGCAAAGGACAGCTCCAGGCTCCCCTATGAAGCATAATGTCAGACTCTGGTGTCTAAGGAACTGACCTGAATGCTGAGACCTACTGTGGTGAACAAAGGGAAGTGGGACTATGCAGCTCCTCCAGCATGGGGACCAGGGAGGGAAGCTCAGAGTCTCTACTCTAATTCTAGCACTTTCACTTAATCACTTTGTGACCTTGGGCAAGTTGTATCACTTGCAAGCTTTGACTTTTGTAAGATGCCTTCATGATAATGGTTCAGAAGCATCATCCTGAACCCCTAAAGCTATTGGGAGGATTCAATTAGAAGTTCCTACAACTGGGGGAAGCCATAGCACAGCAGGTAGAGCATTTGCCTTGCATGCAGCCAATCCAAGTTTGATCCCTGGCATTATTTAGGGATCCTGAGCACTACTAGGAGTAACCCCTGAGCACAGAGCAAGGAGTATGCTCTGAGCACTGCTTGGTGTGGTCTAATCCACTTCATGGTAAAAAAAAAGAAGTGCCTATAAAGTCCATTATATGTGGGCCAGAGCAATAGCACGGTGGTAGAGCTTTTGCCTTGCACACGGCCAACACAAGATGGACTCTGGTTCAATTCCCAGCATCCCATATGGTTCCCCTTGCCTGCCAGGAATGATTTCTGAGCGCAGAGCCAGAACTGAGCACTGCTGGTATGATACCCCCCCCCCCCCCCGCTCAATAAAGTCCATAGTATGGTGTACCATGTGTGAATACAACTGCTTTTGATTTTAATCATTCTCTTTGCCATTGGTGTCATCTACCATCCATCACCCTCCTTCTGAGAGAAACAGCCACGGTGTGAGAGACACAATACCTTATTCAATAAGGAATATTTATAGAAAGGTGAAACACTGAAAGCTCATGAAAGAAACATCATAGTACTGTCTCTCTCTAAAGAACTGAAGAATTTCTCTTTATTTCTTACTGCCAAACTAAGATGGAAATTCTGTTTAGTGGGAAACGCTATGGAGGTAAAGGTGGACTTGCTTAAGGCAATGTGAGGTCCATGTCTTTGAGCTTGTGAAGGACCTTGGAATGGGACTGAGCCCATCATAGGGGCAACAAGGATTGTGCAACAAGGATGAAGAAAATGGGGCTAAGTGCATCCCACCAGGAAGTCCAAGAGGACATGCACTGTTTGTTTTTCAACAAAGACTCTCCCACACACACTAGCTCATACCCTTTTTCAATCCTCTCCTTCCTTCCCACCACTGTGGATTTGCTTCTTTACTGATACATCTTTCATCTTTTAAATAAGAAAGTATCCTGGTCTCCCAAGTAGAAAATTTTCTCCCCCACACACTAACTTCATGCCCTTCTTCAATCTTCCTTTTTCTTCCCACCAGTGTGGTTTGACTTCTTGCTGATACATCTTTTCATCTTTTAAATAAGAGTGTCCTTGTTCTTAATTTTGATTTCAATAAGTGATTAACTCAGGCTACTTAATAAAGCAATTAGTCCTCTCTGTGCCTGCTAGATTCAAGAGTAGTAACTCAGGGCAGGTGATGTGGTTCAGAGACAGAGCATGTGCCTTGTATATGTGAGGCCCTGGGTTCCATTATTATCATCATCATCAACAACAACAACAACAACACACACACACACACATGTACTAAGTCAGTGTTTACTCATTCTAAGAAATGGTTTTGTGGGGATAAGAATAAGTGGGGATGGGCAGTTTGCTGAGCTTTTGCTCCTCAGTAATCACGCTAGGAGATTCTAATACGTGGCTAGTGAGGTGGCGCTAGAGGTAAGGTGTCTGCCTTGCAATTGCTAGCCAAGGAAGGACCGCGGTTTGATCCCCCAAGCCAGGGGCAATTTCTGAGCGCTTAGCCAGGAGTAATCCCTGAGTATCAAATGGGTGTGGCCGAAAAACCAAAACAACAAAAAAAAAGGGAGATTCTAATACTTAGAATATATTTATAATATATGCACATTGTTAGAATATATGCTTATGCCCATATTTAGAATATATAATTTCATTCTCCAGAAGCCATTGCAAGGCCAAGGTAAGCCGCCTCTTCTCTCTTGTCTTTATGCTGTCATTGGGCCCTAAGGAAAAAAAAAAAAAAGATCTTTTCTCCCCCAGGAAAGGATGTCATGTATGTCATGTCCTTCTCCAAAGATGGCCCCATGTGTTCTAGGCTGGGGTTTCTTTTTTCACTGGTGATACAGATGTTCCTATTCTCATGCTGAATTTCATTAAAGCTCAACCAGCGGTTTTCTATGGCAGGAGACTGCCAAGGTTAATATTTCTGCAGCACATTCCCTTCTGTTGGTTCTTGGCATTGACTGACTTCCAGGTGGGCATATTATGCTGGAGCCATCTATCAAAACTCTACAGCATAATCACCGGTGCTGTTTTATTCCCATGAGTCCCTCACCAGAGCAAAGTGGGGGCTGCTTGCTGCAAGAACCATATGGGGCCACAGGGCAACTTTTCCTCTCATGAGTTTTGGTTCCCCCTAAAATGCTTTTTTATGTGAGCAGTAGAAGTGCTACTCGGTGTGGGACCAGGACGAAGACCAGGAGAGCACTGGGTCTTGAGAAGTGCTGCATCCTTCAAGGCTGTGCTGAGCTTGTGAGTGCAGATTTTCAAGATGATAGTCACCTCATTTTCTTGTTTATACAGCGGAGGAATGATCCCTGCCTCTGCATGGCCTGAGGTGCTGCATAGAACTGACCTAGAGAATGCTAAAGGCCCTGGGCCTGGAATCTCTGGAAAAGGACTATAAAAGGAATACTCAGGAGCTCCCCCAGTGGGAAAAGATGATATCTAAATCTGGAAAATCCCTGCTCTTCTCCCTGCTTTGGTGACAAAGAAACTCTGTGTACCGCAGAACCGGTTCTTCTACCTGTAACACAGGCATGAAGAGCTAAGTTAAAAATAATAGCAGCCTCACTGATTTGACATGTGTTTCCTCTGTCTCACCTGGCCTGTGGCTGGCTGGTGGCATTGGGGGATGGCAGAACACACAAGAGCTTTGTCTAGGAACACCAGGCCAGCGCAAACAGAACTTCAAGGCTGGGGAGAATTGGGATTAAGAGGGAAAAGAGTGGAAGATTATCATTTGATCAGTGCATAAAGATCTTTTTGACTAAGTTTCTAAATTCAGGTCTGCTTGCCAGATTTGAGTGGGAAGATTACCTCTTGGAGTGTGTGTGTGTGTGTGTGTGTGTGTGTGTGATCATGTGCTCATGAATGGCAGCATATAAAATGAGTCTACATAATTAATGGCCAACTAGACAAAATTAATGCTATATCGTGTTCTAAAGCCCATCAAGGAAGTAAAGCTGGAAATATGAGTTATGCTTTCTCAAGTATCTGTTCGTTACCTGGGGTTCTTTCCACAGGGAAAGTCTGCAAACCATCCTTCTCACACACTGCACTGAGCTTCACCCTGAAGGTCGCCAAGTGCTTTGTGAATCATCCAAGAGGGTGTATTTCTTCCATTTGGAATGCAAAGATTATGTTCCAATATGGAGAGAGTTGTCAGTGTCCAAACCTGTGAGTGGTATTTCAAGAGGAACGCTCCATCCATCAGCACATGGCGCTTTCCCAAGACATTCCATTACCTGGATGATGAATGGCAGAATGGGTAACAGTGTGTGCCCTGCTGTATCTTTCTGATGCATTAAGTCTATCCATTCTTCTTTCTCTCCTTCCATCCACCCAACACTTGTTGGAGTGTTCATTGGCACCAAACTTAGAAAAAACTATGGAGATATGATCATAGATTCTGCTTTCAGTGATCTTAAAAACTGTGACAGTTGCTTAAGTCCCTTGGGTAAAGTGAAGGGAGGGACTGGAGACATAGTATAGCAGGTATGACATTGGTTTTGTGTGCAGCTCAACATAAATTCAATCCCTGGCATCCTGTATGGTCTCCTGTATATCCCCAGTAGAGATCCCTAAGCCAGGTATGGCTGAAAAATAAAACAATAGAAAAAGAAAATTTGGAATGGGAGCAGGGTGAGAATACCAGTTTGTGAGACCATATTCTCATCATGGAAATAAAGGCTGGAGACTGAGAGGGATGTAGTTCTTATGAGTAGATGCACAGGATTAAAGGGAAGATGGGCAGTAGAAGTTCCTGCTTATAGAACAGGGTTTTGGGTTTTGTTTTGTCTTGTTTTGGGGCCATACTCTTAGGGAGCTCAGGGGCTATACCTGGGGTACTCTCTATAGAAATGACCCCTGAAGATGCTCAGGAACACATTCAGCACTGAGAATTGAGCCAGTCTTGGCTGCATGCAGGGCAAAGGCTAACCTGCATTGTACCTTCAGCCTAAGGAGCAGGCTTAAAAGAATCAATATTCACTTATTTGTTAGGCAGGTGGTGGTGGTGGTGGTGGTAGTTATCTCCCTAGAGGTGCTGGAGGCCACCAGGGATACACTTGGCAGTTCCAGGGAATGAAATCCAGAACTCTATAGATGCCAGGTCATGCGCTAGAGCCATTTCCCAGCCCCATAGCAGTTTTTCTTTTTTTTCTAGCTATTCTTGAAAATTAAGGAATTAGCATTCAATTCAGCATAAATGGTGGCTTATTGGCTGTTTCTGCTCCTAAACTTATGCTGACAGGGTCACAGAGGTCTTCCATGTCTTAAAGATGAGGTGTTAGCGAGAGATGGGGCATTAGTCTCACTGAGCAATGATAGCAGGCCTCCACAAGACCACCCACATGTTTTCTTTTTGTGTCTTTTTTCTTTTCGGATCTCTCAATACTTATGTTTTTCTCACTTTCATTGACATTTTCCCACTGCCCTCAGCAATTCCTGTATGCCTACCCTCCAGCCCTACCACCCTAGGCTTTAGGGATAGTGGAGCCTGGAGATGGGGTTCAGCCTCTATGACCTCTTTCTTCTATCTTTGGAATCTGTCCTGTGGCTATAAATAAGGCTGTTGCTTAGTGCCAGTATTGATGGTATTTGCAGCTGTCCTTTGGGAGAGGAACTCAGACGAATAACCCATTTTCGAGAGGACATAGCCATTAGGTGACAGTTATTTATGGCTCCTATTGACCAGGGACAAACCTGAGCTGTCACTGACATTAAAATTTCATGTGCTGTGAGTGGTCTCGCCTTATCAGACTGTCTCTTCACATTTATTTGAAATATCTAACCGGCTTTATCTTGGTTCTTCAAAAACATGAGTTACGAAATTGTGAGGGGCTCCTGTATGCTAGCTGCTGAGGATTATTTTTTTCTTTGCATTATTCAATCCCCATCACCCCTCTACACCAGGCCTTTCATATCTCTAGTGTGCAGTAATAGATTCTGAAGGGCTGTAGGCTCAGTGGTTTGCCCCAAGTCTCAAGCTCAGTCAGCAACAAAGCCAGAATGCATTCAGACTTCTCCCTGCAACCAACGCCTGCATGGTTTGCATGAAACTGAACTTGTCCAATTTCTCAACTTAGAATGTCACCACAGGGGTTTTATTGGCTTATTTTGTCTCAATAGTTTAGTTACTGTGAGTTAAGACATGATGAACATGTATTTTGTAAAAGCTCATTTGTGCTGAATATCTCTTTGTAGCTACTTTGTTCTATCTGTACAATATTCTTTTTTGTTGTTTTATTTTTGGGGCCACACCTGGTAGTGCTCAGGAGTTACTACTGGCTCTGTGCTTGGAAGTCATTTCTGGCAGGCTCAGGGGACCATATGGGATATCAGGGATTGAACCCGGGTCCATCCTATGTTGGCTGCATGCAAGGCAAACACCCTACTGCTGTGCTATCTCTCCAGCCCCATGTACAAGGATTCTATCCCACAACCTGGCATGGAAATAAATAAGGTTCACTAATATCAAGAAAGATCTCTTTGGCTTTATAATTCAGTGGTATTTTTTAGATGGCTGAATTCTTCAGGGTATTTATTGGAAAATATTTCTGAATGTTGAATTTCCATCAAAGTCTTATTCCATGCCATGTGATAACTATTTCTTAGTAGTCTTGACATTGAAGTTCTGGTTTGGAAATTATCCTCCATCATTCACCTCTTCTATCATCACATCATTTCACCTATATACCTGTGCTTCTTGAGTATAAATTTTGGAATCTGGTGAGGTCTGGGGTGAAGAAAGAGAGTATCCTGATCTTCAACATCCATATTGATTTTTTTTTGTTTGTTTGTTTTTGTGTCATACCCAGTGATGCTCAGGGGTTTCTCCTGACTAAGCGCTCAGAAATTTGTCTTGGCTTAAAGGACTAGACGGGATGCCAGGAATCAAACCAAGGTTTATCCTAGATCAGCTGCATGAAAAGCAAATGCCCTACCACTGTGCTAAGGCTCCGGCCCCACATAATGATTTTTTTAAAAAAAAAAAGAAGATGCGGTGGGTTTTTGAAATCCAGCCTTTGAAAGTAGAAGGTCTGGGTTGAATTTACTTTTCTTTTTTGTTAACTGAAGCCCTCTAAAATGTATTTTTCCTATTTTTGAAATGAAGATAAGTTTCTGTAATAAGCTATTGTAAGATTCCTTTATTTTGGGATGGTGTGATGGCTGTACATGTGGTTGAAGTGCAGGAAAGGGTGTCTTAATATTGATCAGGGCAGTGGGAATTGCACTTGGGAGTGTGCAGTGCTGTAGGGCTCAAACTTGAGGCCTCATATATGAAAGGCAGCTGTTAGATCAATTAGCTACATCTTCTGGCCTACATTTTCCATTTTTATGAGAGCCTATTGGCTGTGCTCAGAGGCTACTCATTGTTAGAACTTACTCCTGGCAGTGCTGGGAAGACCATGTAATGCCAGGGATCAGGCTAGAGAATGCCAAAGAATGCAGACTAGCTCTTTGACCCATCCCTCTACCCAAATTTAATTTCTTATAACATTTTTGTTTGCTATATATGCTAATAACTTTGCAAATAAATATGCAAACATAGCATATGTATTTGTCTTTCATAAATTTGACTAGAAGCTTTCCTTTGTGGGCCATACTTTTCAAAACACTATGCTGTCTTTTTTTTTTTTTTTTTTTTTTTTTTTTGGTTTTTGGGTCACACCAGGCAGTGCTCAGGGGTTATTCCTGGCTCCAGGCTCAGAAATTGCTCCTGGCAGGCACGGGGGACCATATGGGACGCCGGGATTCAAACCGATGACCTCCTGCATGAAAGGCAAACGCTTTACCTCCATGCTATCTCTCCGGCCCCAAGACTATGCTGTCTAACTCACCATCTAATGCTGATCTTCTTTATATGAAGAAATAATTTAGATGGTGAAGAAATATTCTTCTTCTCCTTTCAGAGGTAAGTATCCACTAATTTTTGAGAGTTCTTAGCTTTAACTAGGCAAGCATGAAAATCCATAGGGAGTTTTGAAAAGACTAGAAAAACAGTTTTGATCATTCAGGCCTACTAAATCATACTCTTTGGGGACAATAGGGACAGGACATCTGCTTTGGGGGGTTAACCATATATTTTTGGTTTTGGGGCTTTACTTGGTGACACTCAGAGCTTATTCCTGTCTCTGTATTCAAGGATCTCTCCTGGGTGAACCATTTCTGGTGCCAGAAGTTTCAACCTAGGTTAGCTGTGTGTAAGACAAGCATCTTACTCACAGTACTATCTCTATGGTACCCCAATCTGTTTTTTAAGAAGCCCCTGTGCTTTCTCTGATGTGTATTTTAGCAATCATATATGCAGCCTATTGGACAAGTATGGTTAGAGGGAGTGGGCAAAGCCCATGAGATTTTTTTTTTCCCCCGGTAGGTAATGTAAGTGCTGCCCTTTTGCCCATTTGTGGAATGTCCAGTTGTTCTGATGATTTACAAAGGTCAACTTGAATGAGAAAGTATAACATCCCCATCTCTAAGACAAATCAAAGCCCCATACAGGAATCATGCTCAATGGGAGAATGCAGAGAAATAGTTATCCTTCATTCCTAGGAGTTGAGCCTAGGAGAAAGATGCTGATGTGAATGGAATCTTACTTCTTGCTCTACTTAAAGTTACATGTTTCTAAGATGGTGTACTTTAGAACCTGAGATCCATCCAGGGAGTGATTCTGCGTAAGGAGTCCTCATGGTATCCCAATCCCAGACTCTTAATGGTTCTGGTCTTCACCAGTGAGTCCATCACATACACTCGCTCCCTGCCAAAGTTCTCAGGAAAGGATCCAGATCTCAGACCTGCATATCCCTATTCCTCTCTAGCTTCCTGAGACCACACTGAAGCATCTGTCCCTGGATGTTTGAGTGGGAAGGTAATACACTTATAGCCACTGTTCTCCAATGATACCCTCCATGTGGAAATTCTTCCTTCAAACAGAACCTTCAAACAGGTTCTTTGGCCTTCCCTTGAAATCTTAAATTTACTATCTTTGCCGCACTTGCTTCTACAGTGTTGCTGTTGGAGTCCAGATTCAGATACAGCCCACTCTAGAGGCTGTTACCTTGCCTGAGCTGTGACATCAAATAGCAAGACTTTGAGCAAGTGACTTCATCTGTCTGAACTTAGACTCCTTAGATGTTACTGTGAGACTTACGTATGACAAATTCATCTGGACTTAGTGCCTTCCCCTAGCTGAAGTGCCCTGCGGTTCCTGATGTCCAGGTTGACTTTTGCTAAAACTATAGCATCTTCGAGTGTCATCTTTTTCTTTTTTTGTTTTTTTTGGCCACACCCATTTGATGCTCAGGGGTTACTCCTGGCTAAGCACTCAGAAATTGTCCCTGGCTTGGGGAACCATATGGGACACCGGGGGATCGAACTGCGGTCCTTCCTTGGCTAGCGCTTGCAAGGCAGACACCTTACCTCTAGCGCCACCTCTCTGGCCTCTTCAAGTGTCATCTTAATAGTTGTGTTTGCTCTGAGGCAGCCAGTTGCAGAGTGGCTGGTTGCTGCTCCCTCAGTCTCCTCTGGCTCAGCTAATTCCTTGTTTAGAAGCCACCAGGGGCAAGACATCACAGAGAAAAGCTTGCAGAAACAAGGCCACTGAGCTAACAGAATTAAGCAAGTTGTCAGGCAGTGGGACATGCAGTTAGATTTGCATCTCTGTAGCAGATGGCTAGTACAAGATGATTCGGTTAGTTTTATAATGGTCAGGCAAATTAATTTGTCACTTTATTATTTCTTCTTTTGTTTTTTTTTTTTTAAAGAGAAATGTGATTTTGTTATCTCTAGCAAAAGTGATTTGTAGGAAGAATTTAATGGAAAACTAGCCATGTGGTAAGACCTTGAAAACCCCTTGTCTTCTAATTGTCTATTAATAGCCAGGGCTGTGATGAGACATGTCTCTCAGGAACAGAAATACTGCCACCTATTGCTGGGCAAAAGTTGGCATTTCTAATCAAGCACAAGATTTTTTCTCCTTTCATGAGCTTCTGACCCAGCATGGGTTGTTGAGCATTAAATTTCTTTTGGAGAACTTTTAACCCTGCTAGAGTTCTACTTCTTTTGTTTAGAAATATTAATTGCAGTGGCGCCTTGTCAACTGAAGTGAACTACAGACATTTTAATTCCTTCTCTTATAGATGAGGGAGAATCCAGTGCAGGCTCTCAAGAATAAATGGGATCTTTTGAGTTAGGGCTCAAGGTTGTTGACTGAGAGATTCCCAACATTTATTCTCTGGGGCACAAATAAGTTCTTTCATGGCCCTTTTGAAAGGATCAAAGTAAAACCTGGACCTTTGAATGACTTCTTTTATTGTTAACCTCTTTTATCCTTACTAGTTACTAATGAGTATTTTAGGAAACTCACTCATGCATGAAATGTTTTGTACATAATAACTAAGATATAAACGTTACACCCATGTAGAGTGTGTTTGGACACAAATGAATAATGTTTCTGAAATTTTGTGATTTAAAATTTAATTTTTACAAGGTATTCTTCCCTTTAAGTAACTACATTTAAATGCATGCTATGCATATGTGTTTTAAGAATTCAGTTTTCGGGCCCGGAGAGATAGCACAGCGGCGTTTGCCCTGCAAGCAGCCGATCCAGGACCAAAGGTGATTGGTTCGAATCCCGGTGTCCCACATGGTCCCCCGTGCCTGCCAGGAGCTATTTCTGAGCAGACAGCCAGGAGTAACCCCTGAGCACCGCCGGGTGTGACTCAAAAACCAAAAAAAAAAAAAAAAAAAGAATTCAGTTTTCAAACCTGACTGTAATTGTGGATTATTTTATTTTTTAAAATATTTTTATTTTATATATAAATTTATAGAAAAGTTGTATATATAACCCTACCCCCATTCATTTTACTTTATCATTTTTTTTGGGGGGGGGTGGCATGATTTGGGCCACACCCAGAGCTGCTCAGAACTTACTCCTGGCTCTGCTCTCAGGTATCACTCCTAGCAGTGCTCAGGGGACCATATGAGGTGCCAGATATTGAACCCAGGTCAGCCACATGCAAGGGAAATGCCTTACCTGCTATGATACTGCTTCAGCCTATTCTCTATCAATTTGTATTGTTTTGTTTTGTTTTGTTTTTGGACACCAGCAGTGCTCAAGGTTTACTCCTGGATCTGCACTCAGAAGTCATGCTTGGTGAGCTCAAGGGACAATATAAAGCACCAGGAAATTAAACTGGGTCAGCCGCATGCAAGACAACCACCCTACCCAATGTACGATCTCTCTGGCTCCCAGCTTCCTTGATTATCAACAGATATTATTGTTATACTTTTGATAAAATGAATGAACCAATATTAAAACATCATTTACTGGAGTCCATACTTCATATTTTCTCATATTTGGGTGGGGGGGCTATACCTGACAGCGCTCAGGGGTCACTTCTGGCTCTGCACTTAGAAATCACTCCTGGCAGGCTCATGTGACCATATGGGATGCCAGGGATCAAAACCCAGTTGTCCAAGAGCAAGGCTATCCACTATCATTCCAGCCCTACTGATTTCTTCAGTTTAAAAAAAAATCAGATGGGCCCGGAGAGATAGCACAGCGGCGTTTGCCTTGCAAGCAGCCGATCCAGGACCAAAGGTGGTTGGTTCGAATCCCGGTGTCCCATATGGTCCCCCGTGCCTGCCAGGAGCTATTTCTGAGCAGATAGCTAGGAGTAACCCCTGAGCACCGCTGGGTGTGACCCAAAAACAAAAACAAAAACAAACAAACAAAAAAATCAGATGTCCTTTGTTTCAGGGTTCTATCCAGAAGCCTATGTTCCAGTTAGCTGTCCTTTCTCCTTGGACTGCTCTTGGCCATGACAGTTTTTTAGATGTCTCTTATAATTGTAACCATTTTGATAAATTTAAGGAGTTGTAGGAATTTTCTGGATGTGATCTCCATCCCCCACTACTATTGCCCTGCATGTATGCATGTACATACACACACACAGACACACACACACACACTGAGGTTTGTGTAGTGCTTTTTGCTCATTAGACTGGGGAGTCTGGGAGAGGAAGTGCACAAAGGTAAAATTCCCTTTTTGTCCCATCTTAGCAGGGTACTTGCTATCCACATGACTGTATGCTTGATAAGAATCACGTTATAGGCATTGTCTTTTGATTTCTCCTGTACAGTTCCTCTTTTGCCCCCTCTGCTCTGCAGTTCTGTGTCTGTAGGCCACACTTCCAATGTGGCATTCTGTTTGCTTGGGACATTTTTTTCTTCTCCCCACTTATTTATTTTGTTGTCTATTTTTATCATAATGAACACATGGGCATTTCTTTCATCCACTAGGGTCTTACTTGGGCACTGCCTTGTTAATTTTGCTGCTAAAATTGTTCATCAGCAGCTCTTTCAGTAAACTCCTGTGCTCTTTCGGCTGATAAGTAGGTTTTGGTGTGGGGGCTTTATCCTTATTCTATTCAAGCCCACTGGGGTTTGCTCTCCCACCCTAAGAATCATCCTTTTCTTTAAGGCACATTCATTTCTTATGTTGATGAATGGCATTGGAAATCAAAATAAGAATACTGGGATAGGGGCCGAAGAGATAGCATGGAGGTAGGGCATTTGCCTCTCATGCAGAAGGTCATCGGTTTGAATCCTGGTACCCCATATGGTCCTCTGAGCCTGCCAGGAGTGATTTCTGAGCATAGAGCCAGGAGTAACCCCTGAGCACTGTCGGGTGTGACCCAAAAACCAAAAAAAAAAGAATACTGGGATAATGGTAGCTACTAGCATACTGTTGTATTTCTTTTTATTTTGTTGTTTCTGTTTGTGGTGCCAGGGATTGGACCATGTTCTTTAACTCACTGAGTGATATCCCCAGCCATCCTGTCACTGCTTTTAAGCCTTTATGCTGGCCACAATGAGGAAGTAACTATGTACACAAACATCTGTGATATTATATTTTGATTAAACTATAGAAACTGTTGTGTTTTGTTGAATTTTGTATAGTTTAAATTGATAATATCTCATTGTTATGAATGAAAATTGTTATCCAATTGTTTATGAACTAAAATTGGTTTATAATTTTATATGGAATTTCTGACTTAGTCAGTTGCCACATGGATTGTTCTACTTATCCCTTCCCTTTTGTCTGTAACCTCCCTTGCAGCTGAGAGCATGCACCCCCATGAAGTTGGATCACACACCTTTGCTATGGACTCTAACTTAGATGCTAATCTAGGATATGGAGTTTATTATAAATAAACTAAAGAAATGGTGATCACATTAGAGTCTAGCCTGGTGCCAAACACTCATATTTTTGTTTGTGAATTTTTTTTTGTTTTTGTTTTTTGGGTCACACCCAGCTGTGCTCAGGACTTCTCCTGGCTCTGCATTCAGGGATCACGCCTGGCAGGTGGAGCCAGAGGCATGTGTGGTGCCAGGGATCAAATCCGGGTCAGTGAAGTGCAAGACAAGCACCCTACCCACTACACTATCTCTCCAGTTCCCATATCACCTTTTTTTTATCATTTGCTGTGTTTGCTCTCTGACATCTTTTTTAAATATCTTTGCTGGGAATCATTATTTAATCTGTGTCCTTTACTTCCTCAAGGCAATGAACTCCTTGTCAGTTTTGTTCATCACACTACTCCCAGTGTAGATCCTCAATGACTGTGTGTTGCAGAGAAGAGTGAGAGAAATTCCACATGGCTGTGAGGAGAGCAAAATTTATTCACCTCTACCAGTCAAGCACTTTCCTAAATGCCTTAGAAATAGTGTCCTGTCCTAGGAATGGAATCAGATGATGCTGATCTCAAACCCTTGTTCTTCCTATGGTAGAAGCCTCTTGTTTACTGCTGCGCATGTCTCTGGAGCTACTTCTGGCCTAGAGAGAGCTGTGTGGGTGGCCAGGAGGAGGCGGAGTGTTGGAGTGTTGTGCAGAAATGGCAGCACCCATTTAGCCTCACCAAGGCCCCATTAGGAAATTGACTCCAATTTGGTTTGGGGGAGGGGGAGTTGTTTTGCCCACTCTTTTTATACTCACAATAAAGGTGACATTGATTTACAATTCAGTGGGTTGGAGCAAGGAAAGGAGGCTTCTATGGTTAGCAAAGATCAATTAAATGATTATCCCAGCTGCCACACACTAATGCCTTTCTTACTGAGTTTCAGAATCAGGAGGCAGAAAGCCTCTGCATTGAGCCTTTTGCAGGAAATCTAATTGCCAACTTTGGGATGCCAAGTTGGATTAGATTGGGAAGAGCTGACAGTCTCTGACAGTCTCTGGTTCTATGGAAAGCTCTCCACTGGCCACCTGGAATTCTAAATGAGCTTCTTTCTTTGCCGGGTGTGGTGGGGACTTTTCCTGAGATTTTATGGCCAGATTTTGTGATTTTTAGCGGAGCTTTAGCAGGCTGGGACTCAGTGTTGTGTAAGCTGTATTGGACCTAAGTCTGGGATGGTGACTGGGGGGCAGGGGTTCGAGAGTAAGCAAAGCCACAAGTGCCTATTGCTCAGAGTCCTCTGTCTGGAATGTGCATTCTCTGTCTCTGGTCCCCAAACTGCAGTTTGTAGATACCCCAAGAGCTTGTGCATGAATATCAATCAGACTGCTAGGGCCTCCCCTGAGTTTCTCATTGAGAAGGCCTGGCTTGAATTCTGTACTTGGACTTCTCAAGTCTCCTGTTAATCAGTCAGGTTTCTATTTAAATGTTACTTTTTTTGTTTGTTTGGTTTTTGGGCCACACTCAGCGGTGCTCAGGGGTTACTCCTGGCTGTCTGCTCAGAAATAGCTCCTGGCAGGCACGGGGGACCATATGGGACACTGGGATTCGAACCAACCACCTTTGGTCATGGATTGGCTGCTTGCAAGGCAAACGCCGTTGTGCTATCTCTCCGGGCCCTAAATGTTACTATTTAAATATTTTTATTTTTTCCAGTTTTTGAAACATCCCTGACTGTGCTAAGGAATCACTCCTGGAGATTTTGGGGGTACTGTATAGGGTGCTGGGGATCAAGCCCAGATCAGCCAGGTGTAAGGAAAGCACTCTATCCACTGTACTTATTGCTTCTGCCCTAAATGGCACTTTTTAAAAGAAGAAACATCTTTTTATTTGAGGGGAGTGAGGGGGATTTGGTACCATATCCAGAGATGTTCAAGGGCTAATCTCAGCTTGTTGCTTTGAGATCTTAACCTGGCTGTGCTCAGGGAACCATATGTGATGTCAGGACACAAACCTGGGCCTTATGCATGTCAAATATGCACTTTTACATGTTGTTCTGTCTTTCTGGCCCCTAGAAAAAACCATTCTTAATGATCATATAACCTCCCCCTTTTCTTGTCATCCATTCTCTATTGCACTTTCTCCATAGTACTCATCATTCTCTGCTCTTAGCTGAGAAGTTTATTGCCATATTGTCTGTTTCTGCCTTGCCTCATCCTCAGTAGACTTAAGCCCCATGAAAGCACTTTATTAGTCACTATTAAATCCTCTGACCCTGAGCAAGATCCTGCTGTACACAGATTACATGCCCACTTGTACCCTCCCTGTACCTATGTACTCTATACACAGAGTACATACTCATGAAATGCTTGAATGAATGGATGGAATAACTACAAGTCTAAGAAGGTTTCAGATGCCATTGGGCTGTAACCTCTAGTGGAGCAAAGGCATGTGGGGCTTCTTCCATGGTGACAATTTCCATGAAAACTCCATATTTCGGTGTTTTTTCTTTGAAATAACAGGCAGTGAGATTTTTTTTGGAGGTACAGAAGGAACCCCTGATTTTTTTTTCAGAGCCTTTGTAAGTGGTATTATCCACACTGGGTAAGACGGTCATCTCAGGAGCAGAACAGAATTCAGTTTGGCAGGCAGCCTTCAAACAGACTGGTTCTGGAAGCTGCCTGGTCACAGCTAATGGGCTTTTTTGGAAGTGAGACTTCTCTTAATGACCACATTTGAGTCTGCAACACATCCAGATTTCAGCTATGAGATGGCCAGAGAGTGTTCACAATTTCTGCAAAGTTGCAGTGAGGGCTCACGCACTTTTCATTCATAGCAGTAGTACCTTCTGGTGGAAACAGGTAGAAACTCAAGGAGGTATGGTAGATGCTATTACTCTTCCTTTGATGCCAACATCAGGCAAAAGTCATGACACCTCAGCACCACACAGCTGACTGTACAGGCAGAAGTTGTTAAACTATCCATTAGGTATTGGGTCTTGTGGGGCAGAATCCACTGCCCAGTTTAAGGGAAGTGTGCACAGTCCCTCAGCTTAAAGCTTCCTTTCCTTGCCCAGCTTTGCCAAGAAAGGGTGTGCGGGGGAAGAGATCTCCCAGCTTTGTTTGCCTGGAGCCGCCAAAGGAGCTATGATTTATTTCCCTCAAGTGTGTCATGAAAATGTAAGCACAGAGAGTCAGATTATTTTTAGGGGGGTGAAGGGAACTTGGTGGGGAGATGGAGAAGGAAGAACTGTAGCAGTCTGGGGTCAGGGTGGAGGGCCCGAGGGCTGCGTAGCGGGTGGGGGTAACAGAAGCTGTCGTTATTTGGGAGGTGGCCCGGGTAAGGAAATTTGACCACAGTGGGAGCATGACTTCAGCTAAAATTAACCTTTGAGGCTTCACACGCCTCCGCTGCGCTTTGAACTAGACACCCCCGAGAGGGTGCGGGTCCTCGCCTACTGGGACCACAAGGCCGTGGGGCCACCATGCCTATAAGCACTATAAGCATCAACGTCTGGGTTCCTACTCGCAGCCAAAGTCGGGATTCCTGCAACCAGTACAAATCGGTAAGTAGCTCGGGGGAAGGGATGCAGGCAGGGCCTCTGGTCAGGAGTGCTAGTGGAGTGTGTTTGAATTGGGCTTTGGCTTAGATGATTCCTGCTGATTCTCTGCAGTGTGATTCCCTGCACTCACTGTTTCTGCTTCTTCTTCTTCTTCTTCTTCTTCTTCTTCTTCTTCTTCTTCTTCTTCTTCTTCTTCTTCTTCTTCTTCTTCTTCTTCTTCTTCTTCTTCTTCTTCTTCTTCTTCTTCTTCTTCTTCTTCTTCTTCTTCTTCTTCTTCTTCTTCTTCTTCTTCTTCTTCTTCTTCTTCTTCTTCTTCTTCTTCTTCTTCTTCTTCTTCTTCTTCTTCTTCTTCTTCTTCTTCTTCTTCTTCTTCTTCTTCTTCTTCTTCTTTTTTTTTTTGGCTTTTTGGATCACACGCGGCAGTGCTCAGGGGTTACTCCTGACTCAGAAATCACTCCTGGCAAGCTGGGGGGACCATATGGGATGCCGGGATTCGAACCACCGTTCTTGTGCATGCAAGGCAAATGCCCTACCTCCATGCCATCTCTCCGGCCCCCTCACTGTGGCTTCTTGACGATTTGAGATAGGGTACATTTTCAGAGCAGGGAAGGTTGTTCCTGGGTTAGAGTAGTTGATGGCCTGAAAAAAAATCTGCAGAAATCCCCCAGGGCAATCCTCAGGAAAATAGTGGATGCCAACAGGTGTGGGGATTCCAGTCTGTTTGTGTCCTTGTGGGCCTCAGCAGGTGCAGTGGAGGAAACATTCCCTCTGTGAAGGGGTCTTCAGAGATTAAGTGTTCCAGGCAGCTCCACTGCAGAAAGGGCTGGTTGGAAGTGGACTGCAGAGATTTCCAGCTCTGGACTGAGCTTGATCCTGCTGCCCTCTCCCACCCTACCCTCTGCAGGCTTCTGGGAGCATGGAAGCTGAAGGGCAGCTGCCTCTGGGACTTTCCAAAGAACTTGGAGAATCTAGGGGTTTGTTTCAGAGCAAAAAGACAAGTGGTTAGAGTAATAGAACAATAGGTAGGTTTTTTGCCTTACAATGTTTGGCCCAGCTTTAATCTCTGACATGCATATAGTCTCCCAAATTTACTGGAGTGCAGAGTCCTTGGTGCAGAGTCAGGAGTAACCCCTGATCATTCCTGGGTGTGGCTCCAAAACAAAATTAAAACAAAACAAAATTTAAAAAGACAAAAGGTTCTTTCCCCCTAATGCTTCCCATATTAACCTTCCCATAGAGACCATCATCCCACGGGTTAGGGTGGTCTTCTTACCCCTTCCTCCCTAAACATCTCCCGACCCTCTTCAATTATTTTACCCAAAACCCTTGGCAACTTGAGCATAGATTTGGAGAAGGTTTATTTTTCAGGGAAGAGTGTGCTGCTCCTATTTGCTTAATGATTTCTGTGTCTAACTGACCTTGGAATGATGGATGGTAAAATGCTTAAACCCCCAAAACATTTTCTCAGGCGAGTGAACATTCTGCATTTCTCTTTATGTGCCAAGAATATGAATGGTGCTGGTATGAATAATGTAAAGGGGGAAGGACCTCCCTGCATGAAGATGCTTGATGCAGTTATTGATTTTATTAAATTATTTTGAAATTTGAGGACATACCTAGTGGTACTCAGGGATTATTCTGTGCTTAGGAGTAACCCGTGAGGATGCTTGGGGTTGGTGTGCTGCAAGGCAAATACCCTGCCTGCTGTAGTATTTCCTTAAAGCCTCTTGCTGCCCCTGTGCTGTTACTGAAATGGGTGGTAGGACTGCAGGAGTGTAGGCCAGTGGCATGTCTTCTGCCTTAGATGTCTAACACTGCCTAGGCCAAGCACAGTTACTGGACATATCTTTGGGAATATTGCTCTTCTTTATTTTTTCTTTTTTTTTTTTAAACTCCCAGCATCTAGGTTTATTACCCTGTGAGGGACAATTTCTTTTGTGGTAGGACAACGAAAATATACATTTCAGTAGAAAAAAAATCTATGATATGTGCTTCATGTCCACATCTTATAGCCTCCTAGAGACTCATATTTCTTATAGAACCTGACTAGCAGACCTCTGTATCTTGCCCCCAGTTTCATGTCTGCACATTTGTGCCATTATGGCATGTGTGGCCTGCCCTGGTTTTTGTAGCTGCTGGGTGCCACCTGAATGACTACCTTGAGTATACCAGGACTGAAGCGCTGATGCTCATTTTTGCCCTGCTGAACTCACTTTCCTCATCTTTTAAATGGGTAGAACATGGCCATATGCCCCTCATTCCCTTCCTCTTTCACCAGGGACTGTGACCAGCTAACAAAACTAGCCTGTGTCTGAGGAAGGGGTTATTTATTTTGGACAGGACAGGAGGCAAACATTGCTGCTGTTGCAAGAACTTTTTTTTCTTTTTCTGGATCCCATTTATTTTTAAAAGGGCCACTCTGCAACAATGCTGGGGAATCCAGAGGTCACTTATGGCAATGCTAGACCAGTATTACTTGTGGAGCCATAAGTGTCATCTTGTGGCACTGGGGACTGAGGTCAGGTCCTGCACCTGTAAGAGTTTACTTCTGCTCCCTTTAGTCTCCCTGATATACATCTACAGGTGCTTACCAGCATTTTATAGAATAAATCATTTTTGTGCCAATCTTCTGATTTTTGGCAATTTGTTTTGTGCTTTGGGCTAGGATATCCTGGTAGAAAACAGACTTTCTTTCTGGACACCTGTTATATGATAGTCCTCCTAGTAAATCTTTTATGAAACAAATAACATTCCACTCCCTCTTCCTGTCCCCCAAGCCTAAGAGCTAGAACATCAGGACTGTTCGGACAGAATGTAGTTCCAGACAGAAGGACCATTTCCCTGATGGCCAAGTGTAGGTCAGTGGACTGCAAGGCAAACACCCTGCTGTAGTAACTTTTCAGCATTATTTTTTGTTTGTTTGTTTGTTTTGGGGTCACATCTGGCAACACTCAGGGGTTACTCCTGGCTTTGCATTCAAAAATTGCCCTAGGCAGGCTTGGGGGATCATATGGGATGCCGGAATTCCAACCATTCCAATCCATTCCTGGGTTGGCTGCATGCAATGCAAATGCGCTACCACTGCTATCTCTCTGGCCCCTCTTTAGCCCTTTTGATGAAGTTTCTCTGGGAGCTATATGTATATGTGTGTGGAAATAATAGGTAGCATGTTTTTCTGTCACCTCTCTTACCTGTCTGTGTTTCAGTGACAGTTTACAACTGGCTTTTGGAGGTAATCGTCGGTAACACTTGCTGAATTCTGTGGAATATCTTGCTTGTGAAATTGATTTCATTTATAAATGAAACATCTCTGAACACAGCTGGTGTAGGATGTGCGCTAACATACCATTATGTACTGTTCTTTTTGGGCAAGAGGAATGACTGAAAACCTTAAGAGCATAAATAGTAGTAAAACATGAAAACATCAGAAAGTGATGTTTTGAATATTTGTTAGTACTTTAAAAAATTCTGACCAGAGAGATAGTACATAGGGTAGGATGTTTGCCTTGCATATACCAACCCTGGGTTGAAGTCCCCTGAGCATCAGAGGGAGTGATCCTTGAGCACAGAACCAAGAGCAAGTCCTGAGGACAGTGGGGTGTGAACTTTTCTGAATTCACTTATAAGGTGGTATAATTTTAAAAGACATATTATTCTATTTAGATAATGTTTTGGAAAGCCCAAATGACACACACACACACACACACATACATACATATATATACTATATAGAATATATTGCCACATATACACAATATATTGACATAAAGGAGGTCAATGTAAGCTTTATGACAAAGGTTGCAATAAAGGTCTTATATACTGGTAGAAAATGTTATTATAGTTCTGGTATCTTAGGCCAGAACCCATGAAATGGTACATTTTAAATATGTATAGTTCTGCCATTTAAAGCTCAAAATTGGGCAAGGAATTTTAAATGATTTCAACTTAAACTTTTTATCATTTAAAAATAATATTCCATTTTGTTAATTCAGCTTCATCATATGAAAACTCTATGTTTTTATTGTTTTGTGCAGTTTCATGAATGATTTGCCTGTAGATCCATAAAGTGAGTGCCATATTTTTAGATTTTGGGATAGAATGAAAGTAAGTTCATTTCAACTGGCCTTGTTTTCTTCAGCTACAAAGTCTAGATTTGTATCAGATTGCCCAAGGTCCTTTTGTTGCTGAAATTCTTTATTTATAATTGTGAATAAAAAATTTTCTGGGGCCGGTGAGGTGGCGCTAGAGGTAAGGTGTTTGCCTTGCAAGCTCTAGCCAAGGAAGGACTGCGGTTCTATCCCCCGGCGTCCCATATGGTCCCCCCAAGCCAGGGGCTTAGCCAGGAGTAACCCCTGAGCATCAAACGGGTGTGGCCCCCCCCAAAAAAAAACAAAAAAAATTTTTTTTTGTGTGGAGGGAATCAGAATCATTTCTTAGAACAATGTAGAGAGATCTGGAAAAACTAAGCATAGAAATTATTTATATTAATTTTTTCCTGGTATTTTTTCTAGAACAATTTAAAACCAGTAGTTCACTTTTGTTGTTGGACAGCTAGAAAACAACTGCCTGAAATTTTTTCTTCTGTTTGTGCAACTTTAAATGGAATATTCATTTTTATGACATTTTTGCAAGCGATAGCTCTGTTTCACAAAAAGACCTGCAAATTTCCTGAATGTTTACAACCTCCAAAGTTAATCCAGACTTTCTAGAGCTATGTGATTTTGTTCGTGCGCATGTGTGTATGTTTAAATAATGGCACTCCACAGGTCACATATGTCCCACAACTCTGCTGCTGAAAATTGTCTTGCAGCATTGTTTCCTCTGTGCCTGTTCTGTGCCCTGTGCTAGGACAGATCTAAAAGAAACATGAATCATCAGCTCATTCCATGGACTTTATAATCTAGGCAGTGAAGGGAAACAGACTTACTCATCCATCTCCTCCATTCATCTGTCTGTCTGTTCTCTCTTCATTTAAATTATTCATCTATCTTCTCTTCTGCCCACCCATCCATATGTCCATCCATCTGACCAGTTGCTACTCACTGTCTCGCTTATCCTTTCCTTCTGTCCCTCTCTGTCTCCTTCCATCTTCCATCCATCTACTCATTCATCTCACAGTAAATCTGTGTGTATTATTGAATGCCTCTAGTCAGTTTAGCATTGTGCAAATGTTTCAAAGGTGTTTAAAACTTCCTTTCAACTCTGTAGAATCTCCTAATTGAGAGAAAGGTGAGTAGATGTAGTAAAGATGAGTATATATCATATCACTTGCAAAAATATAGTCAACAGAAGCGACCAATAGGATCTATATTGTGAGCAAAATATTGAGCGGAGAATGACTTTACACAGATTGACTATCTTTTTGTTTTGTTTTGGGCCACACCCTGTGATGCTGAGGGGTTATTCCTGGCTCTGCGCTCAGAAATTGCTCCTGGCTTGGGGGACCATATGGATGCCAGGGGATCAAACCACGGTCCGTCCTAGGATAGTGCTGGCAAGGCAGATGCCTTACTGCTGGCACCAACTGCTCCGGCCCCAGATTGATTATCTTTTTGGTTTTAGGGATACTCATCGCTCAGTGCTCTGACATTACTCCTACTGGTGCTTAGGGAATCATGTGGTGCTGGTGATAGAGCCTAGGCTTTTTGGAGACTGAGCATATGTTTCAGCCCTTTGAGCAATCTTCTGGCCCTACATAGATTGAGACTTTAAAGGATTTAAGATGCTACCAAGTAGAGGTTTATCAGGTGATAGGGAGAGCTGGTAATACAAAGAGAAACCATGTGGGCAAAGGCATATAGGCTCAGTTTAGTCCTAAGTGCCATAGTACCTCAGAGAAGGAAGAACAGCTAGTCAGGGTTATCTAGAATAAGGAATGTTCTATGAAGTCAGAGGGATGAGGGAGGGCTTATCTGACCAGAAAAAAACACTGCAGCAAGAATGGAAAAGTAACACAGCACAGATGCAAAATTCTCTGTGTGAGAGCTGGTATTGAGGAATTTGTGAGATGGGGACATGGAGCTGAAGCAAGAAAAGAAATTAACTTTTTTGGCGAGTGGAGAGGGGAGCCAGGGTTTGAACCAAATTCTGTGGTCCTCGGCAGCTATTCCTGACTCTAAGCTCAGGACCAACCCCTAATAATGCTTGGGGGATGTCATGCCAGGGTTCAAAACTGATTCTGCTTCATGAAGGACCTGAGTCTTAACCCTTGTATTCTCTTTCCAACCCCAATGAAATTAACTTTTAAAGGTGGCACTTCTGTGCCAGACTCTATGCTAAACACTTTACCAATTTTCTGTTTGGTATTAAATAATGGATTATTATTTTATGTTGTTATTATTACTATATTATTATTACATTCCACAGATGAAAAAGCTGAGACTCAGAGAACAGTGGTCTGGCCAAAGTCACAAAAACTTGCTATATTTTGTACCCAAATATGTGTGGGGCTCTTTCTATCTAGCATCTCTACCCTCTCTTCAATCTTAAGAAGAGAAAACTTAGATAGGACTGAAGGGTCTAGGCTAGACATAGTGTGGTTGGAATTCCTGGAGATCCTTTGATGAGAAAGCCAAGTCAAGGCCTTTAGGTAAGATGGGGGGACTTTGGGCTGGATGAGGGCATGTGAATGGACAGGGCATTTGAACTGGATGGGAGATATTTGAGCTGAATGAGTGTATATGGTCCGGTCTGGATGATGGCACTTGAGTTGAATAGGCAGTATATGAGCTGGGTAGGGAGACAGAAGCAAGGTCACTTGCTCCTTTTAGCCAAATCTATAGATAAGGGAAACTATTGGGAGTTGGAGGCTGTGACAGAGGCTCATACATGAAAGCCTGGGTTATGAGCAGATGATCTTGTCATATTGTGCAGGTTTCTAGCAGCCCCCACAGACATGGCTGCCCTCTCTGGCAGTTCAGAGCTCTTGTTGAATGTTGGAGTATTTGCTGTCAGAAGGAATATACTCAGCAGCTGCCCAATGCCTGTGGGGATGGGACTGACAGAAGAAATACTAGGAAGAAGAAGATGGCTAATTAGTGAGAATAATTACTGACAGAAGGGAAGAGAAATACTGGTGAATTTCAAGTGAGTTCTGACATGGGACATTCTTGGAGTTAGTGGACATGCTCAGTTTTGGTTCATAGATTAGAATGAGAGGAAGTACTCTGAAGGAAACAGAACTTTATACTAAATGACCAGAATTAATCAAAGTCTTCATCTTTATTTGACCTTTTATTATTTCCCAGGGAGGCCCAGGGGAGTTGTGAATATGGCCTTCACTGTCATGCGAGGTGGTAACAAAGTGGCTAGCCTGTATTGGGGGAGTGTTTCCTTAGTTCTCTGTGGCCATGTATAGCTCTGAGACCTTATGACCCTCTGTTACACAATGTATAAACACTGCAAATGTTTAGTGAGTACTTGCTGTATACCAGACACTCTACTAGATATTTGAGAAAAAAAATTAGTGTGCAAAATAAATAAGCATTGCCTTTTTTTTGGGAAATAGATTATAGTGGGGATCCCTGCAGTTCCTGGCCTACAGCATCTCTTTCTTCTTGGTACATTAGGGTAGTCCTGCAAGGAGCCCAGTAGGAGGCATCCTGCACCTCATGAAGGTGATGCAGCACCTCCTATCCCACAAGGTCAGAGTAGCTGAAAAAAGGAAGTTGGGGATTAAAATGGGTTAACCTAATGTATGTCATAAGCAGACACCTGTGTGCTGGTCCATCAGCTCTCGCCCTGCACGTGTCAGCTTGGGCTTGTTTACCTAAAGGCTCACTTTCAAAACCTCCAGCACTGCTTCTCTGACCCTGTCCATACTCTATATACAGTAGCACCATTGTGTGGGGTGAGGGATATATCTAGGTGTGGCCCTGGGCCTTCTGAATGCAGGGTCCCAGGCCTGCATGGCCTGTAAGGCTGGAGGAACGGGAAGGCCTTACTCTGAAAGTTTCCTGCTTGGGTGCAGCCCTGCAATGACAACTCAGGTTCTCTTAGCAGTATCTTTGTTCCTGTCATCCTGACACTGTTGGGAAACTATGTTTGCTTTGTGCTTTGGTAACATGGGAAAGTGTCCGCTCCCCTCTGGATTGGTAAGTCAGAGCCGAGTGATGAGAGGCCACACTCTGTTCCCAGGAGCAGGAGGGGTGACACAGGAGGCCTGTTGTGCAATCCCAGTGATCGATGTCTGCTTTTCCCACATTATTATAGCTCTGGCCCTGTTGTAGCTGGAGCCACCCTGTGAGCATATCAAGAGCAGGGAAGGGACCTATTGGGAGTTAGGGGTTATTCATGTTTTCCCAACCCTCCCCACTTGTCATGTGACCTGGAAAATGTTATAAGCCATCTCAGACCTTCAGTTTCCTTATCTGTAAAATGGAAATCAGTAGCCAAGTGTTAATACAGAATAATTCTCAGAGACAAAGAGAGGAGGACTGGAAGGTCCAGCTCACGACATGAAGCTCACCACAAAGAGTGGTGAGTGCAGTTTGAGAAATAACTACACCGAGAACTATCATAACAATGTGAATGAATGAGGGAAGTAGAAAGCCTGTCTGGAGTACAGGTGGGGCTGAGTTGGGGAGGAGGGAGATTTGGGACATTGATGATGGGAATGTTGCACTGGTGAAGGGGGTGTTTTTTACATGACTGACTGAAACCCAACTACAATCATATTTGTAATCAAGGCGTTTAAATAAATATATAATAAAAAAAGAAAAGAAAAAGTAATGAATTCCAATACTATGTAGATACTAGAGAGTCACTTCAAATAATAATAAAAAACAAGTCAACATTTTAATAAGGTGAACAATAAAAATAAGAAAAATTAAGAGAAAGATTGATCAAACATAGGAAAAATGTGAATTTTAACTAGTTATTTTCCTTCAGGTAAAAGAAATGACCTTTTACTCATTATTCATTTAACTAAGGGCAGCCACAGTGTTTTCATAGGTCAATTCAGTGACAACCATCAATATATTAAATATTATGATAAATATTATGATAAAAACTAAAAAAGAAAGAGTTAATACAGCAGTTAAGGCATTTCTCTGCACACAGCAGATTAAGGTTTAATCCTCAGCACCCTGTATAGTCCCATGAGCCCTTGTAGGAGTGATCCCTGAGCATAGAGCTGGGTTGGCCCAAAAACCAAATATATAATTAAGAGAACAGGATATAGGCACAAACTGGATCTTGCTCAATTATAGGGTATATCTCAGTGCTAACTAGCACAAATGACACCCTAAGTCCTCTCTAATAGAATGGCTTAGAGATTGATTCATGATCGATAGACCAGATATGCAACCAGATGGGTCAATAGAAAGAATAATGTGAAGGTGGTGATTATAAAATATGGTTTATTTTTCCATAGACACAGAAGGATGCAAATGAACAGATGCTCTGGGCCCTGTTTCTAGAGAGAGGGAAGCAGGTTCAAATACATACTGGATGTTGCAGATTAACTACATTGGTGAGGGATTTATAGGTCAAAGAAAATTATGAAGAAATATCATAAAGGAAACTCAGTTTCTTATAGCAAGGCTTGTTCCAGTGACAAGCAGAAAGCTGGGCAATTTTTGCAGTCATTCAAGGCTAAGGGTGCTGGTGATTAAGTTCTCTGTAAAGGGAGGATTTCAGTATGCTTTGTTTCTAAATGTTTCTGTTAGAGACCTTGGGATTCTAACTCTCAGAGCCTCTGACTAGATGGATCTTAACTCATCTGTCTCCAACCTAGATGGACACTCACCCTATTATTCCCTATGTCCAGGTAGGTAGTATTAAATGACCTGATTCCTGTCTCAGAATAGTAGTTGATTTGCTTTATAGATGAGGATAACTCTCCCAGGAAGTGGTTGAGGCATGTTTGGGATCTTAGTGGTCTGGCTTGATTTATCAACTCACTATTGATGATCAGCCAGGGGTAGTTCTCATCCTACACGAGACTGGCAGGAACAGAACCCAGCGGAGGTGGATAGTTGCTTAATATTAGCACAAACCACAATGTCTAAGTGACTTAACTTGACATTGTAAGCTAAGTTAGCAATACAGAGGGTGTGAGATATGGAGCCAATTAACACTAAGCCTGAGTTATTCACTTGCTGTGAACGTGTACTGATGCATATCTTTTTGTAACAAAGGCCTACCTGTGGGCAGGTATGGGGGGGGGGTGGTTCTTGGTGTTTTTGCAGGTAGGTTGGTCATTACAGATTTAAAAAAGGAGGAGACCAGCTGTCGATCTTTTTCTCCCCTACAGATGTGTTCTGTTTTCTTGTTTTGTTTTGTCATGATTTTTTTGTTTTTTGGGTTACACCCGGCAGCACTCAGGGGTTACTCCTGGCTCTGTGCTCAGAAATCGCTCCTGGCAGGCTCTAGGGACAATATGGGGTGCCCGGATTCAAACCTCCATCCTTCTGCATGCAAGGCAAACGCTATCTCTCCGGCCCTACAGATGTGTTCTGATTCTTTATAGTGACTGTGTGCAAAGCAAATACCCTACCACTGTGTTATTGCTCCAGCCCCAACAATGTTTTTTTGTTGTTGTTGTTGTTGTTGCTGGTTTTTGGGCCACACCTGGTGACGCTCAGGGGTTACTCCTGGCTATGCATTCAAATTGACTTGGGGGACCATATGGGATACCGGGGATTGAACTGCAGTCGGCCCTGGGTCAGCTCATACAAGGCAAATGTCCTACTGCAGCACTATAGCTCTGGCCCCTAACAATGCTTTTTTGTTTTTTTTGTTTTTTTGTTTTTTTAAAGAAAATGAAACATTTTCCTCTCATGCTCCATATTTTTTTTGTTTTTTTTTTTGGGCCACACCCAGCAGTGCTCAGGGGTTACTCCTGGCTGTCTGCTCAGAAATAGCTCCTGGCAGGCACGGGGGACCATATGGGACATCGGGATTCGAACCAACCACCTTTGGTCCAGGATTGGCTGCTTGCAAGGCAAACGCCGCTGTGCTATCTCTCTGGGCCCATCATGCTTCATATTTTAAGAAGTATTTTAAAATTGTGTTTTAGGCATTATGATTTATAATACTGGTAATGGTAGGGTTTCATATGCAAAATGTTCCAGCACTGTACCTTCTACCAGACTGTCTACTTCCTTCCACCACTGTTCAAAGGCCTGTACTCCACCCTGCCCAGTTCTCAATTTCTGTTGCCTTTGAACCTTGGTTATTTCCCTACTATGTTTCTTTATAGCTCACATATAAGAGAGATCATTCTGTGACTGTCCTTCTTCTGATTAATTCCCATAGCATGGCATTCTACAGATACATCCATGTAGTTGAAATTTTTATTTCACCTAAAAAGAAAAACAAAGCAAAAAAGATCTTGCAAAACCATTTGAGAAAAATTCCCAGCAGATTAATTAAGAACCTGTGTCTCTCAGAAGGGTAAGCTCTCAGCAAATATAAAATAACTTATTTGTCCAAGATTACCCTATTTAGGTCTTGTTCATCTGAATATTATTAATCATTGAGCGAATCTTATGTAGTGACGTGATGTTACCCAATTATACATATGCTTCCATTTGGTTCATGAACAAAACTTGTGTGTTCCCACTCACAAGTGAGGGGCATAGAAACTGTGCGGAGTCACAATTCTTCAAGACCCACTTGATCTAGAGACACAGCTGGATTTCAGTTCTAGTCCCACACTGGCCCCTTCACTTGGGGGCACACTGAGTCTGGAGCTCTGCCTGGGTATTAAGAAACTCCAAGTGATTTAAGTGACATGTCAAGGGACTGCAAAGGTAGAGAGGACAGAATAACTAGTGTCCTCCCATGCACAGTGTGACTTTGGACAGAGTAGGAGCTAGGTCGTGGGACAAGTGCTTTGATCCAGCCCCTGCTGGGCTGTGTGGTCTTAGACAAGGAATTTGGTTCTCTGTGCTCCAATGTTTTTTTCCTGTAGAGGATGGAGGGTGTCTTTTTTTTTTTTTTTTTTTTTTTTTTTTTTGGGCCACACCCTGTGACGCTCAGGGGTTACTCCTGGCTATGCGCTCAGAAGTTGCTCCTGGCTTCTTGGGGGACCATATGGGACGCCGGGGGATCGAACCGCGGTCCGTCCTAGGCTAGCGCAGGCAAGGCAGGCACCTTACCTCCAGCGCCACCGCCCGGCCCGAGGATGGAGGGTGTCTTATCACTTACTTAAGTATTCTCAGACTGTGAGTTTTCATCAAGGCTAAAGTCTACACAGAAATGTGTGAGATTCTGCTGAGACTGCGCACATGAAGAAAAATTACCAATGAGTTTCAATCCCTTCATCCTGACACCACAGGTCAAGAGGGCTATGGACAGGCATAGGAAAGGTAGCATGCTCTTAACTAGATGTTGAGGGTGTAGAAATGTGTTTCCACCTTTGCCCTTGAAACCTAAGGATGTGTTTTGTTTTTCTTAAAATTGTGAACACTTAGGCCATCATTCCTCATGGTATTCAAGTTCTGGGTGGACATTATGCTGCTATTGCAATGTCATTTTCCTCTTTCCATACAGAATGAAACCCTTTTAGCCACATGCTGCTTGACTGTGTAAAGGGTAGTACATTGTAAATGTAATAAAGTTCAAGCTGGTTGGAATTGAGGCCAAGCAGGAACAATCTCTTTACCATTCTTTCATTCACTCAAGACCACCTACATATTCCATGACTTGTTTACTGTCTTCTTTTCTCTCCACACTGACTTTTACTCTTTGTTCTGCATCTGTTCTTGCAGTGCAACCCATTGTCTCTGGGGACCAGCCTGCTTATTGGACTAGGCATATTGAACATTTGGCACAGCATTTTTGTGGAGTTATTCTTGGGTTCTTTACCTAGAGTGCTACCCCATGCCCTTCCTTTGAGGATAATTGCAGTATCGAGTTTGCAACTCGGCAGTGGTTTTAAATTCATTGGTTTAACGCAGCACAGAATTATTACCCACTTTCTTATTATAACTAATAATCAGGTTCTTCAATTGATCTGTCAAAATTTTCCCTCTGATTCCAGCCTGTGTGATGTGGAATGATGTGGAGTTATAAGCAAACAAGTGTCGTGTGCCTTGAAATGCTGTCAAGGATAATAAAGTAAATCGGAATGAACCTACTCTTCTGCTGTCACTGCCTGTCTTCCCCCTTTATCTCTTCAAGCTTTTGACAGCAGCTTCTCTTCTCCCACAAGCACTTCTGGAGCAGGGAGTCTTCACTAGAAGGGGTGAGAAGAGAGTCCAGAACCTTTCCCTAGAATCCTTTTTCTAGATTAATTGGAAATTGGGAATGGGGATGTGACTTTTTTCCGAAAGTGTGGTCTTTGGTCTTGTCCTTTGCCAATGGCAGTTTATAGGCATGGACAAGAGAAATAGATAACTCAAGGGGCTAGAGTACTCGTTTTGTATGTGCAAGGCCCAATTTCCATCCCAGACTTCTAAGCCCAGAGTTGAGAATTGGGCACCTCTGTGCACCCCTGGGTATGACTTAAAATAACAACAACAACAACAACAACAACAAAAAGAAATAAGAAAAGTCACAGAGCAAGGGATAGATCTGTGACTTTGCTTTTTTTTTTTGGGGGGGGGTCATACCCGGCGGTGTTCAGGGGTTACTCCTGGCTGTCTGCTCAGAAATAGCTCCTGGCAGGGACGGGGGACCATATGGGACACCGGGATTCGAACCAACCACTTTAGGTCCTGGATCAACTGCTTGCAAGGCAAACACCACTGTGCTATCTCTCCGGGCCCGTGACTTTGATATTTAATAAAAGCAAATAACTTTCAAGTCTCTAGAATTCTGGGGAGAGACAGACTCTAGAGAAAGCAATTGTAGAGGTCCAAGGCTTAGACAGGAAACCTGGCCACTTGGGGGTCTTACTTAAAGCCTTTACAACACATGTGGCTGGGGGCAAGGGGGGTGGAAGGGAAACAAGAGACATCAGTGAAGGGAAGGGTGCACTGGTGAAGGGGGGTGTACATTCTATGACTGAAACCCAACAATGAACAATTTTGTAATCACGGTGCTAAAATAAGGCAATTAAAAAATCATGTAGTTGTTTTGATTGAGGGGCTAGATTGATGGGCTCTGACAGTGAAGCTTAGGGACAGTGCACATTTATTTTACCAAGATGCTCTTTGAGCTACTGAAATAGCAAGTAAGGGGGGATGGCACTGAATTATGTCAGTACCAAGCATGGCCAGTGAAAATTGGTTCTTAAAATAAATCTAAGTGTTTCTTGTGATAGATTTCTTCAAATGCTGAGAGCTGGGAACTGAAGAGTGAGGAGGATCTCCTGATAATTAATGATTTTCTGGATGGGTCCTGATTAATGAGTTGGAGCAATGAAGTGATTTATTTCCCCCACACCTCCCTCTTTCCTCATCTCAATCAATAAGATTTGACATCAAGGATTTGCTGAGAGTCTACATTATTTAAGTCTCAAGTATAGTCAGTTTCACTCGTTTTCTGTGTTCAGCCCAGCCTGGCAATCATTTATGTCCTGTCCCCACCCTTTTGGCACACCTGAACTGGCAGGGTTGGTGGGATATGGTGTCACTCTTGATCTGATGGTGCGGCTGTCAGGTTCTCTACACACTCTGCCTCTCAGAGTATCATTAGGAAAGTAAGATTACCAAAGGAGAGAATTGGAGGCTGAACTGAACCTTTTGGGGTAGACATATGGCCTGACTTCAAAAATGGGCAAGTATAAACCAGGTCCAATTTCTGAGAGTAATTGTAATATTACCACTGAGCTCTGGGTATGTATGTACAGATGGTCTCATTTGTCCCTATGATACAGCCAGGCCAATCTTGTCTTTGGAACACTAAACAGTAAACATTAGTGACTTTGCTCTTCTCTCTGACATTGGAGTCGGGTGAATGCAGCCATGACAATACACAAGCATGGCTGTGTCCTGTAGAACTTAGATTATAAAAGCAGGTGGTCTACTGGGTTAGCCCTGAGTCACAGTTGCCAGCCCCTACCTTCTAGTTCACATGGAATAATTCCCTATTGTTGGAGTATGAAACTAAGGTGCTGGGAGATCAATAGGCATTCGCTTGCCCAGGGTGACAGATTCTGGGGAGGAATGGTGATGGATAGGAAGACTGTCTTAGACTGCAGTATGAAATTGGTCTGTTTTTTTCTGGGAAGTGGAATGACAGGGATGATTTTCAAGCAGGGATTTGGGAAGATAAAGTTGGCAGATGAAAGTTGCGAGAAGATTTTGGTAGATATAGCCCTGGGTAGAGAGAATGGCTTTGTTAGGGCTATTTCTAAATCAGATGTCTCATGGCCTCACAGTGCTCCCCACTGCCTGTCTTAATGAAGGAAATTTGCTTTACCCTAGGTTCCTGTTGCATTGTACAGACATCTCTAGGGCTTTATTTATGTCTTAACTTGTTTATTTAAATATTGGCTTGGGGGTTATAGTTGACTCACTATTCTGGCTACTCTTGACTCAGTATTCAAAACTAATCACTACCAGTGATTAGCACTTGTCTTACCCTGGGCTATCTCTTTGGACTCTATAGAGAGCTTGCTTTGAGGACTTGCATCTACTTCAGAGTACCCCTCATCTATCTTCTAGCAGGCAATAAACAGAGTGTCACTTCTCACTTGGTGGTGGTATACTTGTTTGTGACCTTTGGAGCCTCAGGGTTAATAGTCCTTGGACCAAGCTGGGTAAAGAGAGATGAACCCTGTGGTGCCCTCACTCTGGATGCTGGTGTCATGGGTTCTTCATGACAATATCCCTGCTGGCTTCTTCCAGGCATACTATCTAAATTTGTGATTCCTGATAGGGATTTTTTAAAATAACATTTTTATTTAAGTACCATGATTACAAACATGATTGTAGTTGGGTTTTAGTTATCAAAAGAACACACTCCCTGCACCAGTGCAACATTTCCTACACAAGTGACTTCCCCTGATGAGGAATTTTTAAGGCTCTTGAAACTTCATTAGAAGTAGTAAGTCCCAGGGTCTTTGGGACCTGAAGGCTTAGGAGAGCGGCAGTAAATAGTTTTGGTATCACCTATTTTATGGTAAGGGTAGCATAGTTTCTGTCATTTTTATTTACTAAATGCTTAGCATGTGTCCAGTCTTCTTTCTTGTATGTTTGGGAGGATGTTGCATCTTCATAACAGCCCCAGGATGGAGGCTCTATTAACCCAGTCTTGTAAAGAAAAAGAGCAGAACCAAAGAATAAGAAGGTAGGGCATTATTGGTTACTGAGTTTGAAGCAAATCTGTACACTTGCAGAATCCTCTTCTATCTCCCCTTACAAGGATGCCAGGGGGGGCATCTGAAAGAGTGTTTGCAACAGCCTCAAGTGAGTCTTTCCTGCCCATTTCATGGCAGAATAAACTGAACCTCCGCAAAGTTGTGACCTGTGTAAGCATTGGAACTCTGGGCATTTTGTTGTTGTTGTTGTTTTTGGTATTTTTGTTTGTTTTGTAATTTTGGACCACACCTGGCAATATTCAGTGGTTATCCTGGTTCTGCACTAAAAAATTGCTCTTGACAGGGGACCATATGGGATGCTGGGGGTTGAACCAAAATAAGCTGAATACAAGGCAAGTGCACCTTACCTGCTGTACTGTACTCTGACCCCCTCGAACTCAGTTTTGAGTTTTGCTCCCTCCACTTCAGATTTTTTTCAGTGAGGATGTGCCTTAAAGAGTGAGCCTTGAGTTCAGAGGAGGAGGTCACAGAGAGGGTGTTGACCATTGTCAAGGTCTAAGTTGTTCTAAAGCCTTAGGGACTCTAGAGCCAGGACTCAGATTCTTTCTGTGCTGCTTACTTGTGACCTGGAGCAAGTTGTTTTGTTTTGTATGGGGGCCACAACCATTGATGTTCTGGGATTTTTCCTAAACCGCACTTAGGATTCACTTATGGCAGTGCTCAGGGGACCATATGGGATGCAACCTGAATCAAATATGTGCATGGCAAGTGCCTGACCCTTGTCCTACTTCTCTAAAGGAGCATGGTGTTCTACCTCTCCACAGTCTATTCCCTCTTTAACAAAATAGGCTCAATAATAGTATAGTACCTATATGGTATAATTGGGGTTCCACACATCAATATGTAAAGTGTTTACATGAGTGTCTGGCATGCTTTTAGCTGTGTAGATGTGTGATGTTTGTATGTTGTTTTTACTTATTATGCTCTTAGTCTGTATTAGGTTCATTTCCCCCAATTATATTACCTTCTCCTCAGAATAACTTACCAGCAGATGGTATTGGTTCCACTTATATTTAAGAAAATAGAGCATTAAGGGTCTATGTGAAGGAGATCAAGCTCAACACACACCAACACCCCCATCACTGCCAAGAAAGCCTCTAGAGCATCAGTCTCATGGCCTAACAACAAGAAAGGAAAAGAATGGGCAGGAAAAGAGAGAGAGAGAGAGAGAGGGAGGGAGAGAGAGAGAGAGAGGGAAAGGGAGAGGGAGAGGGAGAGGGAGAGGGAGAGAGGGAGAGGGAGAGGGAGAGAGAAAGAACAGACATTTAAAAGCAGCCCTTAAGAATATCATGTTCAAAAAAAAAAAAAAGAATATCATGTTCTGGGGCCGGGCGGTGGCGCTGGAGGTAAGGTGCCTGCGCTAGCCTAGGACGGACCATGGTTCGATCCCCCGGCGTCCCATATGGTCCCCCAAGAAGCCAGGAGCAACTTCTGAGCGCATAGCCAGGAGTAACCCCTGAGCATCACAGGGTGTGGCCCAAAAACCAAAAAAAAAAAAAAAAAGAATATCATGTTCTTTTATCCACAGATGGGAGCTTCTAATGTTTTATTAAGGGTATTTAATCTATGTGATAAAGCAGAAAAGCTAAACAGTTCCAAATCTTTAACCTGTGAGCCTGCACAGCTAGAACTTAAACTCAGATTCACATCTTTCCTTTTTCATATTTTTCTCCTTTCTTCTTCACCATTTCTATTCGGGATCATTTTCATTTCTACTGGTTTGTTATAATGATTGAGATATTGGTATATCCCTTCATTTTCCTAGTGGTTACAAAACTGAAAACTATTTTAGGTTGTCTTTTTTTAAACATTATTTATTGATTAATTGTTTTGGGGGCATACCCAGCGGTGCTCAGGGGTCACTTCTGGCTTCTGCACTCAGAAATCACCCCTAGCAGGCCAGGAACTATATGGGATGCAGGAATCAAAATGAGTTCCTCCTGGGTTGGCCACATTCAAGGCAAACGTCCCACTGCTGTGCTATTTCTCTGGCCTGGGGTTAAGGCTTCTTAAACACTTTTCATTTGTGAGAAATTTTTTAATGCCACACAGGTATATAAAATAGTTGTAAATTAAATAGTAAATTAAATACTGATAATAAATCATTTAGAACAAAATTTCTATAACCTTCCATTCAGTTAAGAGATCCCAGATAGATTTGTGACCCACAATTGAAAAAAGCCAGGCCTTTTTAGTTATGTGATTTTCTCTCTCTGGCAAGATGGCAGTCACAGAAAAGGAAACCAGTGTTCATTTAAGAACGGAATATATCTTTTTTTATAATTATTTTTATTTAAACACCGTGATTACAAATATGATTATAGTTGTATGATTACAGTCATGTAAAGGACACCCCCCTTCACCAGTGCAACATTCCCAGAACGGAATATATTGGTCTAAATGTAAACTAGGCTATGAGATGTAAACCAGGCTTTGGTTAGCTTTTTGTATTGTGTAAGATAAATTATTTTAGGTGGCTAGGTAGAGACTATACAACTAACAGGTTGTCTGTTCCTGTATTATTTTTTGAGGGTGAGAGGGGAGAGGGCCACAGCCAGAAATGCTGAGTTACCCCAAGTTCTATGCTGTGGGGTTGTTCCCAGTGACGCTGGCTTCCAGATAGGCTCCACTGCATATCAGGCAAGCACTTTCCACACTATCTTTTTTTTTAAATTAAACATTTCTTTTATTTAAAGCATTCTTATTTACAGTTATTCATAGTTAAGTTTTATATTTACAGTGTTTCACTAGTAGTGAAACTAGTCTTACCACCAGTGTCAGCATCCCTCCAACAACATTCCCGAGGTCCATTCCATATCTCTCCTTTGGCCCCCGTCCCAGCCTGCCATCATAACAAGCACCTTTTTAAAGTTTGGTTGTGAATGTTTGGTCTCATGAATTCAGTGTTGTTGGTTCTGGTTATGATATTTAGTTCTGTCCTTCCTTAACCCTCAGTGTACCTGACTGAGTTCTCTTGATTGCTGTCCTCTGTCATTTCACATCTTTTTCTCCATTCAATTTCTTCCCTTTTCCTCACATATTCTGAATCCAAGAGTGTTCTAGACAACACTCATTTAAACCGTTGCATTCCTTCATACAATTATTTTAAATACCACATATAAGTGATATCATCCTGTATTAATCCTTCTTCTGGCTTAATTTTATTTAACATGATATTTTCCATTTCTATCTACATTGCAGCGAATTGCATGATTGCATCATTCTTTACAGCTATGTAGTACTCCATTGTATGTATGTACCAAGTTTTCGTGTTCCACTCACCTGTTGTTTTTATTGGAATCTAGGTTGATTCCAACTCTTAGCTATTGTATTGAGTGCGGTGATGAAGAGTGAAGTGTATACATTTTTTTAAATAAGTATTTTCTGGTCCTGGGGATGGAAACTTAATAGTGGAATTGCTGGGTTGTGGCAATTTTTTTTTTTGAGGTGGCAACTTGATTCATAGTTAACTGAGGACTCTCCAAGTCCTGAGCTAACTTTCTGCCCCCTGTTCTCAGCTCTTGATCAAGTTGAAAATAGAGCTCTGTCTGACACCTTGGCCCAAGTCCTCTAGAGATGCCTTCTTCCTAGAAGGATTTTGCAAATCATGTCCTCGGACTGCTGCTCCCATTAGTATATCTGTGGGAGGTTAACTAGAGAGAGTAGATGGAGGTTGTGAGTGGGAGAGGGTAGGGCTTATGATACTCTGCAACTAGGTTCTGTGGCAGAGCAGTGCTCCTGGCCCACATTCCACCATCACATTTCTCCTTATGGAAGCATCATACTGGTCAGGATGTGAGACTGTGACTGTTGATACAGCTACCTATAGAGGTGGGATCCTGATTTTGAGGGCCAGTCATTTGTATTTTTTTTGTTGTTAAATAACAGCAACAAAAAGGTGGGCTATGTCAAAATTTTTTACATGAAGCTTAGCATTCAACATGGATAGAAGATTTCTAATGTGTTGTTTGGCTTTCTACCATGAAAGGAACATTTTTGTCAGAGTAGCCCTCTGCTTGTATTCATTTGTGCTGGCAGTTGTGTGACAGTGAGGAAGAAATAGGGGCTCTGCATGCCTGTCCCTGGATGACCCAGCCTCTAACTTCTGGGGTACGTTACACTTTGTCATTGTGATTAAGCATGTTGGAATCTGGATCTGGAGAGGTAGTACTTGGGTGTTTGTCTTGCACACAACTGACCCAGCTTTGATACCAGGAACCCTATATGGTCTACCAATCTCCCCCAGAGTGATCTCTCAGTGCATACAATCAGGAATAAGTCCTGAGTTCTGCCAAGTGTGGCCAAAAAGAAAATATGTGTTGGAATTTGCTGAGCTTTTAGTTCTTGTTATTCATAGAATACCATTAGTGAAAAAGCTGCCATGCTTTTAAATAAAACCGATTATATTTGAGATGATTGCAAGGCCATCAGCTACTCACTCACAGGCATCATTGCAGCACTCCGTGTTTTCATACTCCTTGGCTTCATTACAAATAACCCAGGCTCCTCTGTGAACGCAGCCAACTCAATAGCCCTCCTTACCCCAAAATAGGCCATTAAAAGATGTCTTTGAGGTGGTAACTTCCCCATATGTTTTCTCCATTAGGAGCAAAAGATGGGAAGGGGGGGTGATGATGGCAGTAGTGGGGGCTTCCGGGGAAACTGCTCTCATGTTTCAGGCCTCAGCCTCTCAAAGGCGTCTGCTCCAGACTGTTTAGTTCCGTGTCCCCTGGTCCTTTCAGGCCTCTGCACGTTTGGAAGCTTTCTTTAGATTTTCCCTGAGCCCTGCTGGCCCATCTCTCAATAGGCAGGAGCCAGGCTTTAGGAGCTGAATGCCCGCCACACAATGCCCTGCATGCTAATGGGCCAGCCAGGCCCCTGTAGCCCACAGCCCCAGCAGCTGCTTCAGATGCAGAGATGGGGTCTGACCAGTTCACTCAAGTTATTTCTTTGCTTTCTCACAGATCTACACGGACTGGGCCAATCATTATCTTGCCAAGTCAGGTCATAAACGTCTCATCAAGGATCTTCAGCAAGATGTGACAGACGGTGTTCTCCTGGCCCAGATCATCCAAGTCGTGGGTAAGAACAGATTGTACCTTGGGGCTGACTCAGAAGGGACCACGAGTCGGACAAGAAGTCTCTGCAGAGAAGGCAGAGTTTCTGCAATATACATATTGACCATTGGCTGGACTTGGTTTTTCTTGGTGATATGGAATCCGCTCTGCTTTCTGATAGGATCCAACCACTGGCAATCTGGAAAAAAAAAAGATTAGTTTGGGGAGTCCTCTCAACATCCCCCATTAGCTTTCTATTTGTTCTGCAACATTCTAATTTTCTCCACTTCCTGCCCCCAGTACTATTTTGTTGGTTATGTTGGAAATACTTTAGGAAAAATAAAAGAAGGCAAGGGAAGGAAAGAGGAGGAGGGGAAAGAGAGGGAAAGGAAGTAGGGAAGGGAAGAGAAGTAAGGGAAGTAATGGAGGAAAAAAGGAAGGGAAGGGAAGGGAGGATAAAGAAGGGGAAAGGAAAGAAAAAATCTACATGGAGCTGGTTGAATCCTGCCAACTTTAATTGGGACTGAGAAATGGAGGGATCAGTTTCCACATGGCTAGGGATAAACATATGACCATTCACTCCACTGACCTATCCTGCTGAAGAGGAGGGAGTTGGTAATGTCATGGCCTTGTGTTGAGGTATGAGGTTTATTGATTAAGGCAACATGGGTGGAGGCCAGCAACCACTTGGCTCTGGGTCCAAAGGAATTGGCCATGACTCTGCTCAGGAGTTCCGCAGACAAAGGGAGGTCAGTGAGAGGCCAAGAAAAATGGAGGGGAGGTCAAAAGTGTGCTAGTAAGTGTGGGTATGGAAAAGATGCTTCTTCCAGTGTGAAAAATTGTATCCTATTACTTAGCTGACATCTGTCCTTGTAACTCAGTTAAAAATAGAATCAAGTTGGCTACCACTGGCACTTCTATTTGGCTCAGAGACATTTCTTTCTAGCTTTTTAATTTCTTATTCCCCATTCCTTTTCTCCTTGGATATGTTTTTCTCTTTGTAGCAATTTCCCCAAACTTTGAAGCTTTAAAGTACACACTGGGGCGGGGGGGGGGGGGTGTTTGTCAGAGACATAGAGTTAGTACAGCAGGTAGATCATTTACCTTGCATGTGACTGGCCCAGGTTCAATCCCTGGCACTCTATATGGTCCCTTGAATACAGTCAGCAGTAAGCCCTGAGCATGCTAGATGTGGCCCCAAAACAAATAAAACAAAAACCACACATGTGGAATGGGAGTTGGAGTGATAGCTCAGTGAGCAGCATATTTGCTTTGCATGCATCTCCAACACCACATATGGACCCCTGACCCTTAAGTGCAGAGCCAGAAATAAGTACCACCAGGTGTGACCCAAACCCCTCCAAAAAAATTAAGTAAAATAAACAAACTGAAGAGGGGTCTGAAAGTGAGAGAGTATAGGTATTAAGGTACTTGGCTTACATGCATTTGCCCCCAGTTTGATCCCTGGCACTGCCCAGAAGCAAGAGTAAGCCCTGAGCACCAATACCAATAATTGAACAAAATATACATTAAGCAGGAGCGAGTGTAGCAGATGGAGCACATGCTTTGCATGCAAGCTCCAGTCCTACATGGTTCCCTGACCACCAAGTTGGTGAGTGGGGAATAACATCCCCAAACAACAAACAGATACCCCATGCATGTAATATATGGATTAACTCATAGTATTCATACATCAGAAATCCAGGTTGAGCTCACATGCTGTGTGTAGGACCAGAGACTGAATATTGCTTAGGGTCAAATATCCTTTAGTGGTTTCAACCCAGGATCATCTGGGTTATAGTAGCAGATTCCTTACCCTTGTAGTGATGGTTCTGATTTCTCATAGACTATTAGCTGGAGGGTACCCTCAACTCCTCTCTCTAAGCCCTACTCAGCTCAGCACTTGACCACATTGGTCTCTCCCTATGGAGGGTTTGATGGATCCCTCAATGCCAGTAGGGAGGAAGTTATTCGCTAGTGTCATTTAGTCAGATATGCTGCTCTGTTTCTCCTTCTTTACACTGGGCTCTCCCATGTCTGCCTTGTCTGGTCTTGTCAAGTTCCAAGAAGGTATTAATGCAAAGTGTGCTTGGAAAACTGAGATGTTCGTGGATGAAACTTGGTAGCCATTACCTAGGAAGTTATATGTAGAAAGATGATGAAAGAGGCCAAAGATGTGACTCAAAGTGGTGGAGCATATCCCTGGCATGTGTGAGGTCCCTAGTTGAATCCTGGCACTGCTAAAGAGATAGAACCAAAGCACATGTCATTCTGCAGGGAATAACATCTATCTAAGGTTTGTTTTGTTTTGGGCTCACACCATAGCAGTACTCAGGGCTTAGTCATAACTTGGTCTCTCTCTCTCTCTCTCTCTCTCTCTCTCTCTCTCTCTCTCTCTCTCTCTCTCTCTCTCTCTCTCACTCACTCACACACACACACACACACACACACACACACACACACCTCAGAAAATGCCCAATGGCATTTTTAGTCAATTGACAATATGAGAATATTGGAATTATAGTTCAGTTATATATATGAATTTTATTTTTGTGACATCTGATACTATGTTCTTTGGGCAATGTAATTTAGTAGCTAAAGACAGTATTTATGTAGCCAATACTAAATTGACTTAGAAAGAGTCTGTGCCTAAACAGAGAAAAATGAAGAAGGAAAGTAAGGAGAAGTAGGAGATGAGAGATAGTGAAAATTCATGAAGGAATTTTTAGTGAGGATTTTTTCTAGAATGCCTGTCACTTTTTCTGTAATTTGAAGTGATTTTATTTTATTTTTGGTTTTTGGGTCACACCCGGCAGCGCTCAGGGATTACTCCTGGCTCCACGCTCAGAAATCGCTCCTGGCAGGCTCAGGGAACCATATAGGATGCTGAAATTCGAACCAATGACCCTCTGCATGAAAGGCAAACACCTTACCTCCATACTATCTCTCCGGATCCTTGAAGTGATTTTAAAAAGTAAAAAGAACATATGTAAATATTGGCCTATCAAAATCTACAGGTCATGGAGGTTGGTTCTTTTAAGGTGTTCCCCCTAATCTTAGGACGACATTGGAGGTGATCACTAAACCTGACAAGGGCTCAGGTGTGGCTGGGTTGGTGACCAGCCACTGGGAAGGTGCTTGAGTGAGGAACAGCTGCTCTGAGATCTGACCAGTAAACTGGATGGAAGGAGGATCTGTGGTTGGGGTGAGTGGAAAGGTTTCCAGAGGAACTGACCTATAAACCAACACCTCAGATTTGGTTAACTAAGTGGAATGGTCACAGGAGCTTCTCTGGGCAAGAAAATAGTATATTCCAAGGAAAGCCAGAGGGTAGAGAGCCTGAGGGTCAGTGAAAGAAGATAAAGCAGGATGGCCAAGTGTAGAGGTACAGTTTTGCACTGATACCTGAGATAGAGGCCAGTGTTGTGCAGAGTTGCCTATCAGGCTGGAAAGTGACATGGGTTAGAAGTGTGACTTGAAGGAGAGAACCTTCAACACCTTTCTTGGGAGCTGCCCCTGACTTTTCATCTTTTTTGCACAGATCCTGGGATAGATCTGTTTTATCTGTCCTCAAAGATGACATCCCTAGAAACTGAATTATTGGGGCCCATATTTTCCATTTGGCCTCTTAGACTTTTCCCCCTCTCTTCATCTTAAGCTGAAGTGGTCCTGTGGCTTGTGCCCTTGAGTGCCCTGCCTTTCTCTTAGTGTCTCAGGGTTGGGCCTCAGCTTTCAAACCTCTTATTAGTGTGATTATCTTCTTGAGTCATGAGCTGCCCCAAACCAGCAGTCTCCTGCCAGCCCATCACGGTGCCATCTCCATGAGTTATTACAAAGGTTTCCGAGGCCAGGATAAACAGCATGAATCAGGGGGGAGAGACAGGCCTCCCCCTGGAACTCTCCTGCTACTTATATTGTTGTCATTCAGAGAAGAGGCCAGAAGGGGATTGGAGTGAAAGAGAGAAGGTGGAAAATACCAGGATGAATAGAGAGGAAGCAAAAAACACAGACTTGCTGTTGAGGATATAGAAAGCTGAGAGCTTACCTTTCACCCCCATTTGGGCTGCCTTTGAGCACAGTTAGGATTTCAGGTATCATAGGAGACTATGTTTTCATTTCATTGATAACCTACGACCATTTTAAGGCCTCAGGTAAGTCATTTTCTTTTAAAAGATTATTTTTTCTCTTTCCTCAGGCCCATGCACATGTGATGATACCTGAGCTATTGAAATTCTCTAACCCCTTCCGTGGAGTTCTTCTGAGCAATACTGGGCTTAATGCCACACTTCTGAAATGAAAAGTGCACTGGTGCTTTCTAATTACTAACTTGTCACCTTGTGCATAGGCAGGTCATGGTACAGTAATAATAGCTTGGGCATACTTGTATAACTAAATTATCATTGACACTTAGAGATGCCTTTTTTAATCACATTTGAGGACTTTGAGTGGCAAATGTCTTTACTTCTTTGACTATCTGCTTTGGGATTGTTACCAAAGACACCTCCTCATGTGCCCCAAGTTAATAAATGCAGCTATGAAGACCAACCATTTCCTTCTTAGAAGCAGAATCTACATAGCTCTCACTGTTCCAAGTATTTACTACAGCCGAAGAAATTCTTGAGAATTTAAGAGATGTTTTTAGATTGCACCTATTTGGAAATGAGAGTGTAAGATGTGTTTTGCTTTTTCATTCAGTACCGCCTTTGAGTATGGACTTGTTCATTTATCTATCTGCCTGTATTGTTTAGAGCCATCATAAAAAATGAATCTATCCCAGTGGATTGTTTTTATTGTTGTAAATGGTAACATTTGACTTAATAGGTGCTGTGATCATTGTGATTATTCAAGGAGCACCTAACTGTGCTCCAGTGACAGACTATGGAAAGGAATTAGAGAAGAGATTATACTAAGACCTCTGGCTCCATTATCCAAACGTATATAAAGCATCTTTAAATGCTTTCTTAAGATCACTGTTCTCCATCTTTCACTTTAATGAACACTAATGATCTAATGCAGAGCTGGGTATTGATCAGAATCTAATGACTTATGACTTTGGTCATCATGAGTATCCAATTGGACACATCTTGAATGGCCTTGAGTCTCAAAAAACACATTTTTATTCTCCGGTGTTGAGTATCAGAATCCAAGGTCAGAGTGCATGCCAGCCATAATTTCCCACATATGAAAGAATGCCATTTGTCAGGATCTGTTTTCCTGACTTCTGCATGTACATCTATATTTACAGTGAAACGACAGCTGCCACAGATTGCCTGCAAAACCTTGATTCATGGAAATGTTCAGAATACTTACAGTTTAACACTGCTTTAACAAGGACCTCTATGTGCCAGGCACTGACCTTAGCTCTGGGTTTATAGGTTTATAGTAAAAAACAAAGTTGAAGGAAAAGCTTTGTGTTAATAGAGTGTGTATGCAAATAAGAGAGTCTAATTTCTTGGATTTACTGCTAAATTGAAGAACAAACATCTATAAGGTGTTCCATTTATTGAACATCTTGATTGCATTTTTGTGAGTACTATTTATACTCTGATTGTGAGTACTATTTAACACCTCTTCTGGGAATAGAAGAAGCAGGTGGAAGAAACTTCCTAAAATTTTGCCTCAGAGTGTATGAGTTGAGAAAATTTCACTGCGTTTCTGAAGATTGAGATATTCCTTCTGAATCTTAAACTTAAACTTCTATTATTTTTAGCAAAATCTGAAGGAAATGGAGATGAGGCTAAACACACAACTGAGCTATCTCATAGTATTGAAATTTTTTTTTTGGTTTTTGGGTCACACCCAGCAGTGCTCAGGGGTTACTCTTGGCTCTACGCTCAGAAATTGCTCCTGGCAGGCTTGGGGGACTACATGGGATGCTGGGATTCGAATCATCAATCTTCTGCATGCAAGGCAAACGCTTTACCTCCATGCTATCTCTCCGGCCCCATAGTATTGAATTTTTAAAGCAATTTCCTGACATAGCTTGCTTTATTTTTATTTATTCTTCAAGGTAGGAATATTAGAGGAAAATTATTATTATTATTATTATTTTTTTTTTTTTTTTGGTTTTTGGGCCACACCTGGCTGTGCTCAGAGGTTACTCCTGGCATCTGCTCAGAAATAGCTCCTGGCAGGCACGGGGGACCATATGGGACAGCGGGATTCAAACCAACCACCTTTGGTTCTGGATTGGCTGCTTGCAAGGCAAACACCATTGTGCTATCTCTCAGGGCCTGAGGAAAAATATTTTGATGTCAGGTTTAAGTAACCCAAAACCTTAAAGGCTTGGGACATTTCACTTTTGTTATTCTTTTGAGGTAGTTCATAAAGTCTTTTCTCATTAGTAAATTTTAGGTATTTATGCATTAATATCTATAAGAGTTTTTTTGTTTTTTTTGGGGGGGAGCATATCCAGTGATGCTAAGGGATTAGGATCATTCTTGGCAGTCTCAGGGGACCATTGGAGATTGAATCCAGATTGGTCACATGCAAAGCAAATGCCCGACTGACTGTGCTATCATTCTAGCCCCAATAAGTTGTTTTGTTTTTTTTTAAGTCTATTTCCCCATTCCTTTTTTGTTGTTTTCTTTTTTGGGGGGGGCCACACCCAGCGGTGCTCAGGGGTTACTCCTGGCTGTCTGCTCAGAGCTATTTCTGGCAGGCACAGGGGACCATATGGGACGCCGGGATTCGAACCAACCACCTTTGGTCCTGGATCGGCTGCTTGCAAGGCAAACGCCGCTGTGCTATCTCTCCAGGCCCTTTTTTGTTGTTTTTGATCATATTTAGCAATGCTCAGGTCTTACTCTTGGTTCTGTATTAAAGGATTACCCATGGCAGGTCTTGAGGGAACATATGCAGAGCTAAGGATTGATCTTAAGTTGGCCATGTGTGAGGAAAGCCCCCTATCATATATACTATCTTTCTAACTAAGTTATATAGTTTAAATTTGATTTTATAGGCACTTATTTATCTTTAAGGATACAAATGTGAAAAATTAAAAGATATGTGGGTCTGCTAAGGTTTTCACAGGGAAGCTTGGGAAAGCAAAGAAAGGTTTAGAAGTTAGAAGCAATAGAGAGATATAGAGTACTAAGTGAATAAAGAGACCTTATTTTTGTCAAGTACAAGCATGTAATTGAAGAAAAAGCTTTATTAAGGATTCACAGTGGAGGCAATTTTTTCATTCTCTACTGTAGAATCCTGAATTTCTGGACTTATGGAAACATAAAAAATGTAGGGGCCAGAGAAATAGCATAGCAGGCAAGGTACTTGCCTTAAACTTGGCTAACCCAGGTTTAATCACTGGCACTCTGGGCTCACCAGGAGTGATCCTTGAGCAGAGAGCCAGGAAGAAAGTCTAAGCATTGCAAGGTATGGCCTAAAAGTCTCTCAAAATTTTATTATGTATATTTTACACAGATGATAATATGCTTGGTTGACAATAGAAGACCATGTGCTAAACATTTTGCTGGCATCACAGACTCTCAATCTCACAGTTCCTTCTGTACAGGAGAGAGTCTTAGCTTCATTTTACTGGCAAGAAAACTTTGGTTTCCTTGATTTAGTGACATGGTCAAGATCATAGAGTCAAGAAGCTGTTGAACAGGAATACAAACTGGGATATCTTTGCTTCCAAAGCCAGTGCCTCAACCACTAAACATTCTTCTTTCTCTTGTTGCTGCAGTCACAAACTCTACCCCTTTATATATTTTAGATGGCCTCAAAGGGATTCCTCCACATTTTGTGGCAGAATTGAATTTCTCAAGAGATGGTATAGGCCAGGGGTGGCGAACAAGTTCGACACAAAGAGCCAAAATTTTAAACTGTGAGAATCAGAGAGCCTCACCACACAGTGACCTGCCAAAACAGACAAACACTCACACAAAAGCATGTAATTTTAACAATAATCTATTAAGCACATATTGCATTTTGCCATTTTGAATGAGGGTAAAAATCCTGCAGTGATGGGGTGAGGGTGTGTTGCGTCCTCCACACTAAGAACTCAGGGACAGATGTGACAACATGTGCCACACGGGGCCCCACCGCTAGCTGCCTGTGCAGTTGTTTCCAAGGGATGGGAGACAGGATGACGCAGCCTTGGGGCGGGACTCTGCTCGGAGATCTCTCCTCAGAGGTCCCTCCTCAGAAGCAGCAGAACAAAATCCAAACTTGGCAAAGAGCCACAGTATACAAAATAATGATAAGAGGCAAAGAGCCGCATTTATTTTGGCTGGAAGCCGCATGCGGCTATGCCGTGTGTTTGCCACCCCTGGTATAGGCCTTTCTTCCCTGTTCATGCTATTTAGCTAAATACTATTTTTTTTTCCTTTTTGGGCCACACCCACTGACACTCAGGGGTTACTCCTGGCTATGCACTCAGAAATCTCGCCTGGCTTGGGGGACCATATGGAACACTGGAGGATCAAACCACAGTCTGTCCTAGGCTAGCACTTGCAAGACAAACGCCCTACCGCTTGTGCCACCTCTCGGCCCCAGCTAAAAATGATTTCTTAGGGGGTTGTCTTTATTTTTGTTTTGAGGGCCATGCCTAGCTGTGCTCATACTATGGCTCTGCACACAGGATAACTCATCAAGTAGCTGCAAGCAGGCAAATACTTTGTACCATTTCTCTGGCTTGCTAGATGTTATTTTGACTTCATATAAACGTATGTAATTGAATTTAGACTTTCTAGGTGGCCTTTTTGTTTTGGGCCACATCTGGTAATTTTTAGGGATTACTCCTGGCTCTACTCTCATTCCACTCCTGTCAGGCTTGGGGGGATCAGATAGGATGCTGGGGATGGAACCTGGGTCAGCTGAGTGCTGGCTAACACCCTACCTGCTGTGCTATCTCTCTGGCCCCATTGCAAGCCATTTTTGGAGTCTTTCTTATTTTCTCTGTTTGCCAGCACCTTGGAAATAGGATTAGGACATACAGAAACAATATTATTTTTCTTGCTAAAGATGGGGTGAAAAAAAAAGATGGGGCGAGATGCAACCCATAAGGGTTGAGCTGAGCAGTACCTTTGTGGGGTGGTGGCAGTCATCTCTGTAAGCATCTAGCACACAACCCCAGCTCAGTCTGTTTCTCAGCCTCCAAGCAGTTCTATGACGTTCCTTCCTTCTAAGACTATCATCAGTGCAGTTGTCTCTGCTGTAAATGATGACCACAACTATGACCTTGCCCCAGCTGTCCCTGGAGGACGTGGTCTGATGAGTAAGTCCTAAAGCTTGCTAGATGCTGGTCAGGGCTTCACATGCCTGCTTTGATTGGACAGAGCCCAGTAGGGGCCTTAGGAGGTGGTTGACCTCAAAGGTCCTGAGCATTGCAATTCAGATGTCTGTGTTGATTATTTATGTTTCTAACCAGTATTTCCTTTTACAGCAAATGAAAAGATAGAAGACATCAATGGCTGTCCAAAGAACAGATCGCAAATGGTGAGTGGTTCATGGTGGGGAGTGTTTGTATTCTGTTCTGCCACTGAATGGTACCAGGCCTCCTGAAAACATTTACACCAGAATTTATTCTCTAGGGGATTATATTAATAAACTCAATAGCCTTTTCCAAGTAGTCATGGTCTGCTGCTTTGACATTTGTTGGCATTTCCTGAAACATGGCTATGATTTGAACATTGAAGGCGAGACAGCAAAAAATGAAATAGAGTTCTTGCTCCTGGAAACAAATTATACAGAACTGGCATAATCAAGGACTTGTTTAGAACTTGGACTGTTAGTACTCCCACACAGTCGTCTGACTTCCTCACAGATTGAAAACCATTTCTGTTTGTTTGAGGCCAAGGCAAGGAGTAAGGGATGGTATCTTACTGCTCAGAAATTGAGACATGTGGTCTGTGACTGCCTTTCAAGGTTAGACTGATGTGAGATCAGAACTATGACAGGGAGTGTGAAATGTACATCCTACCCGGACCATTATTAGCATAACCTTGACAAGTCACTTTCTTTCTGTGTGATGTGCATCTATGAGAGCTGTTAAAAACAACCCAGATCCCAGTCTGTTCTCAAAGTTCTTCCTGTAATCTTTGAATTCATGTTCATTTTTGGTTTAGAAAATATTGGAATGTGATAACTCTGAATGCTGTTATTTTTTTTTTTATTTCAGCCTTTTCAGAAGAAAAGCTACCTCAGTGATAGAGCGTAGATTTCTATGTATGAGAACTTGGGTTCAGACCCTTGTACTACATTCCCAGAAAGTGAAAATGCTTTCAAACATGGAATGTTTTTACAAAAATATTCATTATCTGGCCTGTTAGGATGACACTAATAGTTGCATAAAATATGAAAGTGACAAGTTAAAGACTGCTCTTTTCTGACATTAAGTTATTTTCAGAAATCTTAAAAATGGCATTTGTTCTGCATTCTGCCATATCCCTTTGTATGAGTATAATCTGACAGTTTTACTTTGGAGTTATTAATAGATATCCCAATGTGTTAGATCTATAGACCTATTAGTTAACTATTTTGCATCACAATCCTTTATCCAGACACTTATGTATGCTTCAGTATGTATGTGTGTGTAAGAGACTTTTCACTTTACAAAACGAAGTTGCTGTCCCACTGGAGATTTTGTTTCTATTTGATCAGAGAAGGCCATTCCTGACACAAGAAAGTCCCCAGGCAAATAACTCATGGCTGCTCTGACTTTTGGGAAAGCTTGGCTGCTATTTTTTGCTAGGGTCACTGCAGCTGTCTAGTATATTAATAATTGAGAAAACTTGGAAGATAGGAGACTTAATTTTAGTACATTTTAGATATGGCAATCAAAACTTCACATGAAAGAGATGCTGTATTTCCTCTGGTAGAGATACCAACACATTTAACCCAGCCCGCTGTAATGCATCCATAAAACTAACACTTGAAGGTGGTCTATCTTTTCTTCTCTTTAGTGCATATGTTTTCTGTAACTTCTGGTTGGAAGTTGGGAGTGGTGTTGGTTGTTAAAAATCTAGATTTCAGCTTATGATCGTGGTACTATAGATTCTGTGCAAATTTCATTCTTTATGCAAATGTTATTTATAAATACTCCCATAGTACCAATAAATTTTGTGGTTTCTCCATAACTCTTTCAGCTGTGAAAAGTTTTATTTTTTTCATGGACTCTGTGTGTGTGTTTTAAAACCACAGAAATATAAAATCCTATAATTATATGCGATAATTAGTTCCAGATTAGAAGCATGGTCTAGTGGTTAAGTGGAGCAGAGAAAAGTCCAGCACACAGGATATGCACCCAGGAAAAAGTAAAATCCTCTATTGCAGTCATTCAGTTTTGTGGAAAATGAGAAAGATAAGAATAAAGACAATAAACGGGGCTATTATCTTTTCACCTGCTTTATGAAACTGACAAATCCATGGAGCAGAGGTCAACTAGGGCACATAGGAAATATTTCTTAAAAACAAATGTGGGTATTATTCTGGCTAGCAGGACATGTATATGTTTGCATACAGAGGTAAAGCTACCCTACCTGGCAAGCAAAATTTGAGACAATGGCATAAAGAACCACCATTTCTGTGTTCTGGGAATATTACCTCCCATTAGGTCTTTTTTAGCCAGTGATCTAAATTTGTTGTTTGCTGAATATTTTCTGTTTGGAAGAGACCAGAAGGGACAGTCCATGGAGAACCTCATAGTGGCAAGGAAAGATGATGACACTCTGAGACAATGCCTTAGGTCAGGGTTGGTGAACAAGTTCGACACAAAGAGCCAAAATTTTAAACTGTGAAAGTCAGAGAGCCACACCACGCAATGACCTGCCAAAACAGACACTCACACAAAGCATATAATTTTAACAATAATATGTTAAATACATATTGCATTTTGCCATTTTGAGTGAGGGTAAAAATCCTGTTCGCCACCCCTGCCTTAGGTTATGTGCCTGTCAGAAAGAGGAGTCTGGGTCTCAGAAAATCAGCAGTTAATGTTCAGTCCCTCAGGAAACAGAGGTTTTGGGGGCCTGTAAAAACAGGAGAAAGGAACTTTGATTTCAGAGCAAGAGTAGTATGTGATTCAGGCATTCATCTCATCAGCCAATAAGTAGGCAGGACTATAGGCTTTGATTTTGGAGGGAGGAGGGCAAGCCTTGGATGAGAGGGTACTTCCTTTCCTCATTCCTTCACTTCATCTCCTACCTCACTAGATTGACCTGGAAGCCAAGTGTCTTCCTTTAGTACTTGCAGGCCCTGCTCTCCCTCATGGAGAGGGAAGTTATAGGAAACACCTGTGCAATGTGGGCTCCAGGACCTCCCACACAGACAGGGTTTGGTATTGTGTACAAGGCACTACATGCTCTTTGTTCATCAGCAAAGGCCCTCAGTGACAGCTAGTGCCAGGCATGATGATAGGACAGATGAAAACACAAGTGGACAGATATATAATGCCTGCCCCCCCAGAGATCTACCATATGCATGCATGTGTGTCTAGGGAGTGGGGTGCTACTCCAGGGCAAGGGACAATTAAGAATAACTTCTAACAGGAGAAGTTCAAAAGACCAGAAGGTTCATTCACCAAGGGCTGGCATTGAAAGGAGGAGTCCTATTTCTTGAGACTCAGTTTACCTGCAGAGGACACTTTGGTACAATGTCTATAGACCCTTCTGAAAAAACTTCTGATCTCTTAGTTCCTCCAGTCCTTTTCCCTGTTGGTCTGATGTAGGTCTGGACCACGGAGGAACTCACAACCTTACAGATCCCAAATACAAAGTGATCATCACCAGACCTGTGACATGTCCTCACACTTCTCTCTAACATCTCAGGGAAAAATCCCCATGGGCATTTGCTGCTATAGTTGGATGTTCAACTCTGGCATCTTGAAAAGTCCATAGGAGAACACTAATTGTTAGGAAGATTGCATAGTATCTTGTCTACCAACATTCAGCATCCACATGTGCTTTAATGCCCAGCTTCTTAAACTATGTGGGGTCACATCACTTATTTAAAAATCTGTTTTAAAATAAATTGCTTCATGGTGCCAGAGTGATAATACAGCACATGTCTTGCACATGACTGATCTGAATTTAAACCTCCACTCACTATATTATCCCCAGAGCATACCAGGAATGATCTCTGAATGCAGAGCCAAGAGTAGGCCCCTAAGCACAGCTAGGTGTAGCCTCAAAACAAAAATAATCTTTACACTGACTATATAGAAAGAGGAGGTACAGTAAATGCACCCCATATACACCTCAACCCAGGGCCTTTGCCTGGTCTTTATTGTGAATGGGGGGACAAAAATAAAATAAAATAAAATAAACAAAAAAAATCACTTTCTGATTTCTATCAGTTAATTGTTTATTTTATTCATTTATTTATTTATTTTTGATTTTTGGGCCACACCCATTTGACGCTCAGCGGTTACTCCTGGCTATGTGCCCAGAAATCGCTCCTGGCTTGGGGAGACCATATGGGATGCCAGGGGAATCTGTGGTCCGTCCTACGCTAGCACTTGCAAGGCAGGCACCTTACCTCTAGCGCCACCGCGCCAGCCCCTAATTGTTTATTTTAAATCACTATCATATACTTTATATATACATGGAGTTGTGTAGAAATTTCTCAGAAAAGGATATAGTTCAGGTATTAAGGTATTTGTTCATCTTGCACATGTCAACCCAAAATTGTTCTTCTGTATTATATTTGAAGGTCTCTAGGAGTGATTTGAGTACATCCAAGATGTGCCACCAGAAATGGCTCCTAATCAAGACAAAACATTTCTCAGATGAGTGAAAAAAGTTTAAGAAGTTCTGCTCTAATACTTTAACACCAGCACTTACTGCCTATGGCTCATACTTGGATGGGACTTAATTAACACAAAGGGTAGTGCCAGAGTCAATATATTAATTTATATATAATACATAATATAATATAATAATATATAATACATAATTATATATATTACAATATATATTGACCCTTGTGCTGGGCAGCAAAACATACCCCACCATGTGCTTTGAGCCTTGGGTGTTGTTGGTGTTGGTGTGGCAAGTGGTTCACGGACAGAACCCCTGGCAACCAGGATTGTAAGTGAGCTACCAGCAGAGAGGCACACAGTGACTGCTTTCCCCACAGTGAGCTGAGCTAGGTTCATGTTTAGCAAGTCTTTTGTCCTCTTTCAATCTGACCTAGATGTTTTGGGGGCCAAATCCTTGGAGATGGAGCTGTAGAAACAACACTCCTTGCTCTGCCCCTCTCCCCCTACAAAACCTTCTATTTGGCCCTTAAATAAGTTTGTGTATGTGCGTCAGAGATGGTTCAAATGTTTGCCTGTTGAGCGTTGCCATGGCAACCTAGTGGCATCTCTTTGGCTTTTAAGTGGTGTGTTTGGCAGAGTTATGTGTCCCATTGGAAGGAGAAATGTGGCTTGGAGCTCTGCCAGCAGGCGCTGGGGAAGCAGCTCCTTGAACTTGAACCCACTGTACTCTGAGGCATGGGCTCACTGTGGAGCCTCAGCGGCACCACATGGGGTGGTTTCCTTAGTAAACCCTTCCTATTTTAAGCGGCTTGACTTTCTGTTGTTGATTAGGGGAGGTACAAACTTAAGGAGCCCCACTTGTTCTTTCAGCAGAAAACGCCATGCCTGGTGGTTCTCAGAATGGGGCATCATTTGGAGTCTCCCAGCATCCCAACCTCCTGCATTCTTAGGCTCCATGCCTTCCTTCCCTTAATCAATGCTTCCACATTGAGAGCTGCTCTGGACTGGAGAACCCACAGGCCAAGTTGGAATTCCTTCTCTCAAATTCTATGGACTTGAGCTAATTATAGAGCTTTTGAAGCCTCTAGTTTCTGTTCTATTGAGGTGGTATTGACAATAATGCAAGGCTCATAAAGGATTTGTGAGGACTAATGAGGCAGTGGAAGGGATAATAATGGATAATAATGATAATTGCAATGGTAAAATGTAAGTAAGCCAATAGCCCATCTGCCTTGTGCCAGGTCCCTTCTGAGTGCTTCATAAATACCCTCTTAGCTTCTCCTCCAGCACTTTGTGGGTAATGAGTTACATTCTGCTTGCATGTGATCTGCACCCAAATCACGGTAGTTTCTAGAATGAACAGAGACTTATCTGATAGTTATTTTTGTGTTGGGAGGCATGCTTGCTCAGCCATGTCCTCCCCAAGTTACATATTTCCTAGAATTTTGTTTATGATCTAGGTAGCTCATGGATCCCAGAAGCTACGCCCCATACCCCTGAGACTTATAGGCTCAGTATCCCTGCTGCTTAAGGCAGTGCTGTGTTCCCACATCATGCTCTCCCAGGGCCCCTGTAGAAAGTCCAACATCTGAGATTCCACAGAAAATTGAAATCTGCATTTAGATCCAGAGGACTGGCCATACACATTTAAAGTGGTTATTCCAACACTCGAACCACCTTTTTCTTACAAAATGACATTGTATGTGGAACCCATCAATGTGACAATACTGTATTTTTTAAGTTTTATTATTATTAATTTTTTTTGGTTTTGGGGCCACACCTGGCAGCGCTCAGGGGTTATTCCTGGCTCTATGCTCAGAAATTGCTCCTGGCAGGCTTGGAGGACCATATGGGATGCTGGGATTCAAATCACCATCCTCCATGCAAGGCAAACGCCCTACCTCCATGCTATCTCTCCAGCCCCAATGTGACCATACTTTAAAAGAAAACCTGCTCTTAGTAAGAGTAGCCACTCCCCTCTGGCATGGATGGCCCGGAACACCAGTCTCTGAAAGATATAGTTTCAGAAAGCCTAGAAATTCAGATCTGAGTGGCAGGTTCCTCTTTCACTACTGAGTCCAGCTTTCCAGTCTCTGGTCACCCTAAGCATTCTCTATAATAAAGGAGTTTTCTTTGTCAACTCTGAGTTTCGGATTCTTTAATGACATTGTGGCCAAGGACCTGGGCTCTGAGTCCAATTCATGTGAGCTTGCAAAGTTCCTTGGGTTCTTAGAGACATGTTTCTGTCCAGGTGTGGCTATGGTTCCTGCAGGCAGGGGCTTATGTGAGATGAGCTGTATAAAGTGCCTGCACAGTGCTAGGCACTGAGAAGCACTCAGTTGATGCTGGTTCTTCATGTGGCTGACCAGTTGTCCCAACACTACTTGTTGAAGAGGCTTTCCTTGCTCAATTTTACATATATTGCCCCTTTATTAAAGATTAATTGATTGCATGTCTGGGTAATATTGTCTGAATACTCAAGTCTATTCCACTGATGTGAGGGTCTGGCTGGCCTGTTTATTCTGTTCTGAGGTTGGATCACTGACATTTCTTTCTGAACTGGGAGGTAATAAACCCCAGTGCAGGGTGAGGTTTTAGCAAAGGAAGCCCCACTTACTGAGTACTCACTACATCCCAGGAGTTTGTTAAGAGTTTTTCCTGTTTCTGAGCCAGAGCGATATCACAGTGGGTATGGCATTTGCCTTGCATGTGACCAACCTGGGTTTGATCCCAGCCTCTCATATTGTCCCCTGAGCCTGCCAGGAGTGACTTCTGAGTACAAAGCCAGGAGTAACCCCTGAGCACCACAAGGTGTGGGCCGAAAGCAAAAGAGCTTCTCCTAATTCTTAATCTCATTTCTCAAAAAAGCCTATAAATCACTGCTTTTAGTTATTTTTAACACATAGGACATTGAGGACTAGGGCTTTAAAGCCAAGGCAGAGTTGGGACACAAACCCATATCTATACAGTTTGAGAGCCGGTGATCAACTCTGTGATAGAAGGGGTATTATAAAAATAAATCCCAGGGTTAGGAGATAATAAGATGGTTAGGGCACACATCTGGCATACATTCAACCTGGGTTTGATTCCTGTACCATGTAGTTCTTCAGGCATTGCCAGGTGCAGCCCTGGAGACTCGCATCACTGCAGGGGTGACCTGAGCATCACAGCCTCAGACCCTTCCAGACCCAATAGTTTAGTATTGGGCCAGTTGGTTGAGAATCACTGGTGGGGCTCTTGGATCTATTGAGCACCACTCAGGAAACCGCCCCCCAGAAAAAGTCTAGACCTCCCCGGTCCCTACATTTTTTTATCTATGGATACAGCAGCTTCAGTGATTTAGCATGGAGCTAGCTAAAAGGGAGAATAAAAAATATTTATGTAGAGGGCAATATTTCTGCTTATAGGATCTCAAGAGCTAAAAACCAACAGAGGTACTTTTCCTAGTGAAAAGCAACCACTCAAGATGGCCTTGAAGAGCCCTAGCACCACATATATCCTCTGTTCTCCACAAAGTTCTCTGGTTTACTGGAGGGTCTCCTTTTTCTATCATGAGATTAGGTTTCCAGGCCTTGTGACCTTGAGCCCTTCCACAGCTGCTGAAAAGCCAGCACATGCCTGGGGAATGTCTTGATCCATGGGCAGCTGAGGGTCCTCTTTCCTGGGCCCCTGGCTCTATTTTTATGCAGCCCTCAGGGCACACATATGTTGCAGAACTGAGACAGCATGAAGAAGAATCCATGGGTCATGTAAAATGGGGAGCAAAGTGGGCTGACTCAGGGCTAAGGTCAACAGAAGGCATCCATTACTTCCATTCTAAGTGGCAGTTCTACTGTGGCTTCTGGTTTGCCCAAGGTTCTCTTTCAAATATGGCTCTCTCTGCTCCCTTGGTCACATCTCTTTTAAAATGGTCATTGGCTCTCCTGTTCACTAATTCATGTTGGATGGAGTTACCTAGCTTTTCAAATTATGTGCTCCAATCATATTGGAGTATAAAGTAACTAAGGCCTGGTTCTTTGCTGCATGCTGTCTAATCTGTCAGGAAAGTCTTTTGATTATTCTTTCTGTATAATTGTACTTAAATACTGAAGTCAGTTATTTAAGTAGGTAAGATAAGCAGATACCTGTTATTTGGTGTCCTAGGCTGGCTTTTCTAATAGTCTCTGTAGGTATCTAATGAATTGTCCTCTTAAAAGAAGAGGCCTTGTCTTTCACCCTAATTTCCTAAGTGCCTATCACTTAGGTGACTTAGGTACTTAGAAAATGATGACTGAATGAACAGATGGATAGACAGTAAATGAAAGAGAGCTGTGCTGGACCAGTTTATGTGGCCAAAGGATTGTAACATACACTATGCCCACATCATTATTTATAGCTGAACAGTGATTTGATTACTGGGTTGATTACAAGGAAGTTTTGTGTGAGATTTAAGAAATAGATATTTGGGCCTGGAAAGATAGCACAGCGCCGTTTGCCTTGCAAGCAGCCGATCCAGGACCAAAGGTGGTTGGTTCGAATCCCGGTGTCCCATATGGTCCCCTGTGCCTACCAGGAGCTATTTCTGAGCAGACAGCCAGGAGTAACCCCTGAGCATCGCCGGGTGTGGCCAAAAACCACAAAAAAAAAAAAAAAAAAAAAAAGAAATAGATATTTAGTACCATTCTTGAAGCCTCTTACCCTTAATTTCTTTCCATCTTAGTTTATCCAGAAGGCCTAAATAGGGCTATATTAACATGCAGAAATTTTACTTTTTAGTGTGAGCTCTTTCGTGTTGCTTCAGTTGAGTGCATCTTTAATATTATCTGAGACGATTAATACTGATACTAAAAAAGTTTAAGTGCCTTGCATGGTTTAATTCATTTTAGTCTTATAACAACCCCCATGAAGTAGAAAATACATTTTCTTCATTCCACTAGGAAGACTGATTAATTTGGTCTTCAGACCCTTTAATGTGTTCAGACCCTTTATAACACACTATAAAGTCATGATAAAGAACTTCCATCTTCCACTCAGCACAGAAGTGAGATTATTGCATTGGTCCCAGTCACTCTTTTTTTTTTTTTTTTTTTTTTTTTTTTTTTTTTTTTTTTTTTTTTGGTTTTTGGGCCACACCCTGTGACGCTCAGGGGTTACTCCTGGCTATGCGCTCAGAAGTTGCTCCTGGCTTCTTGGGGGACCATATGGGACGCCGGGGGATCGAACCGCGGTCCGTCCTAGGCTAGCGCAGGCAAGGCAGGCACCTTTACCTCCAGCGCCACCGCCCGGCCCCGTCCCAGTCACTCTTTATAATATTATACATTTACTATTATCATACTGGTATGTGCCTTACGTGGCTTAATTACATTACTCCTTATCGGGTATTACTCCTGGCTCAGTGCTCAGGGTTTTTATACATGGTGACCCTGATCACCGAGTTAGTGGTAAGCCTCAAGCTTCTTCAGGTGTGATCCAAAAAAAATTGGTAAGTAAATAAATAAAATAGGTTGAGTGGCCTGCCCAAAGAATTAGCATCCTAGGGTTTGAACCCTGGAAACCTGTCTCGAGTCCATTTTATTAATACCATTATGCTCTTCCACATATGAGAAAATTGATTGAAGAAGAAATAATCTGCTTTTGATGGGAGGTACCAAAAGCACATTGACAGTATTTGCTCCTCACATAGGCAGTGTTTGGCTTCAGGATGAGACATTCCATACTAAGAAGGAAATTTGCGAGAAACTTTAGGACGAATTCTAAAATCTGGAAGACCTTACTCTCATACCCAGGACTTCAGAGTAAGGGGATTAGCTGAATATTGTGTTTTTTCTATGTATAAAAAAAAGAAAGGATGCTGCATTCCTGGACTTCTATGATGGATAAATGGGAAATAAAAAAGGACCTGATATTGCCCTGCTCATAATGAATTTATGTTACTTTGATTTTTTTTTTCTGTACTGCTTCAAATTTAGCTGAAACTGGCCTTCATTGGTAACAGCAATTTCCTACCAAGGGACACTTGTCTTTGTCTGACTTTCCCCTCAGCCCCAAGCCCTGAAAATTAGGAAAAAGTCCTCAATTTTCCTTACTTTGTATAGGTTTGAAGATTAGAGGAGGTATGTCTTAGGAGTTCATGTTTTGCTCTGGAGTCCTACAGGGTGGTCTGCAACTCACTTTTTCTTGCTTCTTTCCCTATAAAACCTTATTCTGTGACTTTGAAGACAAGATGGCTGTTTTGAGGGCATGAATTCACCATCTTCCAACCTGTCATTGATTGCCAATAAAGCTCTTTCCACCCATCACCAGGTTTTTCATTTACTATCCATAAGTGGCAATGGAATTGAACCTTCAAGGTTATGGAGGGAAGCAAAAAATAAACCACTTCAAAGTGTTTTGGTAAAAAGTTTTCTTTGTTGGAGAAACCCAAAAGATTGAGTTAAGGTGTCCCTCTGTGAAAGATTATTACATGTAAGCCTCTCTTGGAATGAAGTCTCCTTGGTCTTCTTAAGGGTCCTCTGAAAAAATTAGAGCTAAATCTGCTTAATTTTGATTTACTTCTTTTTTCTTGATAGCCTCCCTAACTGACCTTCCCAATTTCTCCCACCCCCTCCTTCTGGTTGGAATCAGTTTTCATGACTAAGAGAATTTATTAAAGAAGCTTTGTTTTGGACAGCTGCAAGATCAGAAACTTTTGTACTCTCCACTGAATTGCAAAAGTTTTGTATAGAGTTTTTAAAAATTTTTTATTGAATCACTGTTAATTACATAGTTACAGAGTTATTGATGATTGGTTTTCAGGTGTATGATCTCTGAAGCAGGTGAGTTATTCAGCTTTCTAGGTTTCCCTGTGTATTTATAAGGTATGCATGTTATTAATAAACTTTTGCAAATCTATCTGATACTGCTTTATTTATCCAGTCTCTCAAGAACCTAGGTCAGCTATGGGATAATTTTCTTAGTGCCCTGACAGAAGTCACAAATTTCCCCTATGTTGACTTGTTCACTAAAAAGTTTTTCCTTGTATAGGAAATACAGTATACCTCCAAAGATGTCCACATTTAAATCACTAGAACCCCTAAAGGTTTCTTTTCACTTGACAGAAGAAACTTTTTCTGTGTAAGGAATAATTTGGAGATGGAAGAGTTCAAGGGATTACCCGGGCAGGCCCAGTTTTAGGGAAAGGGTTTTTCCATGAGGGAGTCTAAAGGTGATGTGACCTAGAAGCAGGTTCAGAAAGAGAGAAATTGAAAAATGTTGTTTAACTGGCTTTGAAGATGGAGGGGCAGTGAGCCAGAAAACTCAGGAAGCCTCTAGAAGCTGGCAAGGTGAGGAAACAGTCTCCTAGAGTTTTCAGAAGAATTACCTCCTGCCAACTGAATTGAGGGAGGGGAGGGAGACATATTTTGAAATTCTGATCTCTGAAACTATAAGAAAATAAAGCTATATTTTAAGTCACTAAGTTCATGATAATGTATTACAGCAGTAGGAAATAAAAAAAAACTGACATTTAGGGCTGGTGAGATAGCATGGAGGTAAGGCGTTTGCCTTCTATGCAGAAGAATGATGGTTCGAATCCCGGCATCCCATATAGTCAGTCCCCTTTGCCTGCCAGGGGCGACTTTTGAGCATAGAGCCAGGAGTAACCCCTGAGCGCTGCTGGGTGTGACCTAAAAACCAAAGAAAAAACAAAAAAACAAAAAAAAACAACCCTGACATTCAAGAAAAATAATTTTTTTTTTTAACTATGAAGTTCTAGTACCACTGAAGCTCAAAAGCCAGTCAATTGAGAGATACAGTAATGGGTATTGAAAAAGAGTTTCATTATGGAACTACCTTTATTGGTTGGAAGATAGGGGCTTATGTCCTCCAGACAGCCATATTGTCTCCATGGTCATAGAAAAGAATTTTATAAAGGAAAGACAAGATTGGAGGGAGTGTAGGCTGCCAACCAGTGGGCTCCAAAACAAACCAGGAACTCCTTCTATGGCTGGACTCCTAAGATACACCTCCTCTAATGTACAAACTTAACCAAACATGGACAAATGAGGGACTTGTCCTGATCTTCAGGGGAGAGTAAGACAAGGACAAGTATCTTTGTGTAGGAGTTTGCTGTTCCTACTACTGCCCTCTCACTGCTTTGGCTTACTCTGATTCACCGGGACAGTGTTCTAGAAGGGGACATTAGGGTTGGTTAAAAAATACTAATAATTTGTCTATACAAATTATACAACTATACAGCTTAAACACTAAAGTCCTGCTAGCCCCACTAAATTGTCTATCAGAAAACCCTGAGATCTATTTACCCTGTACAGTGTGGCCAGCGCTCAAGGAACCAAATGTAGTGCTGGAGATTGATGCCAGCTTAGACACATGTAAGTCAAGCACTTACTGTTGTATTGTCTTTCCAGTCCAGTTTATTGTTAACTCAGATATCACCTTGGAGGGAAGGTAAAATAGTTTTCGGAGTTCAAGTTGAGGGCTGCCTGGAGGAAGATGTCAACACATGAGTCTCTAATTAGCTACTTCCCCGCTCTCATTTTCACTCCCTGCCCCAGGTTCCAATTTATATGCAGTTAAAGGGGCAGACAGTGAGCACTGTTCTTAGTGGAGGAAAACTTTACAGTAAAATCTTTGCTTTAGGGCTCCGCATATGGCTCAGCAACAGAGAACTGATCTTACATGTGTGAGGCCTTGGGTTCAATCCCAGCACTGTAAAACTAATTTATTTGTCTTTGAGCATATGACAATTCCAAACATCCTGGCTTAAAAAGAAACTGGAAAAATCATTCTTTCTAAGCAGGAGCCAAGCTAGGTATGGAGAAATACAAATAAAGTACTTAAGATTTGTGGTTAGCTACATGTTTGACCCAACCTGTCTGGCTACCAGCTCAGCCTATTGTTCTCGCGAGTAGCTACAGAAGCTGAACTGTAGATTGCTTCGACTGACACTAAAAGGTTTAGCCTCCTTGCCCCTTAATGGCCAAGAAACTGCATATTGATCCACTCTGTGCCTACTTCTATTCCACAGATTCCAGCAGAAACTCATTGTAGTCCTACAAGGCCTAGAAAATCTGAGTTGATGGGGAGTTAGTGTCTTCCAGTTTAGCACTTCAGAATATAGTTCTCCATCTCTCTACATATAAAGCAGGTGGTTGCTGGAAAGCAGGGGAAGGACAGAGGCCCACATGGATTCCTATCAGGGGTCCTCAAACTTTTTAAACAGGGGGCCAGTTCACTGTCCTTCAGACTGTTGGAGGGCCAGATTATAGTAAAAACAAAAATCATGAACAAATTTCTATGCACACTGCATATATCTTATTTAGAAGTGAAGAAACAAAATGGGAATAAATACAATATGTGGCTCGAGGGCCGTAGTTTGAAGACCCCTTAGATACTGAGCTGTTGTGGGAATGACAAGTACCATTTCATCTGGTGGTTAGTAGTGATCAGGCACGTTCCTGAACCCTTTGATGTGAAGGCAAACTCCTGAGTAGCTACTGTGTGCCCCAGTAAACTGTGGGGTCTCTTCATTACAAGGGACTATTAAGCAAATTTTATGAGTGATTAATTATATTTATATGCTATTTAATAACATCAAAGCTTTAGAAGATGAAGAGCATGTTTTTCATCGCTGTTAGTTCAGTGAGTGTGTGTATTCCCAGCACCTGGATACTGCTAGGTGGGTTAGAAGAGCTTTGCTAATGTTATTCTGATGAATGAGCTGACAAATGAATGGTCCAGCCATCCAGGAACTTCAGCAGGTGGTGATGTTTTACATGCTATTTTAATATGCCAAACACACTAGGGGCTTTATAAATAAATGTTTTATAGGAATTTGAGTCTTCCCAAAGCCAAGGTATGTGCTCAAATCCAATCTCTTCTCAAAATTTCATGGTTTAGCATAATTATAAGTGGACAGAAATAACACCAAGATAGCAGATCATTTTCCTTAATAAGGGAAGCTGTGTTGATTTGGCAAAGTCTGCTACAGCCATGCACCTCCTATTTCAGTGTATGAGAATCACCTGCGGGGTCTTGTTAAAACAGATCTCTTGGCCCCAGTCCTCGAGTTTCTGGTTCAGTGTGTCTGGGGAGGAGTTGAAGAATTTGCATTTTTAGCAAGCTTGTGGGTGATGCTGCTACTGGCTGGGGACCTTGCTTTATCAATCTTGAATTAGAGCCAGGTTATTTTTTTTTAAGGAAATAAGGAAGAAGCCTCTTTGGATATAGGCCTTTGCAAATAAACATTCAGACATTTTCGCATGCGGAATTGTTTAAAAGTGTTTTACTAACCTCTAAATGGATTCTTTACATACAAAGTTTTCGGAATCCTGTATTTCTTTTTTGAAATACAATTGATATATTTGTGTCAGGTGTATACACAGCAATTCAATGTCTGTCTAGATTGCCAAATGATCAGCACAGTCATCCTTTAAATATTCTGATTGAGCCAATCCATTTTTGTTTTTACAAATAGGAGGCTGCCTTAAATATCTTCTTGTCTGAGAACTGTAATGAGTTTGTTTGTTTGGTTCTGGGGGCCACACCCAGCAGGGCTTAGGGGCTACTCCCAGCTCTGTATTCCCACTTGCAAAACATATTTTCAACCCTGCGAGCTCTCTCTTCATCCCTAAAGTGAGCTCTTAATAGATAAACTCTTGTGCAAGGTCTTCTGTCTCCCACTTGCAACTCACAAAACCCTTGTGTCCCTTAGTTTCCTCCTACTGAGAAATTGAGGTACTAATTCCTTTAGCACCTCATCCTTCCCTGCCTTTATTTCACCAGACAGGAACTTCTCGGAGTGGAGTCACATCTACCTATCTATTTGTTCACAGTCTCTGGCACCTGTGAATGACTCTTCACTCTAGTGAACCTTTGTGTGCGAAGTTCCCAACATCCTAACTTGGTGCTGAGACTGTGGCAATAGTATCATGGTCCTTAGTGAAGTTAAAGAGTATCACAAATGAGAGACTGGGGTAGGAGGCAGTGAAAGGCTACAGATATAGTTGAGCTGAAGAAGAAATTGATGGTTTATAACAATGCCAATTGTGGTTTATATAAAAGGCATCTGGGACTCATGCGTGGATTCACTCCCTGCATATGTCTTCATGGAGTGCTTATGTTTCAGCCCAGCATCAAAGGGCTATATTTTGAATGTGTGTTTGGTTTTGATTTTTGATTTTTCCATGATACAGAACTTAGCAAGGAATTCCTGTTTGCACTTTGTTAAGGTATGGTTGGCCTATGGCTTCTGACTATTGGAATTGGTCTGGAGATGAATGCCAGGGTGTCACTGAAGCAGAAAGATGAAAGTAGTGGCTGATAGGCTGAGTTCAGACCCCAGTACACCCTTTAAAACAAAAACTGTACAAATGATAGAAGATGCAAACTAATATATGTCACAAAGTTGATCTGCCAGCTTTCTAAAGAAGTGACAATCTGACAGTATTGGGTTTGCACTTCACAGGTAAGAGCTGCCAATGCTGGGGAGTAGGTCCCCTCTATTAGTTAGCCACACTTTCCACAATTCCCTATTATTTTACACTAGTCCTCTTTTGTGTGTGTCACACCCTGTGATGCTCAGGGGTTATTCCTGGTTCTGTGTCCAGAAATCGCTCCTGGCTTGGGGGTCCATATGGGACACCGGGGGATCAAACCACAGTCCATCCTAGATCAGCCACATGCAAGGCAAATGCCCTCCTGCTGCGCCACCGCTCTGGCTCTTACACTAGTCCTTTTGCTTATTTTTACATGTCTCCTCTACACATATATTTGAGCATTTTGACCCCCAACCAAACTATCATGTGCTTTTTTGGGATACCTAAAGTACGTGAAGATTTAAAAGCTCTGTGTGTGTTAGACTTTCAAATAATGCCTGTAAATTCTTATGTTGACTTACATAATCCTGGTTTGAAAGATACAAAATTCTATAAAGAAATGTAAGTATCTTCTGCAAAACATGTCCAAAGGAAATTACTTTCTCCTTTTTCTTTTCTTTTCTTTTTTTTGTTTTTTTGTTTTTGGTTTTTGGTTTTTTGGGCTACACCCGCTGATGCTCAGGGGTTACTCCTGGCTGTCTGCTCAGAAATAGCTCCTGGCAGGCACGGGGGACCATATGGGACATCGGGATTTGAACTTTTGGTCCTGGATCGGCTGTTTGCAAGGCAAACACCGCTGTGCTATTTCTCCGGGCCCTACTCTCTCCTTTTTCATTCGTGCAGTGCCCTTTGATCTTTTGATATAAAGATGGACTGCATGCTGATGGAAGTCAGGAAAATGATAAAAACAGGGTGGCCATTTGTTGTTGCTAAATGACTCAGGTTTGCATAGACTTCACAACCTACCCAATGTACTCTCACTCTGCCACTCATGAACTGATTTTAAGAAGGCACTTACATACTTTATACCCCATCTGGAAGATAATGATCATATCTGCTTTATTTAGTGTGAAATGGCAACACAGACTCAATCCTAATGTTTTGTATTTTCTAATGGTGCACATGTTAGTATCTTGAGAAGCTTCTGAAGCTGAAGCTATAGTACAGCAGGTAGAGCATTTGCCTTGCACGTGGTTGACCCAGACTTGATCCCTGGCATCCCCTGCAAATTGCTTATTCTTGGGAAGCTTTAAGATGCTTTTCAGAAAAGGGTGATTATCCCCATTTTACTAAAATTAAAACGGAAACTCAGAACCAGAGATTATGCATCAGGTAAGGCATCCCACTTAAATTTTATCTCTAGCACCTCATATATTCCCTTCAGCCTCTCCAGGAGTAAGTAAGTACAACTAGGTGTGGTTCAAAAACCAAATCAAAACCAAATTGAGACTAAGAAAGTAAAATGCAAGACCAGGGAGAGTCCAAAAACCCCAGGATAGCGATAGTTGTCCAGATCTTGCCTTACTCCTCCCAACTTTATTTTCCTCTGCCAATGACAACTTCCTATGAACCATGACTCAGTCCCAGTGTCAGTGATAGTACTTTTACAAAAGTTAGCATTTTTCACTGAGTAGGTTTGAAAGGTGGAAGCTTGTGCTCTGAGTAGTGGTGAAGTGGCCTGCAGGGTATTCAGGCCACAGTTTCCTTCCTCAAAGTTGTCTCTGAAGAAGCAGGAAGACAAAGAAGGACAGCTGATGGTTTACCATTTATGGTCTCCCTTCATTGTGGTGTAGGCAGATCAGGGCTTACTTCTCATGGGAGGGTTTGAGACAAATTAGCCTGGAACTAAACTCTCTATGGGGATCATGCTGATCCTTCAGTCAGGTGTGAGCCTCTATTCTGGGGAAGGAGCTGCTCTTATTTCTTCTTTCCCTTTCTTCATGACACGCCATCTCTGTAGAAATGTACATCGTCTCTGTAGAAAGAGAATCGCAGAGCTGGGATTCTGAACTTCCAGTATAAGGTTAGTGCTTTGTGTACCAATGGCTATAAGGTAGCCTGTGCTTATGATTCCCAACAGTACAATGTACTGCACTGTGTCTTTCTGATATATTGTTATAAAGATAGAATCACATGAAATAGCTAATCCTGACTCTTTTTTCATTCACCAACATAGCAATTGAATCTGGTTCAGTTGAATTCTTGACAGGGACTAAAATAGTCACAGAGATTAGCATTACATTACAAGTTTAAAATTGTCGCTCTGTCTTCACAGGTGCACTGGAGATCTGGTAACCTTGGAAAGCTCAAGGAGGACTTATAATAGAGACTTTCCTTTTCTTGTTTATTCTCCTCTTTCAGTGAACTTTGGTAGGACTTTGACACCCTGGTGAGGGCAGAGTTGAGATTTTTGGAGGTGTGTTGGGGAACACATCCAGTGTTGCTCAGGGGACTGACCATCTGTGGTCCTTAGGAATTAAACCCACATTGGCTGCATGCGAGGCAAGTACCTAACTATCTTTCCAGCCCCAAGAATAATTATTGCTAATACAATGTCATCTATTTCCTCTGTTGATGATATTGGGATAATGGGAGAGTCACACACGTGCTTGTTTCTAATTACATGCTTAGCTACTTACTATGGTGAGTCTCTTTAGTTGTGGCACTATCACATACTCTGCTTTTGGATGTTCATTGGGGTTACAGCACTCACACACTCACACACACACACACCACCTGCCACACAGCCAGAATAATTTGGAATACCGGGGACTCGTAATAGAAATGTGGAGGTGAGTTTCAGAGCTTGTGGGAAGCCCTGGGGATCTAACTGAAACCATCACACTTAAAAGACTGGCACTTGAGGTGCTGAGCCATCCCCTGGCCTCTCTCAATGACTATTATTTGTTGTTTTGTTTTTATTTTGGGGTTACACTGGTGGTGGCGCTCAGGGGTTACTCCTGGCTATCTGCTCAGAAATCACTCCTGGCAGGCAACGGGGGACTATATGGGACACCGGGATTCAAACCAACTTTGGTCCTGGGTTGGCTGGTTGGCTGTTTGGAAGGCAAGTTCTCTACCACTGTGCTATCTCTCCAGACCCTCTCATTGATTATTGATTTCAGACCTTTTATGATGGATTGGTTGGTACTGTGTCTTGATCACAGAAACTAAAAGTCAAATCTAGTTTCTTGATTTCCAGTACTTTGTGTATCTCTTGTGAAAGGTCTCCAATGAAATATGAATGATCACTAGTGGGTTATAATCCCAGTTCCATTCCTTTTTACCTCACCTGCAAATGTTTTGCAAATTTAAAAAATAGATTGCGATAATGTATGTGAAAGATGTTTTTATGGCTCCACACGTAGAGTCACCCATATGCTACATAATAGTAGCATCTGGAATCAGTGGTAATCATGGCAATCTTTGATTTACATCTCCTGCGGAAATTTAACACTACAGGGTGGTATAGACAGGCAGAGGGAATAGAGCAGCTGCCTTTGTTCCAGTTGCCAGCCCGGTGGGAGAGCAGAGTGCTGTGGGATCCTGAACTGAATATGAAACTATTTTAACTCATCTGCTTAGTTCTGCTTCCCTGCATTATCTGCACCATCAGACTACACCTTGTAATTACATACCTGCTATCTTTGGAACCACAGGATCATGTATTGGCTTCTCATGAGCAACCCAGAAGAACTGTCAGGTACAGACATTTGTAGGTGGACTGAGATATAGGCTGGTATGAGGGAACTGGTCCTGGCCCTGGTGAGCGAATTTAGCTCCTCACCCTTAGCTACCAGTGATCTACCACCTGTACCCTTTGTATGTGTAAGTTTTGTGGGTGGAACCATCTATTCAAGTAGTGACTCCAAGATTAAGATTTTAGGGCGTAGGGAATGGTAGAGTGGTCATGGACTTATACTTTGTGTGTATGTGTGTGGTGGTGGTGGTGATCCACAAGCTACCCTTCTGCTTCTCCCAGCACTGCAGATTAAGCAGCACCAGATTGTGGTTCCTGAGCACTGCTCCATCTGGCCTGAATGAGTATTTCCAGGAGTGGCCTCAAGGCCTCCTGATTATTGCTTGGAAAGATCCTACGGAAACAAAAGAAACAATAAAAAAGAAACATCCTGGCTAGAAAGATAGTTCAGGGGTTAGAATGCTTGTCTTACATACAGCCAAACTTCCTTTGTTCAATCCCCATCACCATAAACAGACCGCTGAGCCTACCAGGAATGATTCCTGAGCATAGATCCAGGACTAAGCCCTGAGAATAGCTGGGTGTGGCCCCTATATCCCCCAAATTAAGAATTCATTGCATTCTTAGGGCTTATGTAGCCGTCTGTTATTTTGTTTACTTCATATTTGTGTTCTGCCTCTTCAAGACTTTGTGGTCAGTTCTGGGGTGTTAGCGTGTAAATATAGCAAGAATACAAAACCCCAGACTTCCCAAGCAGCTGTTTTCAACCTTTTAATACCTGCTGATGCATGCCTGAAAGTCACTATCAGTTAAGTGACAATAACTTTGTTGTGGATCAGCAGGAGTTTCTACAGGCCTGTATTGAGCCTTGGACTGATAGTTGAAAACAACAGCATCAGGCTTTTAGGTAGGTAAAGATGACAGGTGTGGGCTATCCCTAAGCACCTTTAGCAGGAGAAGAATACTTGGTTTCATTCCACTCAGCACAAGAGTCTCTCTGCTGGGAGGGAGGGGGGCCTGTCTTATTTTTCCTTCTAAAGCGGGGCTCCCCTACATGATTTCTCAAAGAGTAAGTAAGGCTGCCCACTTCTAGTTTACTTTTGGGTGCAAATTTTCTAACAAGTACCTGCTCATTTCCCTGTTGCTTCAAAAGGCAGCTGGGAGCTTGGGGTCCAGAAATTTGGCTGTTCTGGTAAAATTTGAAATTGGGTTGTATCCGTCTCAGTAGGGGAAGCTTCTAGTTGGATAGAAATGTTTGAGTGTTTTTGAAGTTGTATATTAGTGGAACATTCGGATCTGAGAGCGTTGGTTTGGACAGGGCCAATTCCAGCTATAGGAGACCCATCACAGATTGCCTGGCCTTGGGTCATAGAACTGAGACTGACTGAGGGACTCGCAGATTCCAGGTCAGTTTCCTGTGCTACTGTGGAAAACTGGAGTATTGAAGCACCAACTCCCCCTTAAACAGGGGTCACCCAGCTGCCAGGTGCTTGGGCACAACTGTGACCTGGAGGCAGGAAGGACTCAGGCATTTCCTGAGGGACTTCTTGACAATTTGGAAGGAAACAAGCAACCAGTGAAGGGACTCTGGCCGCAAAGAGTGGTTGAGGGAATGTGAAACCCATCAGGATAAGTAATGGGGTCAGGTAGGCAGCCTTCCTTCCTCACTGCATGAGTTTAGTCTGTTTTTCCTTTCCTATAGATAGGAGCCATCTGACCATGGGCAAGGGATGTGACCCTAGGGCATTGCCAGTGATTCTTAAGGACCATATAGTACCTGCCAGACATGTACCCCATTGCCTGAACTACCTCCCTAGACCCCTCAGTGTCTCCTCCAGAAATGTGATGCAAAGAAGCAGGTAGCACATTAGATAATGGAACCTCCTCATCCTCCACCCATTCCTAAAGTATGGAGCTTGATTTTTTTTGTTTTTGTTTTTGTTTTGTTTTTTGGGCCACACCTATTGATGCTCAGGGTTTGCTCCTGGCTATGCACTCAGAAATTGCTCCTGGCTTGGGGGAACCATATGGGATGCCGGGGAATTGAACCTGGTCTGTCCTAGGCTAGTGCTTGCAAGGCAGATGCCTTACCTTTAGCACCACTGCTCCAGCCCCAAGTATGGAGCTTGAGAGGAAACTCTGGAGAGGTCACATACCATCCCTGTTCAGCTTATCTGCTTAGGTTTTTCCAGGAGCTAGTTCCAGGCACAAGTATTGGTGTCACTGCCTTCAAACTGTTGTGTGGGAGTATTCATGTCAAACCTGACAGAATGACTCCCAGAAAATGCATGGTACTGGACTATAACGAAACCACACATGTCCGTCTCCTTCATGACACTGGCAACTATCACATGATGCATTGGACAGGTTGGGCAAGATAACTTGCCCAAAGATCTTTATGAAAGGAAAGAGTCAGGCTTTGATTCTCCATTTGCCTCATCTCGTATCTGGTGGTAAACTTCCCTCCAGCCTAACCTGCCTGCTCTTATCATGTGGGTCCAGCTCCAGACTTGGAAGCCTTGGCATGAAACATTACCTGATGGAAAATTAGGCAACTATAGAGTTGTTGTGGGAGAAGTGATGCTCTGGGTGGAAGATTAAAAAACTGTCGTTTCCCCACCACCACAACCACCCAGGATCCTTCTCATCCTGCTGGTCCCAGGGGAAATCTCCCTTGCAAGAAGGGCTACCATGTTGGAAGAACTCAGCTGTTTGTTACAGGAGCCTTCAGAGGAAGAACTTGACCTTTGAACTTCAGTTATAGCTCCCTTGCCAGCTTTCTGTCCATATTGAGGGAAATGTTAAGAAGCCAGGGCTGACAAGATACTATCTGTGAGCCAATAAGTTACTTATTTTGTATTTGGTCAACCTGGGTTTAATTCATAGACTCCTATATGATTCTCTGAGCACAGCCAGGTGTGCTCCCTATGCTCACAGCCAGAAGTATGCTCTGAGCCTGACAACAACAAAAATTTTTTAAAGAAAATAAAATCAAGGAGTCAGAAAATGATAGGAAAATAAAACATTTTAGACCTTTGGAAACCACACAGAGATAGTCTGGAGAAATCTGAGATTCTTGTTTTCAAATCTTCTCTAGAGAGAATGTTTGCTTTCCATATGGGTGGATCCATTTGCAGCAACAGCTGAGAGAGTCTTCCAAAGGAATTTTTGACAGCATCTTGGAAGGCTGAATGATAAATACTATAAAAGATAAGGTAGTGGATAACATGCCAAATTAAGGGAGCAAGCTGGGCAGGACATTAAAGCAGTGAGAGAAGCAAGACTGATAGACTCGAGCCCCATCCAGCTTCCAACTCCCACATTCTTGAGCTTTCTGCTTCAAAGCTATGGAGAGGGTTGACACTGTCTCAGAGAAGCTTCAAAGCTTGACACTTCAGGAAGGATGGAGCCCCTGCTCCTGGATGCAGCTGCTTTATGTAGCCTCTAAACATATGGCTGTTCATGGGACTTCTAAGTAGAATTTGGAGAATTTACATTGCCCTCATTTTTGGCATCCCCTTCTAGGAGCAATATTATTATCATCAGGTCCCCTGCTCTGTCTTCTATGAACCACTTTGTGTCCAGAAGCTGTGTTCTTACAGTGATGCTGAACCTCCCCCCATAGGGATGGAGGTACCCCAGACAAAGAAAGCCAAGCAAATGGCACATCATAGCATTTGAACACAGAAACAGAAGACAGCATGCACAGAACAGGCATTTCCTCAGAATGCCTTTCAGTTTTTGCTCTGGTTTCATGGTTGGGTTTCTCTTTCTATTTTTATCCTTGCAGAAGGGAGAGGAAAAAGAATGGGAAGAGTATGTGACTTGTTAGATGGGAAACAGACCTTCCCAGTGTCTGGAATCACAGATGCGAACATCCCCTCCTTGACTTCTATGCCCTTCCTGGATGTCACTTCTGGGACATTTTGGGACACTAAACAGTCCATTGTTGAGCTTGAATTTGGGATGGGGAAGTCTTGTTGCCATCATCATAGGGTAGGGGGCCCAAGGCTTTTCTAAGAATGGGAAGGCACCTGCCTCGCCTCCTTCTTGTAGTAACACTTGTCTCGGAGAGTGAAATCTCATTGCTCTGTTTTCTCACCCACATGCAGCCATCCCTACACTCCCACAACATGGTCTGTGTACTGCAGCTGGTGTAAGAGCTTACCAGCCTTGGGTTTCCTGTGATCAGAAGCTCATCACCATACTCTGACTGCCCAGCCATATCCTTAGGATTAAGTTTAAACTTCCCTTCTGTTAGCAAATCCTGAGCACCCACACTAAGCTGTGAACTTTATCAGCAAACAGGAACAGGATCAAGCCTAGTGCCTGTGGATCAGTATGTTCTTCCTTCAGAAAGTCTACTCAAGGGTTTGGATTATAGTTTTATGGGCTGAGACCTGGATAAGACCTGAGTTCAAACCTTAGCACAGCCACACCAAAAAAGAAAAAATTTCTTCCATGCATCTGCCACACAAAGAGTGCAGCTTTCCTGGTCCAAACTGATGATATCTGTACTCGTGTATCCATTTCTGGTTGACTCTCTATACACCTTGTGTGAGATTGTCAGGAACAACTCCCATCCATGTACCTAGTGCCCAGACTTTGCTGGCTACCTAGCTTAGTGAATTTGGACTTAGTGAATATGGGTGAAGGAAACGTGAATGGATATGTGGATGGATATTTGATGATTATGAAGTTGACTTAGCATGGAATAGTGTGAGGATCAACGCATGGATCTATACTTTACAATGCACATAAACACATAGGTATATTGGTTCTGGGACCACTTCTACCTGTGCTCAGGTATTACTCTAGAATCTGCACACGGATCACCCTGGATAGGACTTAGACGACCATATAGTGGTTAGGAAATGGATCTTGGTTAGTTTCATGCTGGGTAAGTGCCCTGTCTACTCCAGCTCCCTATTTTATAAATTAAAGAATATCAAAGGCAGATGAACCACTTCTATTTACAGGTTTCACAGCGACCATTATGAAAGTTCTGGCCTCATCCCACCACAAACAAGGCCTGAAGATAGTCTCTTAACACAGAAAAGCCAGCACTCCATTTACTCCTTGTGCCTGAAACCCCTGGGCTATGGTCACGCCTTAGAGATGGTCCTGGTTTGCATTAATCATTTGCATGCGCTTTGCACTCTGCTCCAGTGGTATTCAAAGAAAAATGCTGCCATGACAACTGCCACAACAGATGGTATTTGATCAGTCTCTAAGCTACCGAGGGGAGAGACAGCAGAGCTTCCGAGGTTGCATAATTTTTGTTATCATGAAACCCGGTCCTGCCTTAATCATGATTGAAAAGTGAAGTTTTCCATTTGCTTCCTAGCTCCCCACACCCCTTCTTCCAGTTGTTTGGCACGTGCTTTGATTTTCCTTGTTCGCTATTAGTCCTAATGTAGATGTCTAGATATCTGGGAGACAATAGCAGCGCCATAACTGCCCTGTGGAAAATGCCCTGCAAGACCAACATTAGAGCCTGTTAGACTGTCCAGCTTTGGAATGGAGATTCTTCCCAGTTGAAACTGGGAGAAATTATTTTGGAGGGGGAGGTGGGGCTGGGGTAGGCTCTCAAGCAGTCTTCCAGATTCCCAGGATACCCCACTGGTGATTCTTGGTCAGCCAGATCAGAGATTTAATGCCTGAGGATGGGGTTGCTGCTGCTCAGGGACCTCCACACCAATCTTTTGTGATGCTGGAAATTGCCTGAGCTTGTAGCATTGTACCTAGTGATATTATGTGGGACCAAGTAGAGCCAGAGGTTGAACCCAGGTCAGGTGCATGTACTACACACCTTTCTCTCTGCTGTACTAGCTCTCCCATCCATCCATCCATCCATCCATCCATCCATCCATCCATCCATCCATCCATCCTTCTTTCTTTCTTTCTTTCTTTCTTTCTTTCTTTCTTTCTTTCTTTCTTTCTTTCTTTCTTTCTTTCTTTCTTTCTTTCTTTCTTTCTTCTCTTTTCTTTCTTTCTTTCTTTCTTTTCTTTCTTTCCTTCCTTCCTTCCTTCCTTCCTTCCTTCCTTCCTTCCTTCCACCCTCCCTCCCACCCTCCCTTCTTCCCACCCTCCCTCCCTCCCTCCCTCCCTCCCTCCCTCCCTCCCTCCCTCCCTCCCTCCCTTCCTTCCTTCCTTCCTTCCTTCCTTCCTTCCTTCCTTCCTTCCTTCCTTCCTTCCTTCCTTCTTTCTTTCTTTCTTTCTTTTTTGTGGGGGGGGGGGGTGTTTCACACCCAGCAGCGCTCAGGGGTTACTCATGGCTCTATGCTCAGAAATCACTCCTGGCATGCTCTGGGGACCATATGAGATGCCGGGATTCGAACCACCGACCTTCTGCATGCAAGGCAAATGCCTTACCTCCATGCTATCTCTCTGGCCCCAAATCATCTTTCTGATATTCTTAGATTGCACAGCATTGATTGGATCCCAAATAAGCTTTCAAACAAAGGGGAGCCTGGGGAAGGACCTCTTGGTCTTGGTCTCTCACCTTCCTCAGCCTTCCTTTGTCTAGCCCTTCCGCTCCCTTAGCCTCTCTTCTGCACTGCCCACACTTGAGTGTGCACACTCCAGGAACTGGATCCTGGAGCTCTTAGACCCATTTCACTGGCAACAACTACAAAAGCTTTTTCCACCAGAGCTCCACCCCCATCAGCAGGAGTGGAATGTTAGACTTTGTACAGATTTTTGTTTCTTTCTTTCTTTTTTTTTTTTTTTTTTAGCTAAATTTGGAAAGTCGTTTATATTGGCCGCTTTGTGTTAATGAAGGGCTTTGGTTGTATTTACATACTTTGCTGGTTGAGTCTTCTCTCTCGCCCTGCCTCCCCATTTTAACCAAATTGTCATCTCTCACTCCATGTCTGGTTCACACATGAGCTGCAGAACCTCTAGAGGGACATGGGATGGGAGCTGTTGTGAGTGCCTAGGTCCTGCCACCAGGCTATTACTTCCCTTGGGGGATGTGGAGGGGAATTGCCATTTCAGAGGTACCCTGGGATGGATTGCTTACCTGGTGCAGTATTTGGAGGAAAAGCTTGAGGTGCATTTTAATCACATACCAAAAAGCCCAGATCAAAGAAACATTTCTCCCTTTCTGATCTCCTTCCAAGTGAAGCCAGGAGGTTGGAATTTACATCTGACCCCATTCTGCTTCCCAGCTCACTCTCTTCCTGGGGTGCAGATGAAAAGAGAGTAGGTCTCAGCCTCCATGTCAGGAGTGATTTTTTAACCTTAATAGAACATTATTAAAAGTGGATTTGAGACCTGAAGAATGTGTTTTTTAACTCCTTCTGGAGCAAAAATTCACGTTGGAGGGAAAACATTCAAGACACGTGGGGGCTTATGAATTGTCTTTCAAACTGTGATCCAGTTCTTTCCTTCCCGCCTTTTCTGGGAGAGCAGTGCAGCCTTGCAGAGCTGTTGTTTCATTTTCTCCTTAGGAGAAGCCTCCTCATGCTCTCAGGCCTCTTTTCCTCTCCTACTGGTCATGTTGTCAGGCTACTTGTGTTTGTGTTCCAATGCTCTAATTCTCAGTGCCTTGAGTAGAAGGGAAGAAGGGAAGAAGGGGAGAGAGAGAGAGAGAGAGAGAGAGAGAGAGAGAGAGAGAGAGAGAGAGAGAGAGAGAGAGAGAGAAAGAAACATGTGAGAATGTGTGTGGTCCATACCATTGGATCTTAGGATCCAAAAGGGCTGGATTCTATGTCAGTGTCCACTCCTGGCTAGGACCTAGGGTTCCAAACCCACTGTCAAAGGACAGAGCAAAATATCTGGCACTGACCACATGATGTCTGGGTGTCTGAATGAATGATCAAAAGAAACCTCTCTCACTAGGTCTCAAGTTCCTCAACATGGCTCTGCTGATGTTTGGGCCGAGTAATTTTTGGTGCCTAGGGAAAGGAAGTCCTGTTCATTGTAGAATTTCTAGCAGTAGCTTTGACCTCAGCCAGTAGCACTCCTGACCCCCTCACACTTTTTAAGGATGTGACAAACCAAATATTTGCCAAACATTGCAAGATATCTCTTGGTAGACAAGATCATTTCCCTCCTCTCCTATGCTCTTCTGCTCAGTGGTGAACTATAGATTTGTATTATGAAAATTATTGGGAGTATGCTAGGCATTCATAAAGCAGTAAGAGGGCCTGGAGAGATACTACAAGGGTTACCATGTTTGCCTTATGCTCAGTCCACCCAGATTTGATCTCTGGTGCCACTTAAGGCCTCCCAAGCTCCACCAGATGTGATCCCCGAGCACAGAACTAGGAGTAAACCCTGAACACCACTGGGTATTGTTTTAAAATAAACAAAAAGCAGTAATGGGGAAGAAGTATTTCAGGTAGACCATTCATACTTATACATCACTTTAACAGAGTATATCATTAAAAGGAAGTCCATTTTTGATATTAGTCCCTTGTCCAATGGGTATTGGGTGAATAGTTTTTCCCATTCTGTGGGTGGCTTTTGTATCTGAGGCACTATTTCCTTTGAGGTGCAGAAACTTCTCAGCTTAATTTAGTCCCATTTGTTTATTTCTGCTTTCATTTGTTTGGAGAGTGCTGTTTCCTCCTTGAATATGCCTTTAGTCTCAATGTCATATAGTGTTTTACCTATGTGTTGTTCTATATACCATATGGTTTCAGGCCTGATATCAAAGTCTTTGATTCATTTGGATTTGATCTTTGTGCATGGTGTTAGATGGGGGTCTGAGTTCAATTTTTGCAAGTGGCTAGCCGGTTGTGCCAACACCATTTGTTGAAGAGGTTTTCCTTGCTCTCTTTTGGGTTTCTTGCCCCTTTGTTAAAGATTAGTTGATTATATGTCTGAGGAACATTCTCTGAATACTCAAGTCATTTCCACTGATCTGAGGGTCAGTTTTTATTCCAATACCATGCTGTTTTGATAACTATTGCCTTGTAGTACAGTTTAAAATTGGGGAAAGTAATGCCTCCCATATTCTTTTTCCCAAGTATTGTCTAGCTATTTGTGGGTGTTTATTGTTCCAAATGAATTTCAGGGGTGTTTGATTCACTTCTTTGAAAAATGTCATGTATATCTTTAGAGAGATTGCATTATATCTGTAAAATGCTTTGGGGAGTATTGACAATTTAATGATATTAATTCTGCCAATCCATGAGCAGGGTATGTGTCTCCATTTCCTTGAGTCCTCTCTTATTTCTTGAAGCAGGCTTTTGTAGTTTTCTTTGTATAGGTCCTTCCTGTCTTTAGTTAAGTTGACCCCAAAATATTTGAGTTTGTGTGACACTAATGTGAATGGGTTTATTTTTAATGTCCATTTCTTTTCTATCATTATTAGTGTATAAGAAAGCCATTGACTTTTACGTGTTAATTTTGTAGCCTGCCACTTTGCTATATGAATTTATTGTTTCTAGAAGCTTTTTGGCAGAGTCTAATATCAAAAATATACAAGGTGCTGACAGAACTTAATAAGAAAAAAAAACCATATAAACCCATCAAAAAATGGGGAGAAGAAATGAACAGATATTTTCTCACAGTAGAAATACAAATGGGGGGCCGGTGAGGTGACGCTAGAGGTAAGGTGTCTGCCTTGCAAGCGCTAGCCAAGGAAGGACCGAGGTTCGATTCCCCAGCATCCCATATGGTCCCCCCAAGCAAGAGGCAATTTCTGAGCGCTTAGCCAGGAGTAACCCCTGAGCATCAAATGGGTGTGGCCTGAAAAACCAAAAAAAAAAAAAAGAAAGAAAAGAAATACAAATGGCCAAAAGACACATGAAAAAATGTTCCACATCATCAGGGAGATGCAAATCAAAACTACAATGAGGTACCATCTCACATCACAGAGACTGGCACACATCACAAAGAACAAGAACAATCAGTGCTGGCGGGGATGCGGAGGGAAAGGAACTCTTTTTTCACTGCTGGTGGGAATGCCATGTAGTCCAGCTTTTATGGAAAACAATATGGAAATTTCTCAAAAAACTGGAAATTGAGCTCCCATTTGATCCAGCTATTCCACTCCTAGGGATAAACCCTAGGAACACAGAAATACAAAACAAAATTGTCTTCTGCACATCTATATTCATTGCAGTGCTATTTACAATAGCCAGACTCTGGAAACAACCAAGATGCCCTTCAACAGACGAATGGCTAAAGAAACGGTGGTACATATACACAATGGAATATTATGCGGCCATCAGGAGAGATGAAATCATGAAATTTTCCTATACATGGATGTACATGGAATCTATTATGCTAAGTGAAATAAGTCAGAGGGAAAGAGATAGACACAGAAAAGTTTCATTCATCTATTGGTTTTAAGAAAAATTTAAGACATTGCTGTAATAAGGCCCAGAGACACTAGAGTTAAGGGCTGGAAGGGCCAGAAGGACAGGCTCACAATTTGAAGCTCACCACAAAGAGTGGTGAATGCTGTTAGGAAAGTAAGTACACTAACAAGTCGCATGACAATGTTAAAGAATGAGATAAGGGCCCGGAGAGATGGCACAGCAGCATTTGCCTTGCAAGCAGCCGAGCCAGGACCAAAGGTGGTTGGTTCGAATCCCGGTGTCCCATATGGTCCCCCGTGCCTGCCAGGAGCTATTTCTGAGCAGACAGCCAAGAGTAACCCCTGAGCACCACCGGGTGTGGCTCAAAAACAAACAAACAAAAAAAGGAATGAGATAAGTAGAATGCTTGTCACAAATACAGGCAGTAACGTAACGGGGGAGGTGGGAGGCCTTAGTGGTGAGAATGTTGCACTGGTGAAGGGGTGATATTCTGTTTATGACTGAAACCCAACTACAACATGCTTGTAATCATGTTGCTTAAATAAAAGTTTAAAAAAAAAATAAAGAGGAAGTCCATGGGCTTCAACCAGGGGCTGGAGAGACAGATAGTTCAGAGGGCTGGAGGGTGGGAGCCTGAGCCATTCATGGTTGAAGCTCCTGGAGCATCAAGTAGGTTATGACTCGACCAAAACAAAAGATAATGCCCAGTAGATAGTTGAAATGTACAGAACTCAGCCCACCAAGAAGTTATGCACTTTAAGAGATGTTGTAATCCCAGTCACTTCATGAAGAAGACAAATGAATTTACTTGAACACTCTTTTTTTTTTTTTTTTTTTTTTGGTTTTTGGGCCACACCCGGTGGTGCTCAGGGGTTACACCTGGCTGTCTGCTCAGAAGTAGCCGCTGGCATGCACGGGGGACCATATGCAACACCGGGATTCGAACCAACCACCTTTGGTCCTGGATTGGCTGCTTGCAAGGCAAAGGCTGCTGTACTATCTCTCCGGGCCCTACTTTAACACTCTTTAGAGGGAAAGTTCTATAGAATTGTAATGTTGCCAAGCTATGCTTTTCTTAAATACTTTGATATGTTTCTTTTCCTTTTCTAAAATTGCTTATATTGTTGCCCTACATCAAGGGGAAAAAAATACAGCTTTTACCTATAGGCCCACCTACTTGGCACTTCCAGGATAAAAATAGAAAGTAACATTTTTGTTTGTTTTTGTTTTGGGACCACACCCCTCACTGCTCAGGGCTTACTCTTGTGCTGACAGATCATTCCTGGCAGTACTCCGGGGACCATATGCAGTGCTGGGATCAAACCAAAAGAAATAGCATACAAGGCAAGCACCTTAGCTGCTATACTATCTCTCCAACCCTAGAAAGTAACATTTTTATTTCACATTAAAAGATTCAAAAGTGGTCAGCTTTTTCTTTCAATCGTTCTATGGTTGTGAAAACTTTGTTCTCAGACATGTATAAGATCTTTTACTAAAGAAATCAGACAGAGTTATTGAAAGAAATAAGGTACAGAAGATGAATTTTTGTCATCATAATGCAATTGTAATACTGGTGCTTCATTGTGGGGCAACAAACTGTTTTTCATTATTCTGATACAGTTATCATCACTGTGTACAATTGCAGAAATAGGCACTGAACATTGCATTTAAAGCTGAGTTTTCAAAGACAATAGGGACAAAGACCAGGAGGACTCATCCAGGGTAGAAAGCTTGCCACAAATAGCAGGGGAGTTCAGTTAGGGCAGAGAAGGGACCACTATGACAATGAAGGCTGGAAATGATCACTCTGCACAAGAGCTGGGTGTTGAAAGAGATAAAGTGATATGCATAAAACACCTTCAGTAATAATATTTGCAAACCACAGTCTAAAAGAAAACGCAGGGAGGGAGGGAGGGAGGGAGAGGGAGAGGGAGAGAGAGAGGAGAGGAGAGAGAGAGAGAGAGAGGAGAGAGAGAGAGGAGAGAGAGAGAGAGAGAGAGAGAGAGAGAGAGAGAGAGAGAGAGAGAGAGAGAGAGAGAGAGAGAGATCTGCCACAGAAGCAAGCAGGGGCTAGATCCAGAAGGAAACTGGGGACATTGGTGGCAGGAAATGTGCACTGGTGAAGGATGTTAGACATTGTATGACTGAATATCAATATGGACAACTTTGTAACTGTGTATCTCACAGTGATTCAATTCAATAATTTATTAGAAGTATAAAAATTTGAAAAACTGGGCCCAGAGAGATAGCACAGCAGTGTTTGCCTTGCAAGCAGCTGATCCAGGACCAAAGGTGGTTGGTTCGAATCCTGGTGTCCCATATGGTCCCCCGTGCCTGCCAGGAGCTATTTCTGAGCAGACAGCCAGGAGTAACCCCTGAGCACTGCTGGGTGTGGCCCAAAAACCAAAACCAAAAATAAAAAAATGGAAAAACTAATAAAAGCTGAGTTTTATAATAGAGTGAACTGGCATTTGTAGATGAAAACATTGTAGTACACTTGCAAGTAGAAGTTAGTTTTTCCAAAATATCTCCTATCAGAATTCTTTCTCCCTCTCGCTCCTTCCAGGATGGCATCTGGAAGCTTGTCCCTGAAAACCATCCTGGGAAACAAAAGTAAAAGTCAATCTCACATTTACTCTTTCTTTAAGAGAGATGGTTTTTGTTTTCTGGATTGGCAGTCATAACCTACACCATTCTCATTGATTTAGTTTGCAGGAAATTGCATTCTTTTCCTTTTGCTATGAGTTCCTTTGAAGGAAGCTGTAACCTCGGGAAGCCATGGGAACTTACGCTAAAAGTTGCAAGAATGGGATAGTCCCAAGATCAAGGTAGAACAGATTTTGCTGAGATGAAAAGTCCTTCTCAGATGGCCCATAGCTTTATTTAAAGCATTTGGAAGATGTGACAGATGGGAGATAGTTGCAAGGAAAATGCCAACTGTCAGAGGGAGGTGAACAAGAGCTTCAGGAGGACCATCTTGGAGGCAGACTGCTCAAATTAGATCTCTGAGAATGAAGGCACTTTATTATATCTGTGGCCAGGAAGGAACCATCGTGCAATTTACTCGGGAAAGGGAGGGAGTGTGTACATCTGGACATAGTGAAAGACAGTCCTTACATGATTCAAAATAGGTTGAAGATTGGTTTGAGTTCAGGAGAATGGACTTGGGAAGTCAGGTGGGGTTGATAGTTGTGGAGGTGAATGGAGGAACTCCTTTGTGAAATGTAAATCCTGTGACATTTAAGGATTGCTGTGCCAAGTCAAAAGCCATTTCTTTTATTTGTAGTCACCCGACATTAATTTGGCCTGAGCATTTTCCTGTGGATCCAAATGTAATTAGCCTTGACAACTAAAGTCAAATCACATTTTTGGGAATGACCTAGTTCTGTCATATGGTCTGGGCATTGGCTTCACCTTGACCATGGCATTGGCCCTGGCAACCCTAGATGTCCTCCCAACTCCTTTCCAGCTGGTGACTTCCTTTCCTGCCCCAGAGCATAGAAAGGAGAGAGAGAGGGTTTTGGTGAGTTCCCAGCCCGCCCTTGACATCTGCAATGCCTGCCATCCTGGGAATTTTATGAGTAAACACTCCCCAGATTCCTGCTGAAACTTCCAATCGCTGTTTTCACATTGACTGCTGCCTCCTCAGTGACTGGAAATTTCTCCCAGCTGCTGGGCGGATCCAGCTAACCTCATCCCCACCTCCATTTCTCTGGCAGCTGCTCAAGTTTTCAGGATTGCACTGAACAGTGATCAACAGAAGGGCTCTGATTCCACCCTGGTTATTTTTGGCATCCATGCACCCTACAAGGCCTCAACTTTGGGCACTATGTGGTTGGGATATGGGGTAACCTTTCCCTGTGCAAGTACAGACAAAGGAGAGCCCTGACCTGCGTCCATCTATTCAGCGTCTGGTTCCCCTGTCCTCTTGCTCAGCCTCATTGAGAACCTTCGCGAATACGCCATGAGCCCTTTTCTCTGACAAGCCTCTTTGTCTCTGCTGTGAGATAACTGAACCTGTATTGATTGTGGCTTGTTGTCTCTCCCCTCTAGATTGAAAACATAGATGCCTGCTTGAATTTCCTGGCAGCTAAGGGAATAAACATCCAGGGGCTGTCTGCAGAAGGTGAGTCAGAGTGTTTGTCATCAAGCTGCCTTTTTCCATCCTTGGAAGTGCTCAACTGTTACTTTCCGAGAAAGAGGTACAGTGAAGACCAGGAGTACTGGGGGCCTCTTTCGGTTTGCAAGCAGCCCAGTGTTAGTCTCATTCTGAAGAGACCAACTTTTTATTGACTTTGTTTATGTATTTATGTGATTTTGGGGCCCCACCATGCATGCACTACTAGGGTCTTTCTGGTTCCATGCTCTGGGGAGACCCCTGGTGGTGCCCAAGGGCTCATATGTGTTGCTGGAGATTCAATCCGGGCTTTCTGGAATGCAAGGCATGTACCTCAATACCTATACTATCTCTCCAGCACTAATAAGCTCCCATCTTTATTTCTCTGGGTTTGGGAGCCATAATCAGTAGTGCTCAGGAATCAGTCCTGGCAGCCCTCTGGGGGACCTTATGCAGGTTGGATGGGGTATCAAACCTAGGTTGGCTATATGTATAAAAACACCTTATCCTTGCACGATCTCTGGTTTCTGAGTGTGCCAGCTTTTTGATAGCCCAAAGGAATCTCTAAGAACACAGCTCCAAGCTTGCCAGGCTCGGCTGTCAGGCACTGCGTGTGTGCTAGAGGGAAGGGAAGCTTCCTCCTCTTGGAGACTGACTTACTCCAGCACTGCTGACTCGATTCACCCCACTAACAAGCCCGTTAATTATCAAGCTGGACTTTATCTGTGGGAGTGAGAACGCTTAACCACAGAACATATTTAAACTGTACAGCTCCCAGGGAAAAATGTCGAATCCTTATCTGTTCCTTTTATGAGAAGAAACAGTGCTTTTCTTAGCTCTTAAAAAAAAAGTGATTTATTAACAAGATGCTACATTTTGACACCCTGATGAGTTTTTAATTAACTCAAATTTGGTGGCTAATTATCACATGAGTATTTGCCATTCAATTAGGTATGGGCCTGGCGCTGGCAGGTTCGAATTCTCAGCTGACGCCTCCTTGGCGGGCAACCTTTCTCCCTGGAAACTTTCACTCTGTCCTCTTGGCAAATCCTAGTAGCTGCCAGTGCTCTGAGGCAGTCGTGTGCCCCAACAGTCACACACACTTGTTAAACTGCACCTGGCTCTGGTTTGCCCAGGTGAAGCATTTAGGACTTCACTCAACACCACCTTTTCCTGGCAGGATTATTTTTGGAAAAGATGCCTTTTGCCAGCAACTCAGGGTATCAGGGAAGGGAGGAAGGCTGAAGCCCCATGGAGCAGGTAAGATTCCAAATGTGCTGGATTGCACAGTCTGGGGAGAATGGCTGAACTGGTCTCCACCTTTGCTGCACTCAATGGGACCAACTTGTGTTTTCCCCAAGTTCTTCTGAATTCTCATCTTGTCCTGGCATCGAGACAGACTGAGGCTATCCCATCAGTGTCACATTTCTATTTTTTAATCTATTTACTTATTTATTATATAGGGGTTTGGGGCCACACCTGTCAGTGCTCAGAGGGATACTCCTAACTCTGTGCTTAGGAATCACTCCTGGCAGGCTCAGGAGACCATGTGGATGCCATGTGGGATTGAACTCAGGTCAGCCACATACAAGGCAAACTCCCTCCCCACTGTGCTATCTCTCCTGCCCCAAGTGTCACATTTCTTTTATTTTTATTTTATTTTTATTTTTATTTTTGGATCACACCCGGCAGTGCTCAGGGGTTACCCCTGGCTCTAGGCTCAGAAATCGCCCCTGGTAGGCACAGGGGACCACATGGGATGCCGGAATTCGAACCACCGTCCTTCTGCATGAAAAGCAAACACCTTACCTCCATGCTATCTCTCCAGGCCCGTGTCACATTTCTGACCTCAAATGAGCTATGGTGTCTCAGATAAAGCCCAGAGATTGAGAAATGGCTATAGAGTTTCCACCTGAACCACAGCTCTGAAAAGAATGTCACATTTATGTCCTCTCAAGCTTGCTTGCTTGCTTACTTACTTACTTACTTACTTACTTTTACTTCTTACTTACTTACTTACTTTACTTTACTTACTTACTTACTTACTTACTTACTTACTTACTTACTTACTTTTACTTACTTCTTACTTACTTTACTTTCTTACTTACTTACTTTTACTTACTTCTTACTTCTTAACTACTTACTTACTTTTACTTACTTCTTAACTACTTACTTTTACTTCTTACTTACTTTTACTTACTTTTACTTACTTACTTACTTACTTACTTACTTACTTACTTACTTACTTACTTACTTACTTACTTACTTACTTACTTACTTACTTTACAGTTCCTTCACTGTAGCCTGGTCCTTGGGGGTGGGGGTGGGTGAGAGGAACAACCAGGAGACAAGAACCTTGATGAGATGTGGTATGCCCAGGATACTTCTGTGAATGGTTCAGAACCTGTGAATTCTCATGGTGAAGAATGTATGTTTCCTCTCATGAATGGTGCATGTCCTGGTGCTGGTGGTGGGCACAGATTCCTCTCACATGGGAGAGACTTTTGCAAACCTGTGTCTACTCTTGGCCTCTATCAGCAAGAACTTTTATGGCTATGTATGGCTATGTCAATATGTGGGAAGGTATATTCTATAGGACAGCTTTATCTTGGGTGGTCTGGAAGTGTTCTCCTATCCTTACTTTCTGTCTCCAATGTCTCCATCTGTCCCATCATTTCTATCCATTAAGTATCTTCTAGGAATTATTTGCTGACTAACTGATTCTAAGGCTGTAAGGGACATCAACCCCAGTGCTCTGCCTGAAGTTGGAGTTTATGATAGCCAGAGATTAAAGATGAAGAAACTTTGGCATAAAAGAAAGATGAGGGACACTCTAGAAGAGGCTTGTAGTGAGGAGGGAGTTGCAAAGACAGGGCTGGAGTGATTTAAGAGCTGATGTTCATGATCTTTGCAGGAATTACAGGAATAAAAAATCTAGTCTTACTAAATGCAGGTAATCTTAACAGAAACGGTTTAAACATTTATTTTTGTTTTGGACCATCCCAGGAATTCTCAGAGTCTACTCTGAGCTTGCATTTGGGGGGTTGCTCCCTGGGGTAGTGGGGATCCATCCAGTGACTGAGTTTGAACCCAGGCCTTCTGCATACAGAGATAAACTCATTCATTGATTTAATCTCTCTGGTCTCCTAAAATTATTTTTTTAATTATTTGGGGGACCACATTCAATAACCTAGTACCCAGGTTAATTTGTGGCAGTGCTTCGGGATATGTGATGTCAGAGAGTGAACCCTGGCCTCCTGTATGCAAAGCATGTACACATGTGTCTCTCTCTGGCTCTAGAATTATTTTAGGGCTGAAGTCGTTAGCACCTATGTGGCCCATGGGAAGAGAAAGCTAACTCCTTGTCAGTAGAGATTTTGGAGCATAGTGTAGGCACAGGGCAAGCTATCTGTCATTGTAGTGTCATTACAGAGTAGACTTATTTACCACACTCCCCCATTTACCTGGGATGAATTCACAAGTGTGGTCAAAACTCTTTATCCTCAGTGGGATTCAGGCATCAGACCTGCTTGAGTCAGTATTGGAGACTCACGCTTACTCATTACTCACTTCAATATCAAAGTTGACTTGGAGTTACCACCACTCCAGCGCTTTAGGAGAGGTATGGGACAGGACTGCCAATTACTTTCTGCCCTCCCTCCTACAGCCTCTACCTCATGACTGAGGTGGCAAAGCACAGAGTGATAGCTGCATTGCTTTTCTCCTCCTGAGATGTTGTTGCTGTCCAAGATGGACGTCTCAACCTACCCTGCTGACTGCTGACAGGAGTCTTTGCCAGGTGGTTTCCCCAGATTGTAGGTGACCTTTAAGAGACCTCTCCTTGTGCTCCCTGGTGTATGATTCCTGCCTCATGCCTTAGTCCAGAACACTCCTTGTGCCCACATGGAGATGATCAGGCAATAGTTGCCATATGATTCCACCATTCCCAGCAGAGAGAGTAGAAATGTGTAGGTGCCATGCCCCATGGGCAGTGGGTGTCAGGGGCCTCTTTGAACCTGCAAGGGATTTAGTGGCCACTCCTACGAGGTCCTCTAAGCAGAGACTCACCTTGGACTTGAACACTGGTGTTCAAAGTGTCTCACATGGAGAGATTCTCTTGGGAAATAGGTGAAGGAGTACAGTAAACCCACCTTCTAGCTCCTGAGTGAAGAAAAGAAGTCTCAACATCAAATGTCATCACACACACCCACATATACCTACAGGCCTTCTCATCTAGATCTTCTCCCAGGAATATTATTTTGGGGGGGGGGCCACACCCGGTGTTGCTCAGGGGTTTCTCCTGGCTGTCTGCTCAGAAATAGCTCCTGACAGGCACGGGGGCCCATATGGGACACCGGGATTCGAACCAACCACCTTTGGTCCTGGATCGGCTGCTTGCAAGGCAAACGCCGCTGTGCTATCTCTTCGGGCACCTCCCAGGAACTTTTGAGGGAGAAGGTGAGGATGATGAGAATGATGATGATGATAGTTTTGAGTGGGAAAGTCAATTCTGAACTCAGCCAGCCTGTGAAAAGGTGACTGCCCAACCTTTTCTCAACGTGTTAAACTAATCAAGCTTTGTCCTTTATATAGGCCTAACTCATGGTTCCTAGGAAGCATCACTTGACATTGGTTTGAAATGATAGGAATAGAAATCATATGTTGAATTCAATGCTTTCTTAATCTCCCCAGCAGCCTGATGAGGTCAAGACTGATGTTGCCTTTACTTAGGAAAACAAAGCACTAAAGGTTAGATTTTCAGCTATAAGTACGCAACAGGTAGAGTCAAAGATCCTACATTTTTTTCTGTTCATGGTTAACCACACATCTAAGTTCTGCCTCAGAACTAGAAAGGAATCATCATGTTTAGAGAAATGATGTTCTTTTAATGCTTTTTGTTTTCCTTTTGAAGAAGATCAAGTGCCCTGAGGTTCCGCCTCTGATGAAAGCATCAGCAGTTGGAAAGCCCCGGAAGTCACTCCCGCCCTTTCGCTAGTGACTGAAGCTGGATTTGGAACCAGGAGGGCGTACACACCTGTCCTTTCAGCAGCTCCAGCCCTGCCCCAACCTGCCCACAAGCACCTCTCATAGAACCTTTGTTCCATCCACTGACTGCAAAACTGTAGGCCTAGGGAACTCCCCAATCTCCATTCTTGTCTTTATGCTCTGTATTTGGGGCATGGTACTAGGCTTCCCTGCACCCCTCCTATCTTGGTGTGCCCCTGAACCCATCTGTTTGCTCTTAGAGACTGGCCAAGTGCTATGAACTGGGCTTTTCCCTGCCTGGGGTGATTTTCAAGCTCACACCAGCCTCTCCCAGACACCATGTACACCTGTCAGCACCATCTGTTAGCATGTTCATATGAGCAGCCCATGACTGCTTTTCCTAGAAGTTTTGAGAAAATCTGGGTTAGGCCCCCCTGGTCCTGAGCCCGTCTTGTGACAGCCAAGGAGAGGAGGACCCAAAGATAGGGTTACTCCTATATAGATGGACTCCATTTGCAAGGGTCATGTGCTAGGCATGTGGGCATGCGTAGTCCAGTCATTTCAACAAAGCAGGCTATCATGCCAGTTAATAAGAGACCCCAGCTAGTGGCAGCTTCAGGATCCAGCAGAGACCACGGAAGGCAGTAATCAGCCCTGCCAGGAACATGAAGGTGGGAGGATGCTGCCACAGTGGCAATGTGGCTGCTGGGCATTCACCCAATAGTTAAGAAAGACAAAGGCACAACTATAGACAGAGGAGGGGAGATAGGGTCTAAAACAGGGGAGGAAAAACTTTGATCAGTCAAGCACATGGGAAAAACAGATGAGCAGCTCCTTCCCACTACCTCCCTAGGGAAGGAGCATATGCTTTTGGAATGAAATCAGTTGCTGAATTGAAATGGTTAGGCCTGCTTTGTTATCCTGATGGCGGGAGATCTAGAAGCCTCCTCTTTTCATCCAAAGCCAGAAAGCTGGGAGGTCTCACTAGGGCAGTAGGGTAAAAGCCACATATGGATGTTTTCCATTTTCTCTTGCCCACTTCTCCTGTGATTGGTGAAGAGGGGGTAACTCAGATCCTTCTTTTTACTACTTCCAGAGGATCCTTGGAGATTGTTATTCTACCCCTCAGCCCTCTTCTGAGGAGTCTGAGCTCTTGTCGGACTCCATTTAGGAAGCAGAGCCAGAAGGCCTACGAAAGAAGGATAGAGAGTTATGTGGTGAATGTAGGTTATGTGGAAGAATTATACCACAGAACTCACAGCCCTGAATCAGTTGAGCTAGCCTTACACAAGTGGAGCCTGGGGAATTGAACTGGAATTCTGCAATGCTGAGGCCTGAGGCAGCCTGCCCCTATGGCTCCAAATGCTTTCTTCCCTGCAAAGCAGGTTTCTTTACATTGGAATATGCTAATGCTTGTGTCTCCATAATCCAGGCCTGAGGTTTTTCTGAAATAATGTTGACAGAAAATAATCCTGTTTATCCTAACCTTCATGCCCAGCAATTGCTACAAAAAAATTTATGCTAAGTTAAGTGCAGGTCAAAAGGAACAAAGAGATCAGTCAGAACCCAAAGAAATAAAAGAATCCAGGCCATATGGGTTTTAGTACAAAGTGGCATAAGCCCAGTGGAAGTGACACTTGGTTTTACCATGTGGTTTTACCATGATCACAAGAAGAGAATGAAGAATAGGACTCCATATTGTTTTGGTGACACCATTTTGCTAATGTTGCCTTGGTCAGGTCTATTTTTTTTCTAGGTCTTAATGATTTTCCTTTTTCTAGAAATGAAGAGGGTAAGGATAGTTGATCATATCCCAAAGTGCTGCTTCTTCAAGGTCTTGGTGGATGTCACTTGGGAGACATTTTTGTGGTGGAGGGCCATTGTTTCTACCCTGTTATGGAGCAGACCTCACTAGACACAGACAATGCCATTTGGAAATAGGGAAAGAACCCATAGCCTTCTATTTTGGATACTGTCTGTTATAGACCACCCAAAGCATGAATTGTGTGGCTACTAACCTCAAACAGAACATCCTTCCACCACTCCTGAATCATTTGTGCTGTGAAAAGAAAACAAAAGCAGTGCAAATATTTACCCACTTGTGAAAGGATAAACAAATATGGTATGTCTTTATGATGGACTGTGACTCAGCATATAAAGAAACAATTAAAATCCACCACCACCATCATTACCAAAATCAAAAACCCACCAAAAAAAATAAAAAAAAGAAAGAACTAATGAAAAATGCTCAAACATGGATGAATCTTAAAAGGGTACTCTTTGAAAGAAGCCAGGTACATAAGAGGGGGCAGATAGATAAGAATGGGTTGGGCACTTGCTTTGCACACTACCACCAATTTCTGGCACCTCATATGGTCCCCAAGATCTGCCAGGAGCGATTCCTGAGCATAGCCGGGTATGGCCTCAAAACAATCCAACAAATAAAAAACACAAGAGGACATATTGTCTGCTATGTTCAGTAAAAGCAAATCTACCAAAACAAAAATAAGAGTAGAAGATGCCCAGGAATGGGTTTAGGAAGTGTTCAAAGATAAAGGTGAGATTTTCTTTTTTTAGGGTGGTAAATATATTAAAAAACAAGTTTTCTAAATTTATTTTTAAAAGCTTTATATGCTTAATCTTATGGATGTAAGTTTTAGATTAAGTCATTAAAAGATGCTCTAAAATTCTTCACCTTAAGAAAAGGAAATTGGGACTAGAGAGATAGAACAGTGGGTAGGATGTTGCAAGTAACTGACTCGGGTTTGATACTTGGTACTACATAAGGTCCCCTGAGCCCTGCCAGGAGTGACTCCTAAGCAAAGAGCCAGGAGTAAACCTTAAGCACTTCTTGGTGATCTCCCTACAAAAGACCTACAAAGACCTTCAATATTTAATAGAATAAAATGGTGAACACCATTGAGTTCCTCAGTAGGAAATTTTCCAGTATTGATTATTTTCTGGGTGCCAGTGATATGCTGGAAGTGGGTGGTGTGTAAGAAAACAGGGAACAACTTGGACTTTGGTAAAAAAAAAAAAAAAAAAAAAAAAAAAAACACAGGAAGTGCTCCAAGAGCCCCAGGCAAAGAGCATGGTCTCTGGACCACAGAAGGAAGAAGAAGGTCAGATACCAACCTGGGTATTTTACCCTCATTTTTTTCTCCTAGTCTCTTAATTCTCCTAAAAACTCATTGCAATGTTCAACAGGAAAAGTGATTCTTTTAAAAATGATTGAAGCTGGGGCCAGAGAGATAGCATGGAGGTAAGGCATTTGCCTTGCATGCAGAAGGATGGTGGTTCAAATCCCAGCATCCCATATAGTCCCTCAAGCCTGCCAGGAGCGACTTCTGAGCGTAAAGCCAGGAGTAACCTCTGAGTGCTGCTGGGTGTGACCCAAAAACCAAAAGAAAGAAGGAAGAAAGAAAGGGAAGAAGAAAGAAGGAAGAAGAAAGGAAGGAAGGAAGGAAGGAAGGAAGGAAGGAGGAAGGAAGGAAGGAAGGAAGGAAGGAAGGAAGGAAGGAAGGAAGGAAGGAAGGAGAGGAAAGGAAAGAGAAAAGAAAGAAGAAAGAAGAGAAAAGGAAGAAAGAAAGAAGAAAGAAAAGAAAAGAAGAGAAAGGAAAGAAAGAAAGAAAGAAGAAAGAAGAAAAAAGAAAGAAGAAAGAAAGAAAAGAAAGAAAGAAAGAAAGAAAGAAAGAAAGGAAGAAAGAAAAAGAAAGGAAGGAAGAAAGAAGGAAGGAAGGAAGGAGAAAGAGAGAGAGAGAAAGAGAGAGGGAGGGAGGGAAGGAAGAAAAGAAAGAAGAAAGAGAAGAAAGATGAAAGGAAGAAAGAAAAAGAAAGGAAGGAAGAAAGAAGGAAGGAAGGAAGGAGAAAGAGAGAGAAAGAAAGGAAAGAAAGAAAGAAAGAAAGAAAGAAAGAAAGAAAGAAAGAAAGAAAGAAAGAACGGAAGGAAGGAAGAACGGAAGGAAGGAAGGAAGGAGAAAGAGAGAGAAAGAAAAGAAAGAAAGAAAGAGAGAGGGAGGGAGGGAAGGAAGGAAGGAAGAACGGAAGGAAGGAAGGAAGGAGAAAGAGAGAGAAAGAAAAGAAAGAAAGAGAAAGAGAGAGGGAGGGAGGGAAGGAAGAAAAGAAAGAAGAGAGAAGAAAGATGAAAGGAAGAAAGAAAAAGAACGAAAGGAAGGAAGGAAGGAGAAAGAGAAAGAAAGAAAAGAAAGAAAGAAAGAAAGAAAGAAAGAAAGAAAGAAAGAAAGAAAGAAAGAAAGAAAGAAAGAAAGAAAGAAAGAAAAGAAAGAAAAAAGAAAGAAAGAAAGAAAGAAAGAAAAAGAAGGAGGAAGGAGAAGGAAGGAAGGAAGGAAGGAAGGAAGGAAGGAAGGAAGGAAGGAAGGAAGGAAGGAAGGAAGGAAGGAAGATTGAAGCTCAAGGAAGTTCAGTCTGTGGAAGCTCAGACTTGATGTGAATAATGAGCTAATTTCAACTTGGATTTTTACATAAGTCTGAAAATTAGCAATCTTTATTAAGAAATTGCTGCCACCTACAAAAAGGTATATTTATGAGAGTGCAATACTCCCATAAAACAAACAAAAAAATTAAAAGACAATGAAGGAAATAGTGGAAAAGTAGTTATAAGAGGCAAGTGACTGAATTATAAGGAAGATGGAGACAGGGCGGCAGAGGCTGATAGTGCATTGATGCCCTGGCATCAGATCGTAAGTTCTGACGACACCCCTGCTCTTTTGCAGATGACTTCTGAGCACTCAAATATTCAAATGATTCTCTTCCTCCTTGACTTTTCTTATATGTTTTTGAATAGCACTGTGGCATGTTTGAGACACTACCCATTGAGCTAGATATTTATGAAAGGAGAAAAATATTTCAGTGCCAACCAGCTAACCTAATAAATAAAACATTTATTTGAAGTTTATCACACATGGTAATAAGTATGTAAATTAGTCCAGTGACAGTGCTAAGGGGCCAGGCCTTGAACCAGGAAAAAATTAGATTTGAATTCCAGCTCCAGAATTTATTCATTAGAAGGGGTCATGAAAATCTCTAAACATCTGTCTCTCAAATAAGAGTGAGGTAATAATATTTCTCAGGCTGTGGGGATCAAATGAGATTTTGCATGCAAAAGGCAAAATAAAGACTCATTGAACTAGATACTAACTAGATCAGCTGATGACAATTACCTAAGGCATAGAAATAAATCCTACATAGAATTTATCTCTGCCCCATGACCTACCTTCTAGAATTTGATTTTGAGGGAAAATTATCTGATTTCTTGAGTTTGGGTGGTATTTTTTTGGACAGGTATTGATTAGTGCCTCTAATGCCCACCATTCTCTATGGGTGACATGATTTTTCCACTCTGCCCCAAGAAGTCAAAGAAACTGTCTCATCAGTCCTCACATTCTGTGACCCTGATGAGCTGTGAAGATCACTTAGAAGGGAAACAGGAACAGTGTTGCTTCTCTTATGGTTTCTTTAAGAGGGACTAGGAAACATAGCTAAGGACTAAGGTGAACTAGGGCATGGACACCTCTTTGGAGCTTTCTAAAGCATATGGCAATTCATAAACATCCAAATCAGTCCTGACTTTCACTTGTCCTGGATGGACTAAAATCTCCATTTGGGGTGGGAGCGCTAGAGAGATAGTAAAGTGGACAGGGCACCTATATACAGTCCTCCCAGGTTTTATCCTCAGTATTAGAAGTAGTCCGCAGAGTCCCACCAAGAATGGTCCCTGTGATCAGGGGCAGAGGTAAGCCCTAAACACTGCTAAGTGTGGCCCCAAAACCAAATGAAGAAAAAAAATATAAAACTCCACTTTTATACTCTGAAAGAAGTAAGATTTGCATGATAAACCCCTCGTTCGGAAAGGATGAAGCAGAACTGGATGGGGTTTTCTTTTCTTTTTTTTTTTTTTTTCAGCCACACCCGTTTGATGCTCAGGAGTTACTCCTGGCTAAGCGCTCAGAAATTGCCCCTGGCTTGGGGGGACCATATGGGACACCGGGGGATCGAACCATGGTCCTTCCTTGGCTAGCGCTTGCAAAGCAGACACCTTACGTCTAGCGCCACCTCACCGGCCCCTGGATGGGATTTTCATTCAGAATTCTGGAGAAACATTTTCTTGTCTCTAAGATGAGTAGGACCTTACTGCTTCCCATATGCTTTCACACATATGCTTTCATCTGCAGAACAGCTCGGGGTAGTGGGAAGGGCTTTGCTGATATTGTCCTTAGGAGAGCCATAATGTGACCTGCCTGGGTTGCCCCATTAGTAAATGGCATTTGTGGACTTGAATTCATGCTCAGATTTTCTACATGCTGTGTGTTCTTATCAGCTTTCATGCCACAGTAAGGACTTGCAGGACTCCAAGTATTGTGACCAAGACTTCTCCACATTCCTATTGTCATTGTCAGCTTCTGGAGAGAAGATGGGTGTTGCAATGGGAAGGAATTCAGCTCAGCCTCATCAGATCAGATCCTGGCTCCAGAAGTAGCATTTCCTCCACAATGCACAGAACAAGGATGCTTTCTTTTTTTTTTTTTTTGGTTTTGGTTTTTGGGACACACCCAGTGGTGCTCAGGGGCCACTCCTGGCTGTCTGCTCAGAAATAGCTCCTGGCAGGCACAGGGGACCATATGGGACACCGGGATTCGAACCAACCACCTTTGGTCCTGAATCGGCTGCTTGCAAGGCAAACGCCGCTGTGCTATCTCTCTGGGCCCACAAGGATGCTTTCTGAAGGGGTTCCAGTTCCCTCAGCTGGGTCTTGGAGGAAACTCACTTGCTTATTTGCAGCCTCTTTCTCTCTCAGAGCTAACCTAGAGGCAGGAGTCACCCACACTAAAGAGTGAACCTTCCCCATCTTGGACCAGTAGGTCCCTCTAGCACCCTTGTCAGTTCAGAAAGAGAAATGTGGCCTGAGGGTAAGTGGAACGGGGAGGAAGGCATTGCTCCCATCGCCCAGTTTCTTCTCATCTCTCACAGTAGGATGAACCTCTTTCTTTACCTTGAGGGTGGCTTACCAACTTTGCTGTAGCATCTGGTGTTAATACTGCAGTAAAGAAAAACGTGTCCACCAAGAAGCTCCCTGGAGACCCATAGACTCTATCTGAATAAATATTTGATTCCTTCTCTGAGGCACTTATGTGTGCCTGGGGATAAATGTGTTTTCACCTCTGAAAATTGCTGTCTGGAGTAAAATCTTAGTGTCTCCATTCTGCTCCCATTTCTTTTCCATTCAGAGAATTTTTGTGTGAGTTCCTTCAGAGGGAAGGGACCCACACCTACTGGTGCTCAGGGTTTAGTCTCAACTTTATAGTGGCAGAAGACAGAGGGATGGGGCCTACTTCCTGTAGTGCTCAATGGACCATGTAGTGTTGGGAATCAAAATTGGCTTCCTACATGCAAATTATGTGCATTAGCACATTGGACTCTCTTTCCTGCCCTATGTGCATTCTCTGTAGACATTAAGTCATACAGATCATCCCTACCTTTGTCCCCAAGGGAAGTGAGACCCAACCCACCAACTGTAGATTGGAAGATATGCACTGGAGTAAAGTGGTGTAAGGATTTTGAGTGGGGCAGCAGTCATTTGGCACCTCCCAGGTCACTTCCAGCAGTTATCAGGGACTTGGCAGAGTACTGTGAGGACCAGAGAGTTCCTTGCACCTTGCAGTGTCAGAAAGTAATTTCATCCCTGATTCTTTGGCTTTGCCTGGAGAACAAGAACAATCTTGCTAGGGTCTTATGAATCAGTGTGTGTGTGTGTGTGTGTGTGTGTGTGTGTGTGTGTGTGTGTTGGTCTGGTTAGGAGCAACAGTCGACCATACCAGGACTTACTCCTGGCTCTCATTTCAGGTGTCACACCTCACCAGGCCTGGGAGAGAACCACATGAGGTGCTGGGAATGGAATCTGGGTCAGCTGTGTAAAGGCCTTCCCCACTGTGCTATCACTCTAGTGTTTACTCTGAAGCCTTTGTACCCTTCTTGAGAATTTCTTCCTGATGGTGGCCAGACATCCAGTAGCAACTTACCTTGGAGAATAAACTCATTTCTTTGTGTTTTAAGCCTGACCATAATTGACTGTGATATCAGTAAAGTGTTCAGAAAATCCATCCTATCCTTGTAGACTTAAACTTGGGGGAAATCAACCCGTTGAAGGGGGATCAAGAGGGACTTTAGTGTTGGGCACAGCTTAACGATGGAGACATATGTCACTTGTATGAGGTCCAACTTTTGCTCCTTGGCAACTACTTCTCAAAAATAAATTGGGGGACTCCCAAGAGAAGGCTCCCAGTCTAACAGAGATCTCTTTGTTTTGCAGAAATCCGAAATGGAAACCTCAAGGCCATTCTAGGCCTCTTCTTCAGTCTGTCCCGGTACAAGCAGCAGCAGCAGCAGCCGCCGCCATCCCAGAAGCAGCACCTCTCCTCACCGCTGCCTCCCAGCGTGACCCAGGCAGCCGGGGCCCCATCCCAGTGCCAGGCTGGCACTCCTCAGCCACAGGTGCCAGCCACTCCCCAAGCCCCGTGCCAGCCTCTCCAGGCAGTGCCACATCAGCAGGCCAAAGCACAAGTTGACATGCAATCCAGGTAGGGGCACCTTGCCAACTGATAATTTTGTTTTCCGGGCTGCTGCCTTTTCCATACCGAGTCATTGTTCATCCATTCTGAATGTATCTGTCATCAAACCTACTTCATTGCTGTAAACTGCTAGAACTTAGTGGGGAATTAGCATGACCTTGAGCTAGATGCAGGAGGCCACCTTTGTGCCTAGCAAAAAATGTGAACTCTTTTTTGTTTGTTTGTATTTTTGTTGTTGTTTTTGGTTTTTTGGGGGGCCACACCCATTTGATGCGCAGGGGTTACTCCTGGCTAAGCACTCAGAAATCGCCCCTGGCTTGGGGGGACCATAGGGGATGCTGGACCTTCCTTGTCTAGTGCTTGTAAGGCAGATACCTTACCTCTAGCACCACCTCACCGGCCCCAAAGATGTGAACTCTTAATGGGTCGGAATGGCCAGCAGCCTGAGCTAATTAACTGCTCCTTCCCCAACTTTGGCTTGCCACACATGCCCGTCTGCAGTAAAGAGCCCCTAAAATAGACCTCAGACTTCTTTTGCTGTCTGCCTATAATCCAGTGTTCAGGGTTATCCAGAAGAGTATGTTACTTTAGCAAAGGCAAAAGGACACTAGAGGCTGCCTCTGCTTTGCCATTAGAAAAATGGAGACCTAAATAGAGAAGGGTCCTTAGCATGGGGAGAGGCAGCCATGTGACTAGTGAATGACAATATTAGCACTTGGGAGCTGTTCCACTACCTCTGAGTGGGTATAATTGACCTTAGAGAATGGATGTGGTGTTAGCTGGAGTTCTCTATGCTGCAGAATTAGGTGGAGTTTGATGGTGTTTCTAGAGAGACTGGTGCTTGTTGTGAGAGCATAGAAGGTGAGACAAGCAGAATGAAAAGTGGTTTCTGTCTCTTAAGATGTGGAAGTAGCCATACTCCCAGCAGTTCTGTGGAAGATGGCCCTTTTAGTTATTCATTTTCATAACAGAGGAAATAAAAGGGAAGGGACAAGGATCTAGAAAATATTTTGAATCATAGTAAAGTTCTGGAAAAGGTCTGTAAGAATTGTCTTGTTATTTTTAGTTGTAACCCTTCAGCCTTCGAACTTAAATGTCACTAATCATATTAATGGCTTGATATCATTTAATCAGTGTTAAGAAGTAATGACTTTGTCTTCCCAGTTCCCTAAAGCTGCCAGAATTAATTACAGCATCTTTCTCACTTCCTCATATCTTTTATCACCCATTGCAGTTAGGTAAAGCTCACAGCTCTTGAGACAAAGCAACTTATTTAGATGGTTATAGCTCCTATCCCCTGCCATGCTTGAGAAGTGCTGCTTCCCAGGGGTGAGGTATGAAGACCAACCCTATTGGATCGAGTGTAAATCATATCTCCTCATTAATTATCTAATTATATCTAAGTCATAGGATGGGGACTTAGGGACTAGCGAGATGTCAGGATTAGCTATGAGGAAAAACAGCAGCACAGCCAGGTTCAGCCCTTTTATCTTGCAGAACCATCCAATGGGACCTGTTCTTGGATCAAATGGACACAGAAGAATAAACCATTAAAACCCCTCATTCATTGCCACTAGGTGCCTCAAATATTACTGTGAAAGAATTGTAATCTACTTTGACCACAATAAAAAAAGCCTTAACTTCAATTGGCAACACACACACACACACACGCGCGCGCGCGCGCATGCGGCATCATTTCACAAGCCTCCTACAGAGTGCTTATTTTTTTCCTCTGGCAACTTGGGGAAAACGAACAAATGGGCCAGAGCGATAGTGCAGCCGTAAGACGTTTGCTGTAAGACATTTGCCTTATACGGCTGATCCAGGATGAACCTTGATTCGATCTCTGGCATCCCCCAAGCCAGGAGCAATTTCTGAGCACATAGCCAGGAGTAACCCCTGAGCGTCACTGGGTGTGACCCAAAAACAAAAAATCAGGAAATAATCTAACATACATTGTGATAACTTAGTCTACTTGGACCTTTCAAACTTCCAACATCCATTTATTGAGTTTGTGTTTGAATGCTTCCCATGTGTCAGGCACTGTGGTAGGCCCTTTTGAAGTTCAAGCATGATTGAAAGAGCCAGGGTGCCTGCTCTGCATATTCTGTGGAGGAGGCAGGGAAAAAAGGAGCTAAAAGAAACATCCGATGTTGATGTTCTATAACTATCAGCTTGGGCTGATAAAGTGTCTCTAAAGAGTTATGAATGATAGGGGACATAACCACATGCAAGATCAGATTGGAGTAGGAGAAGGCAGGCAAGTGAGTGGAACTCTGTAGATGAGAGAGAAAAGGAAAAATGGTAAGGTAGCCTGTTAGTGAAGTGGGTCATTCATTAGGTACATGATAAAGCACTTTGCTCCTTTCTGGACAGCAAGAATGTGAAAAAGTAAGAATGGGAGGAAGGACCCAATGGAGTCTTTAAAATCCTTTTCTTGAATCAAGGTGGTAGAGCAGATAGGGAAGGTAAGGATGCTTGGGCAGTGGAATCAACAGTACTGGAAAGAGTTAGGCTCTCAGGTTAAAAGAGAAAGATATTGGCCCAGCCTTACTTTCTGGCTTGCAAAGTGAGGCATATGGTATTATTTATTGAGATGAAAAAGCTTGGAGAAAGACACATTCACATGAACTCTTTTCAAGATCACGGAGACATCATTGCTCCCACCTGGCCCTAGAATTTTCTCGAGTGTCCCACTGCCCATAGTTCTCAGGCACATGTGTTGAGAAACACTGGGCTGTGTCTGCCTGAGGCTCCCCTTTCTATGGTAGGTGTTTGTTTACTAAAAAGAACCAGATGTTCTAGTCAGGATGCCGATCTCCCCGGAAGAAAAACAACTCATTAAAAAAGGAACCAAACTTACTCATATTTATTTATTCCAGAGTTGTTGCTATCTTCTGGACCCCCTAGCCCTCCAGTGTAGTAACACAGGCTCAGTCTGTCCTGACTGTTCCTATATTTGGCCCAGATTGGGTTGCTTTCAGGGTTATTAGTTTCATCCATTATCTATGGAATTTGGGGTGTGATAGATCATGCTCACTCACATTCTAGGGAAATTGCTCCCTATTGCCTTTTTTTCCATTTTGTTTCTATCATAGAATTCTGTCTTTGCTAGCCAAAGACATGGGCTGGAGGTCGGGCCCTCAAGGTCTACAGTTGATGCAGCCTGAAATAAATGCCCAGTTGCTTTGGTCCTCTGTTAAAACTCTGCCAGTGACTTAGTCATCTTTTCCATGAAATTCATGAGTGCAATAACTTGTAGAAACTGGCAAAGCAAACGTGAGAGGAAGTTGGCATCTTCGTGACAGCCCATCGGTGATTCATTTGGCCTCTTCAGTTTTCAATCCTCTCTACACCATGAAGCTGCTCTTCATTTCACTGTGCAGTGACTTCCTAGGAGATGAGTGAGCTATCCCAGACTTGGTTCCTTTTTCAACAGTGTTGACCTTACATCTGACCTAGATTCAGCTATCGAGGAAAACTTCAGAAAACTGCTTTATTTTTCTGTGTTCTCATTCAACTCTTTCTCCCTTTTCTAAGCATAGCAATACCAGTTTGTATTTCTACCTCATAGCCTCTTACAAACAGGACATAGTTTTATGAATGTAAAGTTTTATGAATGAAAGTTTTACCAATGACTAAGTATAAAATAAGTTTTTCTCTCTTGCATAAAGCAAAAATAATTTTATACTTTTATTTTATTAAACCTGACCAAGATTCTTTAGATGTTTGAATTTGTTGTTGTCAAAAAACTGAATGTCTGGGGCCGGAGAGATAGCATGGAGGTAAAGCATTTGCCTTTCATGCAGAAGGACGGTGCTTCGAATCCTGGCATCCTATATGATCCCCTGAGCCTGCCAGGAGCGATTTCTGAGCATGGAGCCAGGAGTAACCCCTGAGCGCTGCCGGGTGTGACCCAAAAACCAAAAAAAAAACAAAAAAAAAACCCAAAAAACCAAGAATGTCAATGACCTTAAGTTATTAAAGTTATACCTTTGAGAACAGACATTCCCAACACCAATAAAATTTGAGAATATCTTCATCTTTGTTTTGGGTTACCTTGTGAATTTTCAGGACATTTATCTGAGTAGCCTCCCAGTATAGCAATCATAAAAAATAAAGCATCTAAATACTTTGAAAAGGCATAACTTTGTTTTCTTATTAGAGATTTCTGGCTCCTGTATAAATGTGAGAAGAAAACCTTATAGTGATGGATAGCAGAAAGGATATATGCTGCTTCAAGAAAGCAAAACACATACATTCATAGATGATCTTCATAACAATTTGTTCACCTTTGAAAATTTATCATATAAAAAATGTCTTTTAAACCTGGAAGAAAAAAAATGAACAGAACAAAAATCTGGGCATCCCATTGTCAAACACTTCCTGTAATTTTGTGTCTAATGTATTTTCTCTATCCTCACTCATTTCTTCCACTTTTTTCTTTCCTGTCATGCAGTGCATCATCCAAGGATTCATCTCAAAGCAAAATCATCCGCTTCACTCTGGGTCAGAAAAAGATCTCTAGGTTAGACTTTCTCTGTGTCCTGCAAAACGCATGGTGTCAACCCAACCTATTGTTCCCTTTGCTCTGGCTGTTTCCTTTTGTCCCTCTCCCTATTTCACGCTGGTATTTTGAAAAATGGTTGTGGAGTTTTTGAGAGAGAAAGTGTGTGTGTGTGTGTGTGTGTGTGTGTGTGTGTGAGAGAGAGAGAGAGAGAGAGAGAGAGAGAGAGAGAGAGAGAGAGAGAGTGTCAGAGAGAGAATAAGAGAGAAACAGAGAGAGTAAAATCAAGGTGTACATAATGAGTCTTCATTTCACTAATTTGGGCTTTGATCTCTGGGTCATCCACATCCAATCTGATTAGGGAGAGGTGAGTTTCTGGATGTTATTTGTAGTGGTTTTATGATGTGTGGCTCCCTGCCCTGGCCTGGCCCTATCCCGCCTCACCTGCATCTCATTTATGTGTGTTTTGTATTTGGTTATTAAAAATGACTAACACGAAATTGCTTTTCTCTTGAGTTAATTAAGACCCAAAGCCTAAATAAATCAAGTTGGTCAGAGGGGAGAGAATGGCAATGCAATTCAATCTGTTTTCTGTTCCTGGATTCTCATATACCTTAGAGAGATTACTTCTGAAAATAATCAAAATTGGGCTTTCTTCCTGCTTCTCTTGACTCAGACCTCTACAACATCCTCTGTGGACCCATTCCCAGGAAAGGCAAGTGCCAGTCACATGGTCACATGGTCGTGACTACTGCTAATTGGAAGGTGCCAAGAGCTGACACATATTAAGTATCCATTATGTATCAATTTGAATGACTTGTTGAATCCACATTGTTTTCTTATAGTAGGTTATGTTACCGTCCCTATTTCACAGCTGAGGAAACTAATGCTTAGTGATTAGATATCCAGGGTCACTCATAAAGTGAAAAATCCAGAATTTGAGTCCAAGTATTCTTTCCCTTAGAACCCTCACTTTAACCATTGCAATATCCTCCCACCTTGAATTCTGGTATCTGTGTGGTTGCTGGGGCTCCTTTTTAGAAGTTGGCTTTTCCATCCTCACTCAGTCTTGCTTCCCCTGAGTCAGGCAGTATCTTTAAAGAGCCTTTGGTTGATGATCTTTTATGGTTACCCATATCTACTTTTACTTGTAGATAAATTTTTATGTAAAAGGAAATTATTTCTGTCTTTGTTTCTCAGATAAACATTGAACATCTGCTTGCCACCCCACTCAGTAAGGCTCTGGGCATCTTCCTCATGAGAAGTTACTTTTATAAAAATCTGGGGACATGGTAATACCTTCCTTATGGTCAGCCACAAGGTAGTTGCTTCTCTGGGCAGCAGAAAATCCCATCAACTTGATGAGATAGAGGAAAAAGACATCTCCATTCATCTCAGCTCACTGCCCAGTGCCTTATTCAGTTTGGCTGCCCTTGCACCACAGTAGATGTAAGTCAGAGAACGTTTTTACTCACCATTCTAGAAGCCAGGGAGTTTGTGGTCAGGTGCCAGGTTGGTCAGCTCAGAACCCACTGTCTAGAGCCCAGAAGACTGTGATTTTTGCTGTGAGCTGACCTGACAGAAAGAAAACCTGTTCCCACTTCCATCTACATCTCATCACATTGGGACAGCTCCTTTCATGGTGCCATTTCCTGCAGTCAGTGCCATCTGCCAGTACCTTCACTCTGGGAGTCAGGGTAAGGATATGAGCTGATGGCCACATTTTCATGTGAACCACAGCACCACACTTATGGTCAGTGGCAGCTGTCTTTGACTTGTGGCCCAAGGACCCATATCAGCACAGCTAACCCACTGCTATTTTTTAGGAGTGTTCCTACAGAGGAGAGTTCGAGATAGGAGTGAGCTTAGAGGAATTGTTAAATATGTTAGTTCCATAATGTTTCCTTCTGGAAGATCAGGAGAAACGGGAGCTAGCTGGGGACATAGTTAATTGGAAGCATATGACCCTGGCATGACAATAACTTATCAGCCCCAGATGAGGGGTGGGAGATCATGGCTGGGAAGAAAGGAGGAATGGAAGGATGTGGGCAGGCCAGTCTGTTCCTCCCTCACTGGGCTCTAGGCTTCCAGGCTGAAGTAAAGCCAGGGTCTGGATCCCTTTCAGGGTTTTAGTCTTCACTTGGAGTTTATGTTGGATGCAATTTAGATGTGAGTAAGGATAGAAGGAAACTCTTATTCTTTTCATTTTTATCTATTTTATTTATTTTTTATTTTGGTTTGGGGGTCACATTCAGTGATGCTCAGGAGTCACTGCTAGCTCTGCAGACTCAGGGACAATATAGGACACCAGGGATCTAATCCGGTCAGCCACATAAAAGGCAAATGCCCTACCACTGTGTTATCACTTGGGCCTTGGGTACTCTTTTATTGTCTGCCCTGTAAGTTCTTCCTTTGCTTTATTCAACACTTCCCTTCCACAAACTTGAGCTCAGTCTCAGTAGATATCTGATCTGATCAAGCAACAGTGAGTGTGGCAGTCAAGTTACATGGAAATAAACAGTCCTGCTCCTCTGATTGTGTCTGCTGCTTTTCCCAGAGCTCTGGAAGTAGGTCTCTTATTCTAGTGTAGAATACTACCCAGAACCACATGCCCACAAATGATACATGAATGCCTTACTCTTGAATCTGTATGTGGGACAGGCTGTTAAATTGGGGAGGGGGGGACTGAATAAAGCCATAAAGGATCCCAAGAAATTAATCCATGACCACTATTATAGGCATCATAAACCTGTGTGAGCCTGGAGTAGAGAAGGGTCATACTGTCTGTGGGGACCAGAGCTTTCTGTTTTCAAATCTAATGGAAGTTACCTTTACCTGTGTTTCAGGGCAAATCAGATTCTCCTAGTAAACCTGTGCTTCTAAAAGAGTAAAATGACATTATCTTGTTTGCTTATAGAATATGCATTAAATAAAATCCTCTTCTTTACCTTTCATACCTGTTATCCAAATACTAAACCTAGCAGTCACAAGGTTGGTGTGTGGTTGATCTGGAACAGAAAGGGCAAAGGAACCCACCAAAGTTCCTCTCCACATGACCTGCTTTGTTGGTCCCTCTCTGCTGAAAAGCAGATGCCACAGAGATGAGAGAGGAGCAATATTTAATCATCTCATCTGGAAAAGAAACTCTGATGATGACCCCACCCCCCCAGGACCTGAAGCATATGCACACAAGCTGTTGTCCTTTCTAGGGGTCTGACTGGAAGCATCTTCTGCTCCCAGCCTTTGAAGTGGTTTGAGGGGAAAGAATGGCTCTTTTCCACCAGCATGTACGGCGCATGGAGCCAGGATGCTCTTGCAGGTTACGTGCAAGGAATGCCAGCTTTACCACCCTGCCTGCTCAGCTCTGCACATGGTGGAGAAATGGCATGGCTCAAAGAGCAGCAGAATTTCTTTCACCTCTTGTTACAGCACTTCTCTTGAACTTAATTGAAACACACACACACACACACACACACACACACTTGTATATGTTTCAAAGAACTCTTTTGAGTCCTCTGCTCTTTATTTAAATGTGAAATGACAGAGGAACCCTTACCCCCTACAGATGTCACATGTACTGTGGGGTGCAACTGATGCAGGTGGTTCATATTCATCCTTTCTTCTGCCACTTTTCTTTCTTGAGGCCTGAACTCAAGAAAGGCAGGTAGCATCTGGGTCAATGCTTGTAATTGTTTCATATGTACCAGATACAGCTATTTAGCCTGGGAGAGATTCAGAATTGGAGAAGCAACTACTTCCAGGCTGAGAGTTGATAGAAAGTCCCATGATGCACTAGGGTGTGAACACTAATCAACTTCAACGTGTTGGCCAGAGGTTTGCATTCTGCGTCAACGTCAGCAAGGAGATAACATTGCTTCTAAAGCTAGCTCTGCTCTCTGCCTCCCAACTGAATTCACCATCACTCCAAGATTCAGAGAAAGACCCAGAGCTCCTCCTATATTAGCCCTGCCTGCTTCTCACTTTCCCTGTAGGTCCTAGCATGGTTTTCTTCTCTTAGTCATAAGCTATTCTCTGCCTGAGTCCTCTGCTTCCTGTCCTCTTGGTCTCTATTGCACACTTTTTGGGCCATGTTTATTTGGAGCCTGACCAGACCATCCCATCCTGAGTTCCAGGCTAATTAATTCACTTTTTGGAATGACTACTAACTTTGGCCAATATAGGTATAATTTAAATGTCAGCTAATCAGGGGCAGAGAGAGAAAGAATACAGTAGGTCAGGTGCTTCCCTTGCACATTGTTAACCCAGATTTGATTCCACAACCCCCCATATGGTCTCCTGAGCCTCTCTAGTAGTGATCCTTAAGTGCAAAGCCAGGAGTAAGCCCAAAGCATCATTGGGTCTGACCCAAAATAACCACCAATAAAAAAGTTTATTTTTTTTTTAAAGGTGATGATCTTTATCTTAAGCCTCAGTCCATTTAGGTGTTCATAACAGAATGTTCTCAACTACATGGATGGCTAAGAAAGAATAAAGTCTCTGATTGTAGTTCCAGAGGCTGGAAGGCAGAGCTGTGAGTGGCCAACATGACTGGGTTCTGGTGAAGGCCTACTTCCAGTGTGCATACTGCTCACTTATTGTCTTCACAGATTGGAAGGGCCCAGACAAATCTCCAGATCCTCTTTTGGGTTCTGTCCTGAGGACCTACCTAGTCAGTTACCAAAGGCCCCATTTCAATCTCACCCCATTGGGCATGGCATGGAGAGTTTTGACATAGGAATTTTGAAGGGATACAATTCAGAGCATACATAGCAAGCCTCTTTTTTCAGGGGAGGTTATAGAAATGTATAGGAAATTCAGTGTTTTCCCCATTTGGCTTTGAAGTTCTATATATACAATTCTGTCTGAATTAACCCAGTTTATTGGATTGACTTATCATCCTAAAAGATGTCTCAATTGCCTCATGAGTGAACCTAAGCTAAATCTGCAGCCCAGAAATTCCTGATTGAGGGCCTGGAGAGATAGCACAAGCAGCCGAGCCAGGACCAAAGGTGGTTGGTTCGAATCCCGGTGTCCCATATGGTCCCCCGTGCCTGCCAGGAGCTATTTCTGAGCAGACAGCCAGGAGTAAGTAACCCCTGAGCATTGCTGGGTGTGGCTCAAAAACAAAAACAAAAAGAAAAGAAAAGAAAGAAAAGAAAAGAAATTCTTGATTGAGGCTTAGGCTCAGGATATCAGAGATATCCAATACGATAACTAATAGAAAGTGTCTCTTCCATCATTGTATTTTGCTTCCCTGTTTTTTGTTTGTTTGTTTGTTTTGCAAATTTTCCCCTGAAGTAAAAGACTAGGCCTTGGGTTATTATGTATTTCTCAATACCACTGCCATGACATCAACTTGGAGCAATTTTAAAATTATTTTCTAGGACTAATTAGGATTGGGTCAGAAGATTCTTGTAGACTATGTGAGTTCAAAAATTCCAGCCCAATAAGTCCCACATCTGCACTTGCAGAAACTCTATCCTGGTCAGTGAGTGCTCAGGCAGCATTGACATGGAGAACTGGCAGGATGCTGTTTGCTCTGGAGGTAAAGCAAGACTTACAGACTTACCAGCTTTCCATTGCTGCACATCCATGGCAGATTGTGTTTATCATTTTTGATGCCCACACACAGATGTTGCCACTGCTGGTTTTATACCCTATTCTGCCTGTCTTTGTAGGATTACAATATTCTTAAAACATGTTGGGATATAGTAAAGAGACATAGCACCAATGCCATGGGTGATAGTGCTTTCTATCATGGGAATTAGTGCCTTCTCACTGCCTCTTACTGAGGTTAGCATTCACCCACTTTTCCCCTTCTAATTCCAGTCAGGGAATCAAGCCAGTTTCTTCTTATATATAAATTTTATAGTCTTCTCACACCAGCTCATGTTCTCTATTTACTCTGCAATAATCTTTCTTGCTCAGCCAACAAAAAAAAGGTTTAAAGTGATTGCCTGCTTATATCTAAAATGCTTCCAGACTGTGAGCTTTTTTGGTGCTTGCAGATTTGCATGGTATGAGAAGGCAGAAGGCTTTATGGGTCAAAAATTCAGACTTATCACTATGTCTAATCACTAACTGAGGTGCTGGTGGCTTTTTAACACAGCTAAGTGGGTTTTAGCTGAAAAGTATAAATATTTCACCATGTAGTCATCTTTCAACTTTAATTATTGGAAACAGCCTACTTATTAGTCCCTGAACCAAAATTCTGATTTGGGGAGTCTTATCTATAACTCTTTGAAGGATGGCCTATAATATCTTTAGACACATTATAAAGAAATCTGCTGACTTATTCCCCAAGCCACCAAAAATTAGGTGTTTTATTTAAAGAGAAAGTGTATGCTTGTCTTTAAGCTAACAGGTTCCTGCTGGTTTTACAAAGGGAACATATGATTTTATCCATTTACCATACAGTACAGAGAAACTGGGTTTAAGCCTCAAAGTAATACAACAGAGACAGGTTGTCAGATGTGGAAGGAAAACATATGTCTGAGCAAATGTTTTCATCCAAGCCATAAGTTTTCATTGCAGATGTGTCAGGTTAGGCATAGAAGTAGCTCCCTTTATGAGCATTGTCAGTTGTGTATTACGCTTGCTACATGCCTCCCTGCATTATTGCAAACACCATTTTGATACTTACCAGAAGAGATCCCCATACAAGTAAATCGTTTTGAGTTTTCACCAGCCTATCTGGTCTGTGCTTCACAAAATTAATGATGATGACATTGTTTGGCCCTATTGGAAAGTAAAATTACTTCTCCAAGAGGAAAAGGAAGATGAGTTTAGAATTTTTAATCAGTAAACTTAAGCATTGTTTTTCTCTGCTCAAAGAAAAATGGTTTTCATTTTGATGTTGGACTTGACAGGACTTCTGATTAGTTTTAAGTGTTTCTAGTGGTTCCTTGAAATTCTTCAGCATACCTTCTCAGACTTGCTATCTTGATTGGTTTCTTGGACCTCCTGCATGATGGCAGTTCCTTCTTCTGAGACAGCTGCTATCCTCTGAAGACTGAATCCATTATTCTCTTGCTTTTTGCATTGTAGACTTCCAGGTCCCACTGCAAGGGCATCTGCTGCAGCCAGTGAGGCCAAGACACGTGGAGGGTCAGTCACTGCTAACAACCGCCGTAGCCAGAGCTTTAACAACTATGACAAGTCCAAACCAGTCGCCTCCCCACCCCCAGCAGCCAGCAGTCATGAGAAAGGTGAGTCACCTTTTGTTTCCTTGCCTTTGGGGACCATATCTGATAATGTTCAGGGGTCACTCTTGGTGTTCTCAGGGATTAGTTGGTGCCAGGAATCAAACCCAGGGCTCCTGCAGGCTAAGCATATACTCCAGCCCTTTGAGCCATCTCTTGGGCTCTGGTGAGTCATCTCTTGAGGATGCCTTTTTTTAAATCATTTTTCTTTATAAAAGAAAGATCTGCTTGCTTTTGGGTGGGTTTTATTGGGGTCAAGAGTAGGGGGAATTGCAAATTGTGGGTTGTATGGATCCCAAGGGCCTACTTGGCTGGTGGGAACTTTGGTTAGTTGAGTCATTAAGAAAATGGGAGAAATACTGTTATAGGCATATTTGCCAGCAGTAATAACTGTTATGGTTGTGACCTAGAATACATTTGGTTAAATAGCTCATTTACAATTTGAAAAGAAATTTTCTTAGAATATAGAAGAGATCAGAGGGGAGTTTAGATCCAAGGGATTTTCAAAACCTTCTGAGAAAGTCCAAAATGCAGGTTGATTACACTGCTTTTTTATTCTAATGATGTTACTTACTGAAAAAAGATTATTAGAATTGGTTGTTGTCATTTTGTTATCTTAACTATACAGATCACTGAGGTTTAGAAAGGGGACAAATAGGTAAGTAGCTCTACAGAGGCTTTTGCTCAGATGGTAGTGAAATTGCCTTTGGGGAAATTTGCCTTTTCCTGCCTCAGTTTATGTCTCATACAACATGAGAATAAGAGGGAAACTGAGGCAGCTTGGACAGTTCTTCAGTAAGGCAGGCTCTCCTTTATTTCCTTCAAGGCAAAGTGGTCTAGATTTATTGGGCCACATGCCCAGCATCTGGGAAGATATGCCTATCTGGTAGATCAGCCTAAGCTGATCTACATGTTTCTTTCTTCTTCCTGGCCTAGAGAGCATACTACAGGAACTGGGCAGCCCTCATGCTAAATGAGAACTCAGTTTTTGGAGTTGTGGGTCTCATCCTTACACCTAGAATACCAACAGTTAGCCAGGAAACATGTTGAGATCTGACTAGCCTATAAGGCAAAAGTCTCAGACAAAATACAAGGAACTGCAGCTAACTTGGAAGTTATACCCAGGCAGTCTTCATTAGTCAGAACTTTGTTATTCTTCCCTTGGCCTATACCTCAGCAAAACATGCCTCTTCACTCAAGGATCACTCCTGGAGGGGCTCTAGACACAATATGTGGTATGGAATATAGAATCTATGTTGACTGTGCAGGCATGTGCCCTACCTATTGTACTATCTCTCTGGCCTCTCAAAACATTTTTCTTTTTTCTTTTCCTCCTACATTCCCCTTTCCTTCCTTCCTTTGATTGTGCTTTTCCTAGAAGTGGTCAAGAAATGCTGGGAATCTTGTTTATTGAGGATTTGTTAAAGATATACAGGTTGGGCAAGGGTGGAAATTGGGGAGATGTTAAGGAAACCTAGCCTGGCAGGTTCAACGGGCCATATGCTGGGAATCAAACCTAGGTTAGCTGTGTGCAAGGCACATGCCTTACCCATGTTCTTTCTGTCGAGCTCCTGTGCCAGGGACTTTGATTTGCTCTCTCTTAATGACTCATCACAGACATCTTATGAGGTATAAATATCATTAACCCGATTTTATTTGAGATCACACCTGTCTGTGCTCATGGGCTATTTCCAGGTCAATATTAAGAGTCATTCCCAGGGATCCTCAGGGGTTCAAACCTGGGCCTTCTTCATGCAGAACATATGCTCCAGCCCACACAGCCATCTGTCCAGCCCCATCAACCCAGTTTTTATAAAGAGAATAAAGTGGTTTGAGATTTAGGAGCTGGCCCTCTTTGGTTATTGACTGCCACTTATGATGTCCAGATTTGAAGGCCAACTCTGCTCTATCCCTGGCTGTCTCTAATGAAGCTTAGGAGTGATGATTCACACAAGAATGTTTTGGTTAGTTTCACAGCTCACAAAACCCTAAGTGATAAATAAATAAAAAGAGTAATGGTGGTTTGGGATGTGTAGGAAGGAGCATTTATCTTCTCTCTCCTGGCCTGGGGAACTGGGGTATATCTGGTCTAGATAACACTTAAGAATTTTTTTATACTGACTCTCTGTCAACCTAAGGTCGAGGGCCAGTGTGATTTTTGCCTTCAGAGACTTTTGTGTCTCTTTCTACCTTTTTCATAGTTTATTCTCCCTAGAATCAGACCGTGATTACAATTCCTGAGAAAGCCACCTTATGTGCAAAATGTCGTATGTGGAGAGGGAGCAAAAATAATTCGGTCACTGGCTATAATCTCAATAGGCTCTTGCATGAGTAAAATACTATCTTTGACCTGAGAACTTTGGGAAAAGCCACAGTCTAGTAAATTGTGGTTCTGTGTATTTGGTGCCATGGCTGAGATCTGTACTGCTTTCTAATGAGGAAAAGTCGGAAACAGCATTCATTACTTGTCCTTCCTCAAAGCGTTCTTGTGACTCAGATCTTGGTTGCATTGTGTCCTGACTTGTCATTCTCGGGTGAAACAAAACATTGCGACCCATTGACCCAGGAATTCCACTCCAAGGAGTTGATCTAATCATACCACTAAGTTGGCTAGGAGGGTCATTATTCTGTCAATAAATGACAAAATGATTTCAACACTCAGTCCTCAATTTTAAGAAGAATTTAAGAGAAGACATGAAAATTGTAACAAACAACTTTTCCTAACCTTCAGAGCACTTTTTTGTTCTGATATCAGGCTAAAGGTTGCCACTTAAATTCCTATTCAAAAAAGCAAACCCCTTCATGCTGTCATCCTTGAATTTAGTTCTGATTATGCTGAGCAATCAGCCAAGATGTAAAACCAAAGAAATGTAGGGACTATTACTTCAGAGCTAAAAAAAGGCCTGAAAACTCATACAAAATTCATGGGCTTGTCCCATAAAGTATCCAAGGACACAGTGGGTTACGCAAAGACCAGAAATGTTGCTCTTCAGAAATGTGATTTCCTTCCCAAAGATTTGATCTCAGATACTACCTTTGAGGTTTGAATGAAAGTTCCTAGACCTTCAGCCTTTAGGGGAAGCTTGCTGTTTGTCTCCTGTGCCACATTTGGGTCAGCCTTTGCATTTATACCCTATGATGGTCATCAGCCAGCACTGCCTTGCTGGCCTGTGGGTATGGGAGCAGATTTGGAGGCAATTGTCTGTTGGTGGCTTCCCCATTTCCTCTGGTGGTTCCCAAGGGCTCCTGACCACTTGACCAGAGGCTTATGCTTTGTAGGGGGGAAAGGAAATGGCTCTTTTTCAATATTTACAACATTATTTGTTTTCTCTTCCTCCCACCACCTCACTTGTATCCTCTGAGTGGATTAGCACTGCCAAAAATTCCCTTTCTGTGATATTTGGTTCATCTTAGGCGTTTGAAATGTTTAATATTCCTGGACTGACTTGCATACATATGCAAGATGTTCTTTTCTGAATCATGTGGTTTCCTCTGGAATTATCCTTTAGTACAAAGTATAATCTTTATTATCTTTCCATTAGAAAAATAAACATGTAAAAACATTTCAGACAGCACGAAAATTTATCAAAAGGGAAAGAACCTTTTAGATCCCATCTTTCAAACACTGTCTGCCACTTAAGACTTTTGCTCTATTTCCTCATGCATATACTATCACGTTTGGATAAATTGAACTAACATGTACTGTCTTCCAGGTACAACAATGTGCATTAGAAACAACAGTACATTTTTACAAGGACTTTATGTCTATACTTACAGATCCTGCACACATCTATAGATAGTAATTTGACTCTAAAACAATGGTTTTCACACAAGTCACAAGTGCTATGAAATGATTGTCAGCTCACCCTTTGCCTAATTGAGGAATCATCTGCTGTTCTGTCTCTTAGAAAGCTTATTGTTATGAGTTTGAGAGTGCTGTCTTACCCAGAGAAATAAAGCCACCTAGAGGGCAGGTGGTATACTTATCTGAGTAATATACCTTCATGCCCTTATTCCATCTCTGTCCTTAATCTTCAACATTAAACTGAAGCCAAGCAGTGTGAAAGAAATCAGATTTGGTCTAGTGTCTCTGGGTCACCTTTGAGAGTCTTGTTTGGTTCTTCAGGTTTTTTTTTTTGAGGGGGGGGTATTGTTTGTATTTTGTCTCTTGGGGTCTTTTTTTTGGGGGGGGATCACACCTGATGGTGCTTAGGGTTTACTCCTAGCCCTGCACAGAGATCACTCCTGGTGGGATTCAAGGGATAATAAGGAATGCTGAGATGAATTAAACCCAGATTATTTTTATGCAAGGCAAGTACCCATCTCACTTTACTATCGCTCTGGCCCCATCAAGAACCATTTTCTTTATTGATGATATGATTCAGAAGCTTCTTCAGAGAAGATGCATCCACCCCTCTCACATGTGAAACTATGATGTGAATCTTTGATGCTGAGATTATCCTATTCACCATGAAGAGTCAGAAGGAGACAATTGTTTTTGTTTTTCTCAAAATATGATGTATTTCCAAATTCATTGTGGGAGCCGATGGTTCTGTGATCATCCATTCTCTTTGGCTTTGGGTGAGACAGAGAATGAGTAGGGATATAAGAGAGGAAATAAATCATATGGAAGATGAAATATCTATTTGATTAGTCTTGTGTCAGGAATAGAAAATGACTAGTTGATGTTTATCTGATCTTCAGGAAATAAATCTCAACGTTTCTTTTGCTTCTATCTGCTATGTGAAAAAGCGTCACACATACATGAATTCAATTACATTTCAAGGATCATTGGTAAGGGGACAGTTCTTTCATAATCATCTTATCCAAATATCATCTGCAGTCGATCATTCATTTTATCATATAAATGTACATTTTAATTTATTTTTTACTAATGTTTATTTATTTATCAACCACTCTCACCTCTGTGTTCAGAATTTACTCTTGGTAGTGCTTGAGGGACCCTGTAGTACTGGGGCTCCTACATATAAAGCATATACATGGTTTATTGAGCTGTTTGATTGGTCATCAGTTATTTATTGAAATTTTTTTTCTCTTTGGGGCCGGAGAGGTGGTGCAATGGTAGTGTGTTTGCCTTGCATGAGACTGACCTAGGACGGACCAAAATTCAATCCCCCATCATCCCATATGGTCCCCCAAGCCAGGAGTGATTTCTGAGTGCATAGCCAGGAGTAACCCCTGAGTGTCACCAGGTATGGCCCAAGAACCAAAAAAAAATTATTTTTCTCTCTTCTAGTTAGGTTATTAATATCATTCATCAACATAAACAGTTATATATGTTTAGTGATAAATGAAGTTGACTTTTGGGAGAACTGGGAGGCTTGAGGGAGGCATTTATAGTGCTTGGAGGCTACTTCCACATTTATTTATTTATTTAATTATTTATTTGGGTTTTGAGTCACACCTGGCATGGCTCAGGAGTTACTCCTGGCTCTGTGCACAGAAACCGCTCCTGGTAGGCTCAGAGGACCATATGGGATGCCGGGAATTGAACTGGGGTGCATCCTGGGGTTGGCCACATGCAAGGCAAAGGCCCTACCTCTGTGCTATTGTTCCGGCCCCTACTCCCAGTTTTATATTTACGATTCACTCCTGGCAATGCTTTGGGCACCTGGTGGTCCCCAAACCAGAGTCAGTCACATGCAAACTAAGTATCTTTCCCACTGTTATTTTCTCTACAGCCCCTAATTTCCCTGCGATCACTTTGTCCAGTGTTCACTGTCAAGTATAAGAACCAAATGCAGGTGAAAACAGGGATAGGTTTCAAAAGTGGAACTGGATAGTGGTTATGGATGCTACAGCTGGATAGGGAATTTCTGATGATGCATAACTTGCTCTTAATGCTGGGGCCAGGGTGTCCTTGGGCTTCAGTAAACATAGCAAATCACTCAACTGCTCCCCAAATACGGGTTGCACACATGAACCTATCTGGAAGTGCATTTTACTGGAATTCATCACATCATCCTAAATACCACAGACTTGTTTTCAGTTGATGCTGATGTCAGATGAGGGGGTCACACTGACAATAGACATCTCTGAGGTTGGGGTCCCATCAGAGTAACGGAAAACTCAAACTAGGCACAGGCATCCTACAGTGTGAATAAAGGACCAGTCACAGCAGACTGGCTTCACACTAATAACATCCTCAGAGCTGCTTCCATAGTGATATTCCTGCTAGTTTAGGGGCTTAGCAAAACTCCCCACACATCTTGGGCATTTGACAGATACTAGCTAACAAGAAAGGTCAGGAATCTTGCTCTGCTTCCTTTCTGAAAGCAAATGGTAAAGCTGCTTCTACATTTCAGGCTCCCATTGCCTTTTTCAAAATGGAACAGCCATGGCATTTTTATGAAATGAGAAATGGAGTGAGGGATCCGTGACCCATAGTAAATCACCACTGGCAGAGTTTGGGGAAAAAACGAGCTGAGTCCTTTGGCGCTGGACAGTTTAGGATAGTAGATCTCTGCTGCCCCCTGCTGCCCAGTTTGGTTTTGTGTTACCTTGCATTTCAGACTGAAATTTGGAGGGAAATCTAATTATTTCAGTCTGTCCAAGAGAATTTAATTTCTTTTTTTTGTTTTGTTTTTGGGTCACATCCGGAAGCGCTCAGGGGTTACCCTGGGCTTTACACTTAGAAATCGCTCCTGGCAGGCTGGGATGCCAGGATTCAAACCATTGTCCTTCTGCATGCATGGCAAATGCCCTACCTCCATGCTATCCCTCTGGCCCCAAGTCCAAGAGATTTCCAAAGCTAAAGATGGTCTTTGCTGCTCACCTACTGTATTCTATGGAACACAGGCTGACAGATTTAGGAATCAAGCTAAAGGACCCTGGAAAATATTGCTTGACTTAAGGTGCTAGAAAAGTTATGCTAGATTTGTATCTCTTTGTAAGAGGCGAATGATTACAACTGGACAGTATGTGTATAATAAATGTCATTTCTTCTATATTTTTCTTGTGTTGTCATCAGTTTTTCATCTCAGCGGTATTTGCACTAAGTGCCATCTGGTCTTGGCCTGATGCTGATCATTGACTATGCTGCAGGGCAGAACTAGGAAATACCTTCTGCCCCCAGAGGACTTACATACAGACTATTCACAGTGCAGATTCTCAGGCAAGGCACAGACAATCTCAGCACATTCTGTGAGGCTGTTCCAGAAGGTTGGGTCTATCAAATGAAGAGACAAGAAAAGAGGGGAAACTTTCTGAGAATTAGAACTTTATCGGGGATAAGCCAGAGATAATTAGAAGGTATTTCACTCAAAACATCTGTTCTTGGGACCGGCGCGGTGGTACTAGAGGTAAGGTGTCTGCCTTGCCAGCGCTAGCGTCCCATATGGTCCCCCAAGCCAGGAGCGACTTCTGAGTGCATAGCCAGGAGTAACTCCCTAAAAAAATATATCTGTTCTCCCATACAGTGGTTAGAATAAAAATGTTTAAGGAAATGCTTTTTATTTATTTACTTGTTTTGGAGGGGGGTTTGGGCCACACCCGTTTGATGCTCAGGGGTTACTCCTGGCTAAGTGCTCAGAAATTGCCCCTGGCTTGGGGGGACCATATGGGACGCCAGGGGATTCAACTTTCTTGAGTAGCGCTTACAAGGCACACACCTTACCTCTAGTGCCACCTCGCTGGCCCCTATTTATTTACTTCTTATAGTTTTGTTTTGTTTTTAATTTTTGAGGCCTCACCTGGTTAGGTACACTTACCTCTGTATCCAGGGGCCCACTTTCTGAGGGGACCATATGTGGTGCCAGGAACTGAAACAGGGTTGTTTGCATGCAAGGCAAGTGCTGTATGCCTGCACTATCTCTCCATTCCTTAAGGAATCACTTAAAAAACATTTTTTAATGATTTACAGGTATGGTAATGTATTTATGGTGGTGTGAACATTTACAATTTACAATCGTGGTCTTGACTATGGTCTAAATATTGACCTCCCTTAGTACCACCAGAGTGCCCAAGACCTCATTTCACAATGCTCCTGTGTCAACTCACCTGCTCTTCAAATCTGGAAACACTATTTTTTTTTTTTTTTTTTCAAATTTGAGCCACACCCAGCAGTGCTCAGAGCTTACTCTTGGCTCTATGTTAGGGAGAAAGGCAACCACCCTGCCTGTTGTACTATCACTATGACCTGAAAAACACTTTTAGGGAAGAATGCCAGATTCTTTTTAGAAATAAAGGCCTACTTTCTGAGCCAGCTCTTTTTCTACTCTCAGATCATAGTGAGTAGAACTAAAAAAATACAGGAAGGCAGACTGTCCTTGTATTTTTTTACAAGGTGTGTTTTTGGGTTTGGGAAGAGTGTTGCTTACTTGTCTTCTAAAAAATCAGCAGCCTGTCATGAGGATCAGAAGTTCCCTGAGCTTTGAGGTGTCAAAGTGGATTATGTTATTTTGCATTAGCAGGTAAACTAGACTAAATTTTCTTTCAAACTATTTGCAGATACAGCAAGGGATTACTCCAAGCAAAGGGTAGAGTTGATTTGTATTGCAGAGTTTCCTGGAAAGGCTTGGTAATGATGTATATTCTCCACAATTGATTAGTGTTTCTAACACTCCACTTTTGCATTGAGTCCTTTGAAATGTCCTTCCCAAAATTCACTTGAATTTTGGTGGTGCTGCTCATTTCTCTTCTGAAGAGAGTCGCACTTTCTGCAGATAAGGTTTGGTACCATTAGTAATGACCTCTATTGCTTCATTCCCATATGTGGGGGTGGATTGCTCCCTTAACTTCAGATATATTGCCTGGAATATATGTGCCCAGATCATCAGCAAGGTTACTTGCTGTAAGAATCAAAGAAATCATTTCTAGTGAGTGAAATTAGTCATGGAAGTTTGGGCCAAGGCATCATTCCTTTGACAAATTCTGACAAGAGCAAGAGAAAGTTTTCCAGCCCATTGTTTGTGCAGAATTATTGTTAAAAATTCATTTTACATATGTACTGTAGGGGGCAGCATTCATTAAACAACCTTAGAGGGATAGTGTGTGGAACGAGGAATTATTTAAACCTTATAGGGAAGAAACTGGGACCTTTTATAAACACTTCTGTACACGGGAAATTCTTGATCTTGACTATTGTTCACGTATAAATGAGGTGGCTAGCCTTTTAGTAATTAATCTTTTAAGGGGACTAGGATTCCTTTGCCTCATACTAAATTCATTTAGTTCTGAATCAATAGTGCCTAAAAGAGAAACTGTCTTTTCGCACAAAGAATGTATGTAACAAAACAAATTATCTACTCTATACCTAAGTCCAAACTTTGCCCTTTTAGCAAGGTTCTGAGTCACTGTAGTGTTGATCCTTCCAGCCAAATAATTATTTCTTTGGGAGTTTTATCAAATTTGTTACTTCCTGGGAAAATAATCAACAATAGTGGAACTTTTAGCAATTAATCTTCCTGGACCCTACAACTTTCATAAGGTTGGTGAAGCAGGCTGTAATAATTCATCTTTATTTCTCTGGATTTTCAATTTATGGTTCTAGATACAGTCTATTTATTATTATATTTCACTGGATAGCCATGGCCACCACATAATTGCTAAGCCTCATTTTTGGTTTTGATTTTTTTTTTTTGGAGGGAGGGACCTATACCCAGTGGTACTCAAGGCTGACTCTTGCTCTGCACTCAGGGATCGCTCTTGGCAGGGCTGGGGGATTATATGGGATAGTAGGGATGAAACTTGGGTTGATCCCTTGCAGGGCAAGTGCCCTGTTCTCTGTACTATTGCTCTGGCCCTGATTTTGATTTTTTGTCTTGGGGTGCCACATCTTACTGTATTCAGGGCTTACTCCTAATTCTATACTCAGTGATTGATTCTGGTGATTGTCTCAGGGGACCATATATGGTTCTGGGAATGGTACCCAGGTTGAACCATCTCTCCAGCCAACCAACCCCAAATTTTATTTATTTATTTATTTATTTTTTGGTTTTTGGGTCACATCTGGCAGTGCTCCGAGGTTATTCCTGGCTCTCTGCTCAGAAATTGCACCTGGTAGGCACAGGGACCATATGGGATGCCGGGATTTGAACCACCATTGGCCCAGGGTTGATCACTTGCAAGGCAAACACCCTATCACTGTGCTATCTCTCCAGCCCTAAGAAATATTTGTTTTGTTTGGTTTTGGTTTTGGGTCACACCCGGCAGCGCTCAGGGGTTACTCCTGGCTCTATGCTCAGAAATCGCTCCTGGCAGGCTCGGGGACCATATGGGATGCCAGGATTCAAACCACCGTTCTTCTGCATGCAAGGCAAATGCCCTACCTTCATGCTATCTCTCCAGTATCACCAACCCCAATTTTTTTAAGTAATACCAGCACTCAAAAGTACTCTACTTTTTTACCTTGTCCTCTTTCTTTGCATCTTTGTTCTCATAATTAAAAATAAAAAAATTAAAAAATAAAGTACTCCACTTTTGAGGGGAGGAGTTTGAATCTATTACCAGCTGTGCTAAGAACCTATTTCTGTCTCTCTACTTAGGAATCATTCTTGGTAGTGCTTGAGGGATCATTTGCTGTGCTAAGGATCAAATCAGGGTAGAATACATGCAACTTAAAAACATTTTTATATTTTATGCTTCTTAATATTTTTGGCAGAAAATTTGTTATAATTATTAGGTGAAATGCAATATTTCTCACAAATGTACAAATTGATGGCAGGTCTCAGCTGGATATGTGCCATGCTTGACTGACCTGGCTTCATAGATCTGGGGGTCATTTGAATAGTCTGTACAAGTTTCTGCTAAGAACACCCAGCTGGTTTTTTCTACCTGTCTTTCCTCCTCCAGTAGGCATGACCAGGCAGGCTATCACCCAGGTGAACCATTTCTTGGACAGAGTCAAAGCATTCACCACTTTGAAGCCTAGGATCTGAAAAGGGACTTTAGTATTCTTTAAGCTTTGGTCTATTAGCTCAAATGACTGGTCATGTAACTTGCCCAGACCCAAGGCCTTTGGGAAATATCCCCAAAGTCACATCGAAACAGAAAGAGTTGTACACTCACATCTGTCTTACAGTTGATTAGCTTCCATAGACAAATTAGACGCAACATGAAAGTGTTGATGAGTTGACTCCACTTGTCAAGGTCATAATATGTTTCATACTGTGCTTGCAGGAAAACGAGAATACTCTGAATTCCTGAAAGAGAAACTAAGACATACTTATTACTTCCTACAAGGATAGGACATGTAGCTCTGAAAATGCTTGGTGAGGAGGAGAGTGGTCCATACATCTTAGGATACCACAGTTCCACACAGTTCTCTCTGAGTAGTAAGTAAAAACTATACAGTGCACAACACAAACTGTACTTTTTTGATGAGTTTCCTTTGATCAAGAAAGGACTGTCTGGGGCCAGAGAAATAGCATGGAGGTTAGGCATTTGCCTTGCATGCAGAAGGTCGGTGGTTCAAATCCCGGCATCCCATATGGTTCCCCGAGCCTGCCAGGGGCGATTTCTGAGCCTAGAGCCAGGAGTAACCCCTGAGCCCTGCCAGGTATGACCCCAAAAAAACAAAACAAAAAAAATAGCTTTGGCTGGCTTGGTAGCAGGTGTAGTACTGTATAATCCTTTTCTTCGTCTTTGGGATCCTTCAGATGCCCTTGTTCCTCTGTTTCCTTTGATCCACACAGAATGCTAATCTGAGATGCAGGACATCCAAAATCTACTCACAGCAATTCCATTTGTTGGATCATTTGATATCACTGAACTTTTACTATGAACATTATGTAAGATGTAACATGTTATTATGTAATTATGTAACATTTGGGGGAGATTTTCAATTATGTATATAATATTGGCTAAGTGCATGGATCCCAGAAAGTATAAAGACAAATGATTGCAAGCACATAGCAGTTGTACTGAGAACCCTGAAAGAACCAACTCCCTGCTCTTTATCTCTTGCTTCTGAGCGAAAGGCAAATAGCCACCTCTTCTTGCTTAGCCACATTCCTGGTGGATAAACCATGAGGAAGGATGTTTTGGAAAACTCTAATGTCCAAGGCCCACAGTAAGATTTTAATTAAGAGAACAACTTCTAATAAATGAGCTCTTATCATAGCTTGTTGAATATCCACCTGGTTAGCATTTATTCTTGGTGGCTTAGAAATACAGCCCTATTGATTCTTGAAACCTCCACACTACCATTCAGAGTGGGAGGACAGTCCTGAGATAAGTATTGACTTAGCCAGGTAAGCATATTGGAAGAAACATTTGTCAGGTCTTTAATCTGTGACTGTTTCTTTTTATAATAAATTAGCTACTAAAGTTGAAGGGAAGATGTGTGTACTTTTTGGCAGCCACAAAAAGGATACTAACCAACTTAAATTCTTTAAAACAATTGCATAAAGTCCCCAAAGGTGGTTTTTGTAGCTTTTTGAAATAAAGGAGCCTTTGATGATTCGTAAAGAATTTTTCTCCCCTTGAATGTGGTTCTGTTTTCCCTCGTCATTCCTTTTCAGGAAATGACAAGTGTGTCACCCTTCAGTCTGGCCACTCTGATCAACCTCATATACCTGAACACACACAATCTAAAAAGCCTTCTGCCCTGCAGCTGGCTGCAGAGACTAGAGGAAAGATAGTGCAGCTGAACTAATGACCCACCTAGAGGAGCATTGCACCTGCCTGGGGGCCTCAGGTGTTGTCTGAGCTCTTTGCTGTCTGACCATGCCAAGATGCCAGAGTTGCTGGCTTGGGGATGTTGGTCAGCCTTGTTGTTTGTGTCTGGGCAGCTCAAAGGGCTACTAGTGTCCAGAAATTGGTCTGAACCATCCATTCTCATCAAGGAATCCTTAGATCATCTTCTGGCATGAAACGCTTGAGAAATCATCAAACGGTTGAGGTAGAGGCTGGATTCCTTGAAGTGTTTCCAAACGCTTTGGCATATCTGCCTTTTGGATGAGTTTAGCTAAACAGAGTGCCTTACAGGGTGAGTGAGGGCTAGGGAGTGGGAGCCCCTCTGGCACTGAGAATAGCTCAGAGGTGGGTAAAGAAAGTCAGGAAGGCTTGACTTTGGCTCACCAGTTGCCTCCTCTTTCCTCCTCCTTAGAGATGCTCCTAGCTCTCCCCCTCCCTCTGGAAGGTAAATTCCCTGTATCCCCGAATGATCAGGAGCCAGCATTCATTTAATGAGCAAATGCCTCTGTGTGCTCAAGGTCAGCATGATCCAACAAACTTTCTGCAATGATAATAATATTAATATCTAATAATATAAGTAATAGTAACTATATGTAGCTATCTATATGTAGCTATTTGATTCATGTGATGATTAGGCACTTAAAAATGTGGCTGGTGAGGTGCTGAATTTTAAATATTTTTGGTGGGAGGTATACTCAAGGGAAATTCAGGGGCCCCAGAAGTGACTCCTGGAAATTCTCAGCCAATGTTTCAGTGTAAGGATCTGAGTATTTAGTGCTGTGAGAATATTACTTGTGGTATTAGAAATTTACTCAGTTCACATTGGTTTGCTTGGGAAATCTCCAGGGCCACATCAGGATGTTGAGAGTCCCTCAGACTATAACCAGACATGCTTGTGATAGGGATAGGGATAGAACCTAGGTCTGAGGTATGCTGAACCCCTGTCTCAAGCTCCAGGAACTAAGGTTTCAATATATTCAGTTGTAATTCCTGTAAAATGACTACACAAGGCTATGGTATTTGACAGCACATGTCTGTAGGATAATTTTCCATTTATAATACTAGCTTACTAGTCACAGAAGACCCAATAATATCATATTCCATTCATAGGAAATGTTGAGAGCAGGCCAAGCTAGAGCACAAGAAAACAGAGAAACAATTGCCAAAGGACTTGAGGTCAGAGTGGGGCTCAAGAAGAGTATGGGGCATGTGTGTCAATGGGCACTGAGTTTCTTTGGCTGTAATCAAGTGTTTTACTATTAGAGTATAGTAATAGTTATACAACCATGTGGATTTTATGGCCATGACTTACCATTATCAGTTGCGTAAACTCTGGCTTTGTAGCCACTGCAGCTCAGTAGTCTGGCATCTATGCCTTGAATGGATGAGGACCTGGGTTTGAGCCCTGGAAGCAGCCCTAACCCCCAGTACCAATAGTGAATACATTTGGGGTGTGTGTGTGTGTGTGTGTGTGTGTGTGTGTGTATTCAAATAGTTGATCCAGTTCCATCTCTTGTAGCATTCAGTGTGGGGACTAAGTATTTCTACCTCGCTAGGTCATAGTATCTCCTTAGTGAAGACATTGTGTCTATAGGGAAAAAAATGAATTTTGGGTCCTTTTTCTCTGTGTTTTCTTGAGATTACTCCAGTGTGGATGGGATGGATTGGTTCCTAGTAAAAGGGACACACCCTCTCTTTCTGGAAGCCCAGTGATGGAAGCCAGCCTAATGCCAGTAGAGGCCAGCAGTTAGCAGACATCTGAAGCAGTAGAGATGTGCTGCCCAGTCAATTCCATCTGAAGCCATGTTGTAGAAAGCTTGTAGGGATTGTCTAAACGTTTTAAGAAATAGATAAGTTATTTATCTTTTGGCCTTTGATCCAGATAAAGTCAGATTGTAACTTTGAGTTGCCAATTGATCTAGTGCACAGAAACAGCTTTGCCTGCCCTCTGCAAGCAGAGATTCCCAGGGGGCAGAGACATTCATTACTGCTTGTAAAAATCCTGCAGCTTTCCCTGGTATGTCTTTAGGAGATCCTGAGGAATTCTCTGGGAAGTATATTTTCTTTGAGTGTGGAGTTAGTCTTTTTCTTTCCCCCTTCCTCACCTTGACGTCTGGAAGACAAAGGTGTGTCAAAGCGCCCCAAATCAGTGACTTCAAAGACAGTCATTGTCATCATTGCTTTTCTTCATCACTATCATAGCGTGATGTTTTGTTTGTTTGGGGGGTCACAGCTGGAGGTTCTCAGAGTTCACTCTTGGCTGGCTTAGGAGACCATATGGATTGCCAGGGATCTAAACCAGGTTGGCTACATACAAGACAAGTGTCCTACCCATGGCATTTTCTCTTCAGACTATAAACCTTATGTTTCACTTACATTCAACCACAGATGCCACAGATATCTGCCTTAGAAATAGCCTTTGGGCATGCTTGAATAGAATGAGCTGATAGAGAATGGAACAGACAGGATGCTGTAGCAAAAACAAAAATGTGTGTGGCCCCCGGAGAAATAGCACAGCGGCGTTTGCCTTGCAAGCATCCAATCCAGGACCTAAGGTGGTTGGTTTGAATCCTGGTGTCCCATATGGTCCCCCGTGCCTGCCAGGAGCTATTTCTGAGCAGACAGCCAGGAGTAACCCCTGAGCTCCGCTGGGTGTGGCCCAAAAATTAAAAAAAAAAATGTGTGTGGCCAAAATTTTGAGAGATTCTTATTTGCTGGGGGTTGTTACAGGCATTTTGTATGTGCTGCCTCATTTCATCCCAGACCACTCCTTGTGGAGTTCAGTATCTCCCCCAATTTCTTGATGTAGAAACTGAAGTTCAGAATGGTTATAGAAGTTTTCCACATCATATAGCTGGCTAAGATCCTTGGGCAGATTTGTTAACTGCCGAATTCCTAAACTAGGTTTATGCTCTTAACATCAAACTAGCCTGCAAGTTAACTTTGTTTAAAATCACTATTCACTGAGTCTTTTTCATGCCAGATATTGTTCAAATGACCTGATAGTCAGTGGCTACCCAAACCAGAAAAAGAAAAAAAAAAAAAAAAAAAAGCCAGTCTCCTCAATAGAGGAAGAGAGGGAGTTACAAATTAGGGGGAACATCAGGCTCCAAGGCCCTGGGGTGAAACTGTCCGGCAAGATCAGGAAATAGAAAGTGCAGTGAGGGTCTGCTGTCTGTCTTTTTCAAATCTACTCATAAAACTGGTGGAAGGCTCTTGAATGTTATAAGAACTGAGAGCATGATATGTTGAATAAATCCAATCTGAAAGAAGATAGTGGCTGAAATGGGATCAAAAACCAGGTTTCTATATGGTATTCAGCTCCATCTCATCTTCTCACTTTAAGTGAATTCCAAATCAGCCTTGGGTAAGGGATGGCTGTAATATTTTGATGTAGAATAAGAACTATGTCTTTTTTCCATTACTGGCCCAAAGCTCTTAAGTCCTTGGGTTGTCCCAGATAAGAGTGGTGGGTGTGTCTTTTGTTATGTTAATTTGGTGACTTTAGGACTCTTCCCAAATGAGCAGTTGATGAAAGCTGCCTGGGTAGGCCTTAGAATTAATCATTAGGAAGTTAGAGCTTTCAGCTCCATTTTCTGAACTGTGGAAGAGTTGAAGACTGAGGTTCTCACCATTAGTCAATAATTTTACCTATTCAGGTTGAGGGTTTCAAAATTAAGTTGAATCATAAAATACAAATCAAGATTTGGAAAGTGGGGCCGGAGTGGTGGCGCAGAGCCGTAGGGCATTTGCCTTGCTACACGCTAACCTAGGACAGACCACAGTTCCATCCACCCGGCATCCCATATGGTCTCCCAAGCCAGGAGCAATTTCTGAGCACATAGCCAGGAGTAAATCCTGAGCATAGTCACCAGGTGTGGTCCAACCCTCCCCCCGCCCCCTCCAAAAAAAAAGATTTGGAAAGTGGTTTGGATATGTAGAAAAGTGACTGCTTCCTCTTCCTCACGCCCTGGAATTGGTGCTGGACTTATCCTCACACACTGGTGCACCCACTCAGTTCCTACTGCAGGGAAATCTGCAGTATTATTAGCATTATTCCGTGGAATGAGAACTCCCAACCTGGAAGCAGAGCTGCATATAGCTCTGGGATGTTGAACATTTTTGAGTTGATTGGATTCCAGCAAAAGGAGACATGACTTGCAGCCCAGGGACATGTTTGTGGCCATGGGGGAAACCAACAGATCTGTTTGTGGTGATAAAGTTCTGGGTTGGCTGAATCCTGGAACGGTTCCTGGACAGTCCTGGAAGGGTTCCTGGACAGTAAAAGGCAGTTTCCTATGTGAGCAGGGATGGACTGCAAGGCTGGTACTAAGGCTGGGTTTGAGCTGTGTAGAGTCATTTGTTTGGCTGCTTGCATTCTCTCTTTTTCTTCAGAAAAACATCTCTGTTTGGTAGTAATTCTTTAACTTTCATTAGAGATTAGTGAACTGTCAAAAGCAAGATGAGCTAGGGTCAGTGTGTTTGGGGAATTTAAAAAAAAAGTGAAAATGGAATTTCCATCTGCTCTCTAGGATATTTTTGCCTCTTCACTTGCAGGCAGAGAAAGGAGTGCAAGAAAGAAATTCTTGTGTTTCTGGGCCTCTTGAAAAGGTCTGCCCTGTTTTCTGATACCCACAGCTCTGAGCAAATGTTTATATTTCACTTAAATACATTTGAACTTGGATGTCTGTACTGCTGCTAACTAAAATGTTAAATAAATGAAGTGGAAAAACTGTTTGAATGTAATGTTGATGACTGATTGGTCACTGCTGATCTTTATATCCCTGGAACCTGGCACAGAGTAGATGTTCATTGAAGGAATGAAATACCTCCTTTGGAGTACATGTCAAAGGCTCATCTTCATGAAGATGGTCCCTCACATTTAGTGGAAATCCTCCTTGGCCTCGTAGAACCTTTTGAAAAGTTCTCTTTGTGTATATGTTTGGCTGGGGCATACCCTCCAGTGCTCAGGGGCTGTTCCTCATTCTGTATGTCCAGGAATAACCCCTGGAATTTTTCAGGGGGACATATGCAATGCTGGAGATCAAACCAGTGTCATCCAATGACCACATTCAAGGCAACTGCCTTACCTCCTGTACTCTTTCAGTTCTCTTTTTCACCCTATAATGCATTTCCTAAGGATTCTAACTGCATTTTATTTCTCTTGGTCCTTTAGCCACTCCTTCTAGGAACAGCCCTTTATACAACTGCTCACCCAGCATGTTTATCTCCAGACTTAACTTCCAAGAGCTGCAAATTTATTAGCAGCTAATAGAGAAATACCAGTAAATGGACACTTCCAGAACATTTTCACTAAAGGCAGCGACAGGGGATGTCATCTGAGTTGTCCAACATTTCTGGCTGCTATTTGAAAACTTTTTCTCTAAACTGATTCCCTTCAGGTTTATTTGGTTTAACTTCTATACTGGCCATAGGCCTATTTCTCCACCTCTGCGTGCCAGGGGGGAGCAGCTTCTCCAAAATTCCACTGGACAGCTGCAGAATAGCTGGCGTGTTTCTCTCCTTCATTCTTGGGAGACTGCAGGTTTGAATCACTATATCCTGTTTGCTGTAGCATAACCAGGCCAAAAATTATTTGGAAAACACACACACATAGCCATTTATGATAATGAATTTGTTCTTTTTTTTTTTCCATGAGAGGATGGTATTGCCTGGTGCCTATTGTATATTTTTGTTTCATATTTATTAAACATGAAAGGACCTCCCCTTCCAGTCCCTTCTATTTTTAGCTGATCAGCATAGCGGAGCCCTTGATGGTATAGAATTAAGCATTTTTTTCCCTGTTCCCTTTTGATCCTTGGGAGGGAAGTGTAGGTGAAGGTTTGCTGGTTACCCTCATCAGGACTTCTTGGCCTGCTGGCTCTCTAGCTGCCTTTTTAAAGTTTACGTAGATCTTCCCTTCATATGAAGAGAATCAGAACTTTGTAAATTGCAAACCAGAAAGCTGTAAAAACTGAAGCCAGAGTTGTTGTCCTTGGTGCCCTTGCCCAGTGGAAAGCCATGTTGGTGCTGGTCTACCTTGACAGGAGGCCTTTGAGGTGCAGAAAAGGGAAACAGTCTAGCTCAGCTTGCAGCTCTGCTGTTGATTCCAAAAGACTTACAGCAGTAGCCACACTTTGTAGGACAGAGATTCCTCTTCCTATAGAGGCATCACACTGATTCACCTTCTATTTCAGTGTACCTTGATGCAATAAGTTCTGCTAGTTGCATGATAACTGGCCTCTGGCTTTCTCTTCACTTTTTGCCTGCTCTTCCTTCCATGGAAATGGTCACCTCTCCAAAAGCTAAAATACTGCTGGATAGAACTTCTTGTGAAATCCCAAGCAAGGACTTAGTCCATGGAAACTACCTTTAACCTAACCTAGAAACCAGCTGTGCACTCACTGAGCCAGCTTGTGTGGGCTCATGAAAGCCAATAGAAAAATGTTCAGTCATGACATAAGCCTCTTGATGTCACGTTAGTAGCTTGAAAGCTGCCATGGCAGGAATATTTTTACTACAGCAATCAGCAAACCCTGTAAATCAGAGCTTTTCTCTCTTTTTCTTACAGTTGGTTGTTACCATTTTACTAATCTACTGTTGAGAGTCAAATGGAATTACCGTATTTCCCGGCATATAAGACGACCCCCTAATTTTGCAGTTAAAACATAGGTTTAGGCCTATATTCGCTGTATCAGAACGTTCCTGTGCTGCAACTGTATGTACCACAGTGAGCCAATCACAACAAGCAAAGGTTCTACTGTAATAGACTTCCTCTATGACTCTGGCCAATCTGAGCAGGCTTTTGACAGTGTAGATTCGGGTCCAAAACATTGTCTAATTTGCATGCATCAAAAGCCTGCTTGGATTGGCTGAGTTAGGGAAGCAGTCCGAGCAGCCTTGCAGTGATTGGTCCCTTACCATAGGCACCTTTTCTGGCAATTCCCTGGTGGCGTCAGTTAATCTCCCCCACTACATGAACCAAACAACACCCCATCCTCGGACCCTAGCACTGAACCACCAACACAGTTTGCTGGGTTTTGCCAGAAGTGGCCCCCAGATCTCCTGAGTATTGTTTGGGAGCCCCCAAGAAAGAGATTTGGAAACTGCGGCCTGATTTTTTTTGTTGTTTGTTTCGTTTAGCGGCACATTGAAACATTTTTCGGATATACTCGGCGTATAAGACGATCCCCGATTTTCGGTTGACCTTTTTTTTTGTTTCAAAAGTCGTCTTATGCGCCGGAAAATACGGTAACTCAGTGAAACTCACAGGTGGCAGAAGCTCCAGGTCCCAGACTTTTTGGCAAGGTTTTGTTTTGCTTTGTTTGTTTTGTTGGAGAAGAGAAAGACTTTATTACTGTCTGTCTGTCACTCTTTGTTCCTTGTTCCTGTTTAGTTAAAATGCTTGAGCTTGTAGATCACATGTCTTAGCTTCTTAGGTGTCCTATCCTTCTCTTGCTGAAAAGAACTTTTATTGTTGAGTGACATAGGTTTGCGATATAGCAGATTTTTCTGAAAGTTTCAGGTGAGGGAACTGTTGCCATGTTAGCAAATTCACAGCTTAGAACTGAATATTGCTTTTTCCTGTTTGTAAAAGTCTTCCAGCGTTCAGCTGCTGGGAATATCTCAATGGCAATGTTATTATTTTAACACTTGGGCTTCTTACTCTGTCATTCATTGCCCTCCTCTCCCCACTTCAGACAGAGCTGATTATTTCTGTCTTATTTCCATCCACATCACAACCTCAGGGCCTCATCTTTCACACTGTGAGGTGTAAATAGATCTACAATTATGTGGGATCCACATAATCACACAGAGAAGGGGAAGTGAGTCCAAAGCAGGGTAGCCATGTGAATTAATAAACCAAGATAATCATGAGGGAGAAAAGCATGGAGTCAGGTTGGCTTTTAGCCACAGGGCCTCCTGGCCCCCCAAAACTGAAAACTCTATTCATCAGCTCAAATCCCAAGCAGGAGAGGGAGGGTCATGTGAGAGACTAAAGTACTTATCAGGCTAATTTAGTTTAGGTGGTCTTTTACATGTCAAAAGGGATGGGTGAAAAAGAAAGAGGAAGGTTGGGAATGTCTTTGTTTTGGGTAAAAACCAGTGTTCCAATAAGGAGGTACTGGAAGCTTCTAAGAGAATCTCTGTGACTGGGGCAGAAGATCTGTTAAAAGATCATCTCCAGGGCCGGACAGATAGCATGGAGATAGAATGTTTGCCTTGCATTCAGAAGTATGGTAGTTCGAATCCCAGCATCCCATATGGTCCCTGAGCCTGCCGGTAGCCATTTCTGAGAGCCAGGAGTAACCCCTGAGCACTGCCAGGTGTGATGACTCCCCACCCCCCCAAAAAAAGATCATCTCCAGATCCAAAGCTCTGCCTAGAGATGGCAACTTTCCACTGATGGTTTTTTTTGTTTTGTTTTGTTTTTCGGGCCACACCCATTTGTTGCTCAGGGGTTACTCCTGGCTAAGTGCTCAGAAATTGCCCCTGGCTTGGGTGGACCATATGGGACAGCGGGGGATGGAACCGCGGTCCTTCCTTAGCTAGTGCTTGCAAGACAGACACCTTACCTCTAGCGCCACCTCGCCGGCCCACCACTGATGTATTTTAAGGATGGGCACAGCGTGCCTACCTCTCAATCCAGGGTATTTATTGATGCACAGTTTTCAGTATTGACTTAAGTCTGCCATTCTAGGATCCTAGAGTCCCCCAGGAGCTTAGTGTTTGATGGCTGTAAAATAAAAATATCCACAAGTGGCGAGATACTCCCCGTCCCAAGCTCCATGTTTCTTTCTTTCCTTTTTTTTTTTTTTTTGAGGTTTTTTGGGGTCACACCCAGCAGCGCTCAGAGGTTATTCCTGGCTCTACGCTCAGAACTCATCCCAGGGACCATATGAGATGCCAGGATTTGACCCACCATCCTTCTGCACACAAGGCAAATGCCTTACTGCCATGCTATCTCTCCAGCCCCAAGCTCCATGTTTCTAATCCCTTAGGTGAACAGGTCTGATGAACCAGGGTAGTGGCAGAGAAATAGTACCAAGCTAGTCAAAAGATTAATTGGAGTTAGTCTGCCTTTTCCTCATGGCCTTTCTGCCTCGTGGCCTCTCTCTGCCATGTTCTTTCTCTCTGGTGAGACCAAAGCTTGTAGATCACAAACCAATTTTCCCAAACCCCAGAGGGGGAAGATCCAGTAATCCAGGAGGGCTTTTACATATCCAAAGAAGAGGTTATGAGGAAAAGAAAGTCGGGGAACATTTTTGTTTGGGGTTGATAGCTGGTAGTACCTTACAGATGGCTTTTAGAGGAGGCTTGCAAAACCAGGGAAATCCTCACATTTGATTGCCATGAAGAAGAAAATGCCATTGTTGCAAAGGGAGTTGAAATGAAGTGAACATCCAGCATGAGTCACTTTCTTATCATTTGGTCCTTCTGTTTAAGCATTTGGAAGCAACAGAGTCCTGTGGGCTATCAAACCCCTGTGAGCTGGCCTGGTCACACTCTGGCCTACTCCTCAAAGCTTCTGCCCTCTGGAGCAGTGAGCCATTCCCTGCCGGTTCCTGTTTTATTGTAGATCCAACCTCTCTTTCAAAAGTAGTACTTTCTCTGGGTACTACTTTCTGCTGCTCAGTTCTCACTTTTTTTCCTCCAATTTTCTAATTCACCAGCCACATTTAAAATCAAACGTGTTTTCCTCCTAGACAGCCTATTCTGACCTGAGACTGAATTTAAATTAAATCTCTTTCTCATTGTCCCCTGGCCAGTGCCCTACCTCCTTACTGTCTCTCCTTATCTTGATTCCTTATTATCTTGTTTGTCCTTTATTATCAAGCCAGTACCTTGCAATTGGAGGCTGACTCACACTCTTTCCTCTCTAAGTTGTCCCAGATTTTGAGTTTAGAGATGTTAGGTGAATATTTATCAGTAAAATAGATAAATCAAAGAGAATGACCTATAAAGATCATTTTCAGCTTAGATATTGGAGCTAGCAAATGTCTAAATGTTATTTAACATTGAAAAAGCTACTTGGCCTTTGTAAGCCTTAATTTTCTCGGCTGTAAAGCGGGTATGTAGAGTATCTCCTTAGAGAAATTAGGAATTTCAAGTAAAGTACTTAGAGCATGTTGCCTTTTACACAATAAATGTTTAGTGAGTTAATGTGCTTTTAGTGATAAAATCATGAAGAACAAATGTAGAGGAATTAACTAGTATTCTGGGTATGTGATAGAAAAAAGCATTTAACTGGAAGATAAATGATCCTATTTTTAAAGAATGTCTGAAGCTGTATCTGTGGTTTTTGGTAATGGATACTAATGTTCAGCAATGCATTCTGAAGCATCCATAAACTTTTCAATTAGACCCAAGTTTTCTAAGGAAAAGAAATGGAATAACATGCTTTTGAAAAAAAGCAACCAATGTGCATTAAAGCATGAAAGATTTTGATGTTGCTGTGAACTGGCATGAATAGAAAATAGAGTTAAACTGGGACAGTACCTTCTAGTTATTTAAAGTGGTGTTCTTCACTTATTTGCACCTGTGGCTGAGCACCCACCTCCCCACCCCAATATTAGTCCATGGACTGAACACCAAGGTGGGAGATTATTAATGTTAAAAGTTTCTACACCTGTGTATCAGCACAGGTCTCATTTTGAAGACCACTGGTTTAAAGTATTAATAAATAATTACATCTTTGCATTAACCAATGTATTTTTTTAGGTCCCTGACCTAATAATGTTTTTTTATGTATTCACCCATTTAATCCATTATCTTGAAGCAGAAACTAGAGATAAAAAAAAAAGCTGAATAAAAAACACAGAACCTAATGCCTCAGGTTTCCCAAAATCAGTTATATATCACCTCCTGAAGGGGACTAGAATGATTCTAGGAGGACTGTTGTCCTAGGTGCAAGTGATAGAATGAGGCACTTTTGGTTTGTTCAACTTTAAAACTGGAGATTTTTCATTCAGGAGATCTGAGTGATTTTTTTTTCCTGCAAAGGTGTCTGTAGGGCAAATAAATTTGGGAATCTTTGTTCTAGTCCTAAGGTTGACCACCTTTCTCTTAAATGAGCAAGTGGTGAGTATGTGGAACATTAAGGGCCATTAGATCTCTGTGACAGCTACTCTGACCTGTCATTATGGTAATGACAGTATATCAGTGAATGAGCATGGCTGTATGCTAATAAACTCTATACACAAAAACAGGTCATGGGACAGATTTGGCCTTCAGTTTGCTGATTTTTGTCATAGAGGTGGGTCTGGCTACTGAGTGATAAATGTCTGTGTTGGGCACAAAGGGCTGAGCTTTATAAGTTCTGAGTATGAGGAAATGAGTAGAGGAGATGGTGGGCTGTGACACGTGACACTCATAGGAAGAAATGGGATAGGGAAGTGGGGCTGCAGTTTGAAAAAAAGGAAACTAAACAGAGGCCTGATGAAAGAGATATTTTACTGTTTCTTAATGGAGAAGCAGAGGATACAGACATAATTAAGAGACCAGCTGCCTTGAGCCCGCACTAACCAGCCCAGACACTTGCAATGACTTTTCTGTTCTTAGAAGATATAATTGGAGAGTCTGGGGCCCACTTAACATTTTTGCACATCCCCAGGATCTGCTTCCTCCAGTTCTCTGTGAAGGAGGTTTTCATCCCACACAACACCCTGAAATGGAAGCTTCCTTGCTTGTTGGTTTCCAAGAGTCAGCCACTAAAAGCAAGCATCTTGTTCTTGAAAAGTTTCAATAGCTTTTGTGAGTTCATTGTGGTGTCACAGGGAGAGAAGTGGCATCTTATGTGTCTTTAAGTTTACTTGTCTCCTACATTTTCCCCCCTTTTTGTTTTTGATTTTCCTTATCTCCTGAAGAAGCTACTCCTAGAACTTCAGCTTCTGGCCCCAGAAGCTTATCAGGGACTATTCTGCTCTGCTCTCCCATCCTGCTGGAAATTTAGATACTCTCTTTACTGTAATAAGGGCTTCCCAGAAATGCTCTTCTCCCTGCTTCTCATCACAAAGTCTCCCTATTTCAGTGCTTTTTTTTTTAATTTAATAAAATAGGCTGTGGTCAGGGCAGCAACTGGATTTGAATCTTCCTAGCACATTCTCCAGCTGTGTAGTGTCAGACTAGTGACTCAGTCTTTCTGATTTTGAATTTATTCTTTTTTAAAATAAGTGTTTACTAATGTCCTCTGTAGGGATAATTGGGAAGATTCAAAGAGAATCTGGCTTTCAGGCTTAGTCCTAGTTGATGCAGGGCTGAGGCTTGTGCTTTTCTTGTTTTATTTTCTTCTTGCAGTCATAGATTAGGAAAATAAACTTGTGCTGGGGTCACTGTTATGCCTTTGTTGCATTTTTATTGTTATATGTGTATCTTGACAGAAGTCTAACCATTTGCCTGATCTTCTGGATTGAGAATTGGGAGTGACTAGTCAGTTGTTTCCTGTTCTTTAAAACTATCATCTTTGCTTTTGTTTGATCAGCCAAATTTTAAAAGGAATAAAGGAACTGGGGTTGTTTTGCCAGCTCAATCAGGGATGTAACTCATAAGGACCTGAAATAGTGAGAATAAATTCAGTATGTGTTCTGAATGAAGAGAATGTATGTGTATTGGATGAACAGGGAAAAATGATATTCTGATTGAGTTACATGTCTCAATTTTCAATATGCTTGATCAATATTCTTTTTTTTTTTTTTGGTTTTTGGGCCACACCTGATGACGCTCAGGGATTACTCCTGGCTATGCGCTCAGAAATCACTCCTGGCTTGGGGGACCATATAGGATGTCGGGGATTGAACCAAGGTCCGTCCTGGGTCAGCCACATGCAAGGCAAGCGCCCTACTGCTGCGCTACTGCTCTGGCCCCTTGATTAATCTATTCTTGACTGTGATTAGTTTTAGGAATGGATTTGGTTTGCCAGATTTTACTCTGATCAATCAAATATTATCTTTATATATTATTGTGTCCTTCTTAGTTTATTTTTGATCTGTTGTTTTGTTTTGGTGCCATATCCAGCTGTGATCAGAGCTCACTCTCAGCTTTGTATTTAGGGATCATTCCTGGTAGTATCTTGGGACTATATATGGAAGTGCCAGGAATAGAACCTGCCAGAGTGCCAGAAATGGATCCCAGGTCAGCTCATGTGCAAGCCAAACAACCTACCCAATGTGCTATTGCACCAGCCCCCTTAGTTTGATTTTTAATCACCAAATTTGGGTGTTTGGGCATTTTATTTTCTCTTAATAGTAAAAAATTGAGATCTGGAAGCTTCATACAAGAATAATAAAACATGGCTTTCATCGTCTAGTAAATTTTATCAACTAAAGACTGAACAATCACCAACTCTCAGACTGAGTTAGATAACCACCTTTGTGATCTACAGATCTTCCCCCTCAACCACTCTTTCACAGATTGGGGTTACTTCTGATGCATAGTATATTTTACCCATGAGACTTGATCCCCTTAAAAATCATAGACTATATTTATTGTTGTGTCTCTAGCGCCTGGGGAAGAACCTGGGCACTCCTATGATGAAAATGTTGGAGGAGATGAGATGGGTGGGAATGGGATAGGCTAGATCTATTTCCAAAAGTGGACTATACTATACTAATGAGAAGAGTGCTGGAACCTTAGTTGGGGAAGGGGCATAATAGTAGCCTCAGTTCCTATAAGAAGGTGCTTTCTGTTGGTTTGCCTAGAGAAGGTAGATTTCCAGGGAGGTGCTAGGAGATTTTTTTTTCTGAAAAGTAGGCAATAGACCAAATTAAGTTTGATATATATATATATATTGGTTTTTGATATATATATATATATTGGTTTTTGGGCTCAGGGGTTACTCCTGGCTGTCTGCTCAGAAATAGCTCCTGGCAGGCACGGGGGACCATATGGGACACCAGGATTCGAACCAACCACCTTTGGTCCTGGATTGGCTGCTTGCAAGGCAAACACCACTGTGCTATCTCTCCGGGCCCAAGTTTGCTATATTTTGAGGTAGTTTAGAATTCAAATAATCACTGAGTAACTTTGAGTCCCAGTCATATATATTCATGGTTACCATACCTCCTGAATTCATTATTCAAAACTGACAAAGATCCCTGTGGAACAATGATTAATAAACTCTGCTTTGTGTGCTTTGCAACATCAGTTTGATTGTTGAATGAGCCTGGTTTCCCCATTACAGCTTATAGCCCTGTGCATGGGTGAAAAGTACCTGAATCCCTTTTCACCATCATTCATATGAAGAGCCCTTGGAGTCTTACAGAAACAAGCAAATGTTGCCAGGAGTGTCTGAGTCATCATGGCAGACAGTGAGAGCTGTGTGTTAACAAGGGCCCCCAGTGAGCTTGGCCTAATGGACAAGGCTCTTGGGCCAATACCTGCCTTCCTAGGGATCCTGTTCACAGAGGACTAGAGAGGAAAGCCTGCCAGCAATCTGCAGTCAGCCTGGGTGCGGCAGTGGAAAGCTGCTTTCAAAATCTGGTTACTTTGAGGTGTGGTGCTGGGAATCTCAAGAAGAGCAGTTCTTTCTTCCTCTGTGAAGTCAGGTCAGAGATGATTTCTGGAAATGTCCTTAGTTCCACAGCTTATGGAAAACTACAGTGATACCCATATTTGTCACAGCTATACCTCACTTGAAGAAAGTTCACTATCAGTAAGTAGAATGAATTGGTGTGGGTTATTACTCCACAGAATGGAAAATAGGCCCATTGTTATTCTTTTGTTCTTCTTGGCTAGGGTTGAAAAGCTGGGTTACCATCTTCATTTAGTGGTGCCAATAGATGTACAGTTTGGACTTCAGATTTTTGGCTCTGTCTCTTCAGAGCCATCACCTTGGGCAAGTTGTAATCCTTCTGTGCTTCAGGAATTTCACTTCTTAAAAGAAAAAAAAGTCAATGATTAAAGATCAAAAGCAGTGGTTTTGGGTTCTGAGAGACAGCGTTTTGCCTTGTATGCAGCCGATTCAGGATGAACGGTGGTTCGAATCCCAGCATCCCACATGGTCCCCCTGAGTACTGCCAGGTGTAACCCAAGAAGAAAACAAACAAACAAACAAAAAAAGCAGTGGGTTTTTTTAGCTTATGATGGTCCATGGCCTAGCAATGGACTGTGTTTATAAAATAGTGAGGATTGCTGCTCATAACCTCTTAGTATGGTCTCTGGTACATGTGAGCACTCAATAAATAGTACCTATTGAGGCTAATTTTATTTATTTTTATTTTATCTGGTTTTTGGGTCACATCCTGCAGCGCTCAGGGGTTATTCCTGGCTCTGTGCTCAGAAATCGCTCCTGGCAGGCTTGGGGGACCATATGGGATGCCGGGATTCGAACCACCGACCTTCTGCATGCAAGGCAAATGCCTTACCTCCATGCTATCTCTCCAGCCCCAAGGGGCTAAGTTTATATATGAAAAGTGAGGCATCACTCTGTGCATTCAGTCTAAGAAGGACTGTATATATAATAGTGACCCCAACATGTGCACAGCACAAAGGTGCAACAGTCTACACTGCCTGTGTTTGTCATTCTGCACTCCCACACTGGTGCCTGACAACACTGCCTAACAATTCATTTCTCAGAACATATCCCTGCTGCTAAGCAACATACATAACTGTCAGTTGGGAAAGCTTTTCTAGACTAGGTAACTAGTTCTCACTTACCAAAGGTATTAAGGTGAACTTGAACCTATCCATAAAAGACTTGTATAGTTCTGGGGATTAAGATATGTCCCACAAAGCAGAAAGAAACAGCTACATTGCCTTCTTGCCCCTTTATCATGATAATTTGGCTTTTAGAAGAAGCTATATAGCCTTATAGAAGAATTGACTTTATTTGCATGAGTGTTTCATTTGCAAAACCTCAATCTGCTTCCGATTTGTCACAGCCTGGCTATGAAACACACCAGGGAGAAGTTGCTCCTGATTTAAGTGAGGGAAACCAGTAGAGGGATTGACAATTTTAGGGAGTTTGTCTTGCTCAGGTAATATATATATTTTTTTAATTTTGGGTCCCACCTGGTGGTGCTCAGGAGTTACTTCTGGCTTTGCACTCAGAGAAAGCCGCTCCTGGCAGGCTTGGGATGCTGGGATTCGAACCATGCTCCATCTTGTGTTGGCCACGTGCAAGGCAAACATCTTACCACTGTACTATTGCTTCAGCCCCTTATCTATTTTTTTTTAGAATAAAAATTCTGCTTTTCTGGGGCCGGGCGGTGGCGCTGGAGGTAAGGTGCCTGCCTTGCCTGCGCTAGCCTAGGACGGACCGCGGTTCGATCCCCCGGAGTCCCATATGGTCCCCCAAGAAGCCAGGAGCAACTTCTGAGCGCATAGCCAGGAGTAACCCCTGAGCGTCACAGGGTGTGGCCCAAAAACCAAAAAAAAAAAAAAAAAAAATTCTGCTTTTCTGTCAGGTCAAAAGGCTCAGAACTCTGGTCAAGTGGTTTATGATCAGTGATATCCACCAAGCCCTGAGATTATTTGATCTATTTGATACCAAGTATTAGCAGCGTTGGCAGAACTGAGAGAAAAGACTGCATTTTGATCCTCAGTTCCTGCACATCTTGCCATAATACAATCAGAGACAATAAAGAATAGGCCAATTCAACTCTCCATTTCGGCACTGATTCCCCTCGAGAAATATGCTAAGCCTGTTTCTTTGGGTTGGCGTCAGATTTTGATTGGCAGAAAGAATAACAGCAGAAAGATTACATTTTACCAGTCCTCTAAATTTTGAAGCAGCAATCTTTCAGTTCTTACTCAACAGTTTGACATTCTCTCTCTCTCTTTTCTTTTTTTAAAGACTCTCCAGGAGGGGAAAATTCTCTTTTTCCTCTAGGAATTTGGTAAAAGTTAGGGAACTTTGCTGTGGAAGCTTTGGAAGCCATTGACAAAAGACTTGTTGAAAATGCCGTTGTCTTGTGCCGAGAGCAGAGCAGATGGTTAACTACCATCTCATCTCAGGATGAGTAGACTTGGGCATGTGGCCAGAGTGTGTGGACTTTTCAAATAAAGCTGTTGAGGGGCCAGAATAGGGGCGGAGAGATAGCATGGAGGTAAGGCATTTGCCTTTCATGCAGAAGGTCATCGGTTCAAATCCCTGCATCCCATATGGTCCCCTGTGCCTGCCAGGAGCAATTTCTGAGCCTGGAGCCAGGAATAACCCCTGAGCACTGCCGGGTGTGACCCAAAAAACACAAAAAAAAAAAGAAAAAAAAAAGCTGTTGAGGGGCCAGAATAATATCAGCAAGTAGGGTGTTTGCCTTGCATGCAGTTGACACTGGAGGACTCAGCTCCTGGAGCTCCTGAAGAGTGATTCCTGAAAACAGAGCTAGGAACAAACAAACAAATTAATAGGAAATAAAATCGGCCAGCACCCATCTAATTGACCTTGGCTAGTCTGCAGTACTTTATTTTACCTTATTGGTAAAACAGAACCTTTATTTCCTATCACATCAGATATAGAATACAAATGAAAATGTGTCAAAATTCAGTGCTTTCTGTAACAGGCTCTGAAAATGCTATCATCCTTATTTGTATTTGATTTTTAATATCAGAGGGATTTTGTCATGGGAAATTTTCTCAAAGTTCTCTGTGTGTAGAGAGCTGTCCTCTGTGTGAAGAAAGCTGGAAGAAGAATTGCAGAGGGGGTTGGAGAGATAGCATGGAGGTAAGGCCTTTGCCTTTCAGGCAGAAGGTCAGTGGTTCGAATCCCGGCATCCCATATGGTCCCTTGTGCCTGCTAGGGGCGATTTCTGAGCATAGAGCCAGGAGTAACCCCTGAGTGATGCCAGGTGTGACCCAAAAACAAAACAAAAAAAATTGCAGAGGACTGGAGCAAGTAGTCTAGTAACTGCTTGAACCCACAGGAGTGATCCCTGAACACAGAGACAGGAGTAAGCCCTGAGCACCACCTGGTATGGTCCAAAAACAAATACAAAAAGAAGTAGAATAGGGAATACATAAAACCAGGTTGGCTTGGCTCCCTTGTCTGCAAGAGATCTTGTTTGTAAGGGATCTGGGCACCCCATCCCAACCATACCTTCCACCTCCAATAGTTGTTGACCCACATTCTGCATGTTCTACTCTTCAGAATAGACCTAACTGGAGGTCTTCCTTGACAAGTTATGCTGCCACCCTTTGTCATTGCTCAGTGTTGGTTGCAGATAAAGCAAAGGTATGAGGAAGGCCTCTCAGTCACCAAAGTCATTACATGCATGCAACCTTCTCCAGGTGACAGTGTCCATCATTCTGTCTCTGCTCACTGTGAGTGAGATAGGGCATCCACAGCTTACCCTAGGCCAACTCCAGTTTCTCAGTATGTTTTAGTCATGCTCACATTTCCTCCACATGGTATTGAATCCCTCATTAACATGATCATCACCTGGGGAGCTAGTTCAGGCCCAAGTACTGGAGTCCATCCTCAGAGGGTCAGCGCAGGGAGTTTCAGTTGGCACTGGAAAAAACTACTTGATTCAATTAGCTCAGTGAACAGCTCTGCATTCTACTAGCCATAAGATCCTGGGGGAGTCATTACCTGTCCCAGACTTAGTTTACCCTTTGGGGAAAGAATTAACTTCGAGTGATTGGTGTCATAAGAACTCTTTTTGTATTCAAAACCTGAAGATATCGCATATCTGGCAGCAGCTTGGGCTGTGTGTATTTGGACAAGATCCTCCTCTTTCATGCTCTGCACATCTTTCTGTTATAATCCAAGATAAGGTCATGTTTTGGGAGCCACAGTGTCCACTTGCTAAGTGGCAGTGAGTCTGTTGATACAAATCCTCCACTTTTTTCTCTTCTCTTTCTCCTCTCTCCACCCCCCCCCCATTCCAATCCCCAGTATGCTGGGGAGCCATATGCAGAGATGAGAAGATTAAACCCAGGTTGGCCATATGCAAGGCAAACTCCTTTACCCACTATACTATATCTCTAGACCCCTTTGAAAAGACAATTTTTCTTTTCAGGAATTCTGCTGCCTGGCCAGGACTTCTGCTTCCTGTTTTTATGCTGTTTTTCTTTGTTTTTGCTTCAGTGCAGAACCCATAAACTAATCCTTCTAAAATAAAAGGGAGCGGATAGACATTAAGGGCACTTAATGCTCAAAATGCCTCTCATGAAAGCACTCCTCAATCTACTAGATTAGTCCATCCCAAGTCAAAACAAGGGTATTTTCTTCTTTCTTGCTTAGGCCTGCTGATTAGAGACTGTTAGATGTTGAACAGTTGTCATGGCTGATTTGGGTTGTAGACCCCTTTCCTGTCCTTTTTCTCCCTTAAAGTTATTTTATGAAGTTCATTCTTTGACAATGTGTATATAGCTGTAGCATTATATATATCTATAATATATATATAGCATTCACATTATTCATTATCATATTAGATATTGCCAGGGAAAATAAGCCTTTTGAAAGGTCTGAGAGTCTTCCCTTTTCACCATACTTCCCTTTTCACCATACTCAGGGAAAAGAATTGTGGCTTAACACTTGTTTGGAGAGTCCTATTTTGGAGTGTTCTACTTTACCCTATGAAAAATCTGGAAATTTTGGGCTATTTTATTAGAGGAGAGCCAGTAGAATCTTTTAACTCTTTTAGAAGGATGCATTTATAATAGCGTACAACCATTACACTCTGCCAAAGAGCCATTAACTGTGGACAGTGACCTCCTGCAAGAATGAGATTTGCCCCCAATAAAGTGTTTATAATCTCTCTGTGAAATTTCATACACCCTTGAAAAGAGAGAGATGCTTTTCTGCAGCCAATTTTGTACTTTCTTATAGCCATATATGGCACAAGATAGAGAAATGGCTTAACAAATTAAACAAGAACTTTCTTTTAAAACACATTGCTTGGGATTTTGAACAAATAAGTTCAAGAGAAAGGAAAAAGATGTTTGGGGGATGAGAATACTACAGTAAATGAAAACTGGAGCATAGGAACAGATTTTACTTTTAAAGGTATCATCCTTAAAGTGTTGGCAGTAAAATGAGTTTTCTCATTCTGCTGAGTAGGATTTTTAAAGATAAGTGTGGGAAACCATAGATGTAAAGATAATGTGAGCAACTACCAGTGGGAAATATTTTAAGGACATATTCTTTTTCTAAAGCATTACTCCAAGGTCCCACATAAGCTCAGCAGTCTACTGATTGCTCCCCGCAAGTTAACCTTTGGTTTTACTACTTCTTTCTGACATTAAGTGGAGTTTGAATATCTGCCTTGTAAAATTAGAGAAAATGTAGCATGAACGATATAAGATAATAGTGCTTCCTAACTTCCTTTTACTACATTTTTTAGCTACCAGCAGAGAATCAAATGACATAATTGTCTGTCATTTTACTCAGAATAAACTGTCAAAGAAAAAAATACCTCATCATCAATGAAAAAGAAACACAATTGAAATTATTTCAGCTGTGAAAGCATTTTTTCTGAAAAAAAAATGATGAAATGAAATGGAAACTGATTCATGCTGGACACAGATAGCTCCTGTCTCATAGGATAATATACTGCTGATTCTGTGTGTTTTTAGCAGTTCTTTAATTTAGGGAAATTGTATATGAAGATATTGGTATGTTTATGTTGTATACAACATATTTGTGCCATTTTCATTGGCCCAGTAAAGCAGGATTTCTTCCATACTGAGGAGAAATACATTAAAAACATCACTAAGATTTCTATTCTTTGGTGTCCTCTTGATTTTATGGAGAGCAACTGGTGTGATTGTTTAACCAAGGGGGCAGGCTAGGCACACCTAATCTTAATTGTAAGCCAGTGGGAGAGCTCCAGTGTGGGTAGTTGTTTTGGTTTGCAGATTTATTTTTTTTAATTCACCATTTCTGAGCACCTGGTATGTCATCAACCATTCTCATAAGTCAGCATGGTGCAGCTATTAACCCTTGTGATAGCAGTAGAGTGGAGGACCCCCAGGAAAGCCCAGACATGCAACCTGTGGCTCTTTGTATAAGATAAAGTTCTTGCTTTGGGGCTTCTGGAGATTTTCTTGAAGGAATATCATGGAAGTAGATTGGGTCTAAGGTTAGGTATAGATGTGAAGATAGTAACAAACACACCAAAGATGACCAGTGACGGCCACTCTAAGAAAGAAGACACAAGTGCAACCAATTAGAATTAATTAATTAGAATTAATTAATTTACAAGACCTCCTTGATGGTGAATTTTCCTCTAAGCAAGAATAAAACAATGCTCATAATGAATAAAATAATTTGCCTTTGAGCTAGAATAAAAAAATGCTAATAAGGCAATATTCCACACCAGATCTTTTCATGGTCTTTAATACCCCACTGAACTAACAGAAAGTTTCTTTTGCTTAAAGAATATTTTTTGAACTCTGAGCCCTTAGCAGGCCCTGTACTAAACACTAGGAATAAAGTTCATTTCTCATCTGTATTGGTCTACCAATTGTTATTGTTGTCTAATATATTAACTTCTATTTTTGCATAATGATCAAATGCGTGGTAGAGTATTTGCTTTTGTAAGCATTTGAGAATGCACTCTCTGACATTAGATCCATTCACATTATTGCCAGCCATGCCTGCCCTTTTCATGTTGTCTTCTTTCCCTGATGTACCTTATCCTTTAAACACAAATTCCCCTTTTCCTTCATACCATCTTCAAACTCTGGAAATCTACATCCCGACTCTTTAATTGACCTCTCTGGCCCCCTCATAGACTTGTACACTATTACTCATTTCCTGACTGATGTATTTCACTTAACCTAATACTTTCAAGGCTTACCCAAGCTGTAGCATGTGTAGAATTTACCTCCTTTTGAAAGCTGAATTCATTTTCCCCTGAAAATATGTACCAGGGCATATAAAACCTCCAACTTTGTTGTTTTCAAGATTGTTTTGCCTATTTGAAATCTCTTGAGATTCCATAAAAAATTCAGTATAGGATTTTCTATTACTGGCAAAAACAACAACAAAAACCAACTTCAATCAGTTTTGTTTTGGGGCCACACCCATAAAATGCTCAGGGGTTACTTTGGATCTGCACTCAGGAATTTGATATGCTGGGGGCACATCAGCTGTATGCAAGACAAGTACCCTATCTGCTGCAATATTGCTCTGGCATTGACTCATTTAGTTTTTATAGGAATTGGATTAACAATGTACCTTTGGAAAATATTTCTAGGGTTAAAGCAATAGCACAGCAGATAGGATGTTTGCCCTGCACTCGGCCAACCTGAGAGAAACCTGTGTTCAATCCACGGCATTCCATATGGTCCCCCAAGCCTGCCAGGAGTGATTTCTGAGCACAGAGCGAGGAGTAACCCCTGAGCACTATTGAGTGTGGCCCTCCATAAAAAATATTTCTAGTTTGGATGCTTTAGGAGCCTGTGAAATTGTAGACTCAAGGAGATGTGTGTGTATAAATATACATATACATACATACATATTTGTGTATATATACCCAGGTCCCAGCTTCTTCTTTCTTTATTTTCCTTGGTTCTCATACCACTCCCTTCCTTTACTTTTTTTTTTTTTTTTTGTACCCCTCAGGTTCCCTCCAAGGAGGAATTAGAATAAAGGCTGTGTTTAAGCCTGTGCTTTCAGTAGCAGTCATTGATTATAGAAGCTGAAAACTCCATGCAGGGCCAAGGCACTTGATGAAAACACAATGTGGCTTGAGTGAGGTTCACCAATTCCTCTGTCTGGTAGCTGAGTGTGTTGTAAAGAGGCCACCTGAGCAGCCCCAGAAGCTATTTCTAGCCTATGTGGCTGCAGTCCTGTCCATGCACTTTACTGGGAAAGAACTGGTTTTAATTAGCCTAACAAATTTGAATGTTCAAGATGAACACCTTGACAAATTATAGGAAATTGGAAACATTTTCTCAGGCCCATGGATCAGTAGTTTTCCTGAAAACAGTGGAGGATTTAAATGGGATGTCTCTGGATAAGTGTCAAAGTCATAGTGACTAGCCCAGAGGTCAGACACTGAAATGCAGCTGCCGGTTCTGCTAGCATGGGGACCAGACCACCAGCATCTCCCTAACTGAAGACCTGGGCCTCATGTTCATCCTCATAGAGCAAAGGAAGAAGAAATGCTTATTTATCTGCCAGGGATAGTATTTTCATTGAGAAAGTATTTTGATTACTGTCAGTGAAGGTTAAGGCTGGTTGCCAGAAAAACCAAACCTTTTCCCTCCACAGGAGGATTAATGCTATTTGTCAGCCTTAAAAAAAATTTTTAAGACTGTTCTTCAAAGACAGCCTGTCTGCAATGTTTCAAATGAGACTTTTCCTTTTTGCCGAGATTTGACAGTTAGTGGTGGTTGAATGCTGGAAGCTGGTCTCAGAATTGACGAGTTCGAGCTGTAAAACTCCATCCCTTAGAATAGAGTTTCTCCAGGTTTTTCCATCACTGTCCTCCTCTGGCCTTGTTTCTTTCTCATGCCCCCAACCACGTTGTCCTTTTGTTTGGCTCCCTAGACTTCTGTCATGGCCCTCTTGGAATAAACTTGGCCCCCATACGGTGATCATGTGACCTAGTTGAGAAATATTGCTCTGGAGGATCCTAAAATATGATCAGGGATTCTGAGATCAGCATTTTAGAACAAGGACTAGGGTTGATTGCATTATCAAAGTTTTTTGGCATAGAGTAAGGCATGTTTTAATATTTTTCAATTTTGTCTTGGGTGTTTATTGAATGTTGATATAGTGTGTCATTCTTAACTCTGTTTAAGAGTAAAAAAATTCTTTTTGCTGTTTGGGGGCCATACCTGTCAGTGTTCAGAGCTTACTCCTGGTTCTGCACTCAAAACTAACTCCTGGCAGTGCTTGGGGAACCATAAAAGATGCTGGGAGTTGAATGCATGTGAGACAAGTATCCATAGCCCTTAGGGGTCAAAAACTTAAAGCCTTTATTTTGAAAAAGAGTTTGGGCCCTGTCTTGTTGTCAAATCTGGCTATTCTCAGCAAAATTTCATTTGGTAAGAAAATCAAGCTCACAGAGTAACTATTTCAGATGAGATTTGAGCCTAATCTTTACTTGGAACTTCTGATTGGATTTCCAAATGACTTATTTCCCCAAAGAATTGATAAACATATTTCTAAAATATTTACTGCATGTTTATGGATAAGTATTTCTTGATTTAGTACAATTGTGTTTCTCATCCTTCACAAACCTGTGACTATTGTGAAATCTCAGAACTACTTACGTTTTTATTTATTTCATATTTCCCTTAAGAACTCATATTTTAAATATGTATTAAATGTTCATGAAACTTAATTTATATATTGATTGGGAACCTATTATATTTTTAGGACCACATCTAGAAGTGCTCAGATCTTATCCCTGGCTTTGCACTCAGGTATCTTTCCTGGGTAGATCGGGAGACCATATTGCGTGCCAGGTATTGAATCTAGATTGGTTGCATACAAGGCAAATGCCCTACCTGCTGTGTGGGTAGGCCACCTCTATGGCTTCTTGCAGTCTATTCTAATATGCAATAAAATACAAAATAATTTTGGCTTTTGGTATGCCATACCTGGCACTAATTTAGAGCTTGTCAGCAGACTATGCAGTGAGGAGGATTAAGCCCAGAGTACCTATATGCATTTCATCTTTTTAGTCATCCTTCTAGTCCCAAAGTATATTTTCTAAAATAAAAAAATTTATTCATATGCCATTTCAAGTATTTTCCCTGTATCCATGGTTCAAAGACTATTTTTGGAGAACATTGCTATACAGAACATGGTTGTTTTTTGTTGTTTTTTTTTTTTTTCAAGTCTTTTTTCATAGGATTTATAGAATCATTGTAAAGATAACAGTTCTCGGAGCCAGAGTGGTGGTGCAAGCAGTAGGGCATTTGTCTTGCACTCGCTAACCTAGGATGGACCACTGTTCAGTTCAATCTCCTAGCGTCCTATATGGTCCCCCAAGCCAGGAGCGATTTCCATTTTTTGGGGGAGGGGGGTCACACGCAATAGCGCTCAGGGGTTACTCCTGGCTCTGCACTCATCACTTCTGGCAGGCTCAGGGGACCATATGGGATGCCGGGATTCGAACCACCATCCTTCTGCATGCAAGGCAAACACCCTACCTCCATGCTATCTCTTTGGCCCCTAGACAGGAGCGACTTCTGAGCGCATAACCAGAAATAACCCCTGAGCATCGCTGGGTGTGGCCCCCCCCAAAAAAGGTAACAGTTTTCATAAGCCTCACATCTAGTTTTTCTAATATTAATATTATACTTATAACCAATATTAATACTTCACATTTTCCCCTTTTTTGCCATACCTAGAGGTATTCGGGATTTATACTTGGTTCTATACTCAGAAATTACTCCTATAAGTATTCAAAAGCTCATATTCTAGGGATCAAGCTGCAGTCATCTGTGTGCAAGGCAAGCATGCTATCGCTGAAATATCTCTCTGGCCCCCCTGCAGTGCTGCCTTTTATAGCTGAGATGAGAAGCCTTGATATGTCCTGGATTCCTTATCTAGAGGTGCTCTATGGAATGCCAAGTGGAAATGCCAAGTGGAAATTCAAAAGCTGTGTGTTCTATATTTTCTCTCAGAGTTGGAATAGGCATACCCATCCTCTTTAACAGGTGTATGCAGCTTTTGGAAGGACACTCGTGGAGCAGTGAGGGAAAGAGGGAGAAACTCAGCCTGCTCTACTGAGTCACCCTAGTAATCAGCGGGGTGATAGATGTTGCAACCTGGTCACCCTCACCTTCAGCTTGAAAAGTCTGAATAAAAACACCAGTGACTAGGGTCTAGAGCAGTGATGGCTAACCTTTTTGAGCCTGAGTGCCCAAACTGCCGCACAGTGCCTGGTTCTCCCAATGGCCAGTCCAGCCCTGTTGCCAGGTGAGCTGCAAAGCAGATACTGGCACACTCGCCTCCCGCCATGCCACATATCTTAATTGTGGACCCCTTCCTGCCTGCCAGCTGCAAGACCTTCGAGTGCCATAGCTGGCACGTGTGCCCTAGGTTCTCCATTGAGGGTCTAGAGAGAGTGAGTGCAGGATAAAAGGCACAAACCTTGCCGACTATAATTCAAATACATTAAAATGTAAACTCCATGAAGGTGGGTATTGATCTTTGTTTTTCATGGATACACTTGAGATGCCAAGAATAACATCAGATATACAGAAGATGTTCCTTGGAGGAGTGGATGTTGTGAGGAATGAATACATTAGTTAATGGAGACTTGTGTCCCAGATCTGGCCATGAGAAACCCCAGAACTCTGGACTGGAGGCCACTGTTACCTAGAGAGCTAGTGGCTTCTTTGTTTGTTTGTTGTTATTTTTTTTTTTGGGTCACACCCGGCAGCGCTCAGGAGTCACTCCTGGCTCTATGCTCAGAAATCGCTCCTGGCAGGCACGGGGGACCTTATGGGATGCCGGGATTCAAACCACTGTCCTTCTGTATGAAAGGCAAACACCTTACCTCCATGCTATCTCTCCGGCCCTCGCTAGTGGCTTGTTTAATGAATCTTTCTTCCATGTCTAGCCAAGTTCCTTCACCAAGAGATCAGAAACATACCTTAGCAGTAGAAAAGGTCTGGATAGTATAGATATAGGAGTCAGATAGTAGAGGTTAAGGCTTTGCACAAAACTGACCCAGAGTTTATTCTCTGACACCATTTGGTCCCCCAAACACCACCTAGATTGAGTCCCAGAATACTACCAGTTATAGCACCCCCCCTATTCCAGAATAACAATACCTATAAAGTACTCTTTAGCTATTTAAGTGGCTCTGCTGATGTGTATTTTTTTCTTCTTCTCTGTTTTGGTTTTGGTCCACCCCTAGAAGTACTGGGGGGAAGATTGCAACTACTCCCAGAGGTGCTTGGGAGACCATGCAGTGCCAGGGATCGAACCTGGAGCACTAATAGGCTAAGTGAAATGTAGTCTTTATCCAGAGAGCTAACTGATTGCAGTAACTAGAGCACAGTGTCCATGGCCCTGGGTTCAACTCTCAGATAGGTCCTTATCTGACCAAGTGCACCATGTTCGGGAGTATCATCAGCCTGCTCTGAGTTACATTTTTCTCACTCCCAGCCCCTTGGCAACACACCATGTCATTCCAGCATTGTATCTCCTGAGCCCTGAGAGTTTCCTAACCACCACCAAGCAGGCGTTTGCAGCCCCAAAGTCTGGTGGCGTGGGTGGGTGTACTCCTTTCTCCAAGCCTGTCTTCAGCTCTTCCCAGGAAAGGGTTTGACTCAGCACCCCTGTGTTGCTTTGGGGAGGAGTGTCCAGCTTTCTCCCTTCGTAAGCCCAGAGCCCCAGCAAGTCAGGAAGATATATGTGTTCTACAGCACTGGGAGGTCTGCTTTGGATCACTCTGGAGCTGTGGCTTCCCCAAGCAGCTGAAAGCAAAGGAAAAGTTTGCAGAGCAGCGCCCGTGCCCCACACAGGGGCTGCCTTCACTCGGCTATGGCCGTTGACATTTAAATCATAAAAAGCCGCTCTGTATACAGTTTACTCTGCTGCTGGGAGGCAGCCGAACATAGGTATTTAAGAGGGAAAAAAAAAAAAGGGAGGCAGAAGAAGCAGCCGTTAATCCGGACAGGCTTCTGGGCACTGGAGCAGTTGCGGATGACAAAAGTTAATCAGAAACATGAGCAGTTTAACGGAAAACACTTGTGAGCATTGGAACAGCGGCCTCGCCTGTCAGAGTGTCTTTCCTGGGGATTTGCTACAGGAGAAAGTGGCGGCTGCTTGGGTGAGTGTTATGATGAAGTTGCGAGCACGGATGTGCTGCTCTTTGGGGTTTGGGGACTGCTGCCTTCTGTCTTCAATGCCCGGTGGTCATGTGGGTGGAGGGTAGTGTCACAGGGCTGGACCTACCCTGCCGCACTTTCCCTGCTTTCATGGAGATGGAGTATTCTTGTTCCCCCGCAGCCTGGAGAACAGGGCTGCCCTCTTCATGGCTGTGCTCCTGACCAGGGTGGCTAGCAAAGTTTCGTTTGGGAGCTGCTCTCCCTAGAATAATTCTGCTTCTAGTTTGGAAATTCGTTGAGGCTTTTCTGAGAAAAGAATCTGGCCAGGGATGTATTGACTGAGCGCCAAGGGGAAGCCTTGACTCTCAGATAACCTGAGTGTTTTCTTGCCTATGGTGAAGCCATGTGTACGGCATAATCTCAAGCTCAAAAGTGTTTTCTTCCGATCCAGTCGGAATTAGGACTTGTGAATCCTCACAAGTACCAGCAGAGAAGATCTTTATATGCTTTGTCAGGATTTAGCCATTTCGGTAGGTAAGTATACTCTCTGAAGATTAGATGTGATTTATTTATTTTTAAATCTGTTCTGTTCAAGTTCTACACTACACTGTTTTCTCCGAGTTCAGTGGTTTTTATTTTTTAATTATTCTTTCTCTAAATTTGGTAACAGGATAGTGTCTGGGAAGAGGTACAGCAGTTAAGGTGCGTCACTAGCAAGTGCCCAAACTGGGTTCAATTCCCAGCATTACATGATCCCCCAGCATTGCTAGATGCAACCCTGTAGACCTCGAGCACCATAGGACGTGGGCTGGGTCTCCCCAGCACTACTTGGCTGGAACAGCATAAAATTCTTGGGCCCTTTCATCAAACCAACAACTCAGTTGGCTGAGAATCATCGCTCTTGAGCAAAGAGTCAGAAATAGCCCCTGAGCATTGCCAGGTGTGGCCCCAATGCTTTCCTCCCCAATACAAAATAATCACTGGGCTGGAGAACTAATTAGCTAATTAACCAATGGACTGAGTGTAATAGTTTGTGTGCAAAAGGCCCAGACTAGATTCCTGTCATCACGTCGTCCCCTGAGCTTAGCTGACAGAAACCCCTGAGCACAGAGTCTCTGGGCATAACCTGTGACTACCATAAACAAACACCAAAAAAAGAAAAAAGAAAAGAAAGAAAAGATGTTTTGTGTCTTTTTTTCTTTAGTTTCATAGTGGTGCAGATTGCAGATTGTGAATTTGGGGTGGGAGGTGTTGTCTGTAAATGTAGACACAGAAACTTGCACGTTCATTTCTAAGTCAGTAAGCACCAAATACCAGCCTGCAGAGCAGACACCAAAACATGCCTGGGGGGTGGGTGGGGTGGGTGAGAACTGTATGTGAATTTGAACTGTAAATGCTGGTGAGTAGGAGGAAATCCAGGTAGGATTTCCCCTTGAGCCCCAGGTAATGCCGGAAGACTCTGGGAGTCAGCATTGGCTCTGCCTGTGGGGTACCTCTCACTCCCTCCTTTTAAGTCTGGTCCCCATATAATAACCCAGGTCTCCTTTTCTTCCTCCTCTCCGCAGAGCCTTCGGTGAGCCCAGCTTCCTCCCATTCTGGCATGAGTGAGAATGCACCTGCCATGCTGGAGTGCTCGCCCCCTACTAGCTGCAGCACTTCCTCTGCCATTCCTCAGCCCGGCTCTGCCTCCAAGCCTTGGCGCAGCAAGTCCTCAGGCAGTGTGAAGCACAGTGCCACCTCGTGCATGCTCTCCATCAAGCAGCCTGTGCCCGAGGGCCCCCGGCCCACCCCTGAAGCCATGAAGCCAGCCCCCAACAACCAGAAGTCTATGCTGGAAAAGCTCAAACTTTTCAACAGCAAAGGGGCTTCCAAGGCGGGTGAAGGCTCAGCCTCTCGGGATACAAGTTGCGAGCGCCTGGAGATCCTGCCCAGCTTTGAAGAGAGCGAAGAGATGGAGACCCCAGGCCGTGCTCTTTCCACCCCAGGCACCGCATCCAGCAGCCCCAAGATCGCCCTCAAGGGCATCGCCCAGAGGACTTTCAGCCGGGCCCTCACCACCAAAAAGAGCTCTCCAAAGGGCAACGAGAAAGAAAAGGAGAAGCAACAGCGGGAGAAGGAGAAGGAGAAGGACAAAAGCAGGGACCCGGCCAAGAGAGTGTCAGTGACAGAGAGGCCAGACCTCCGCGAAGGTACCAAGGAAGACCTCATTGGTGCTGCTGTGATTGAGATGCCAAAAAAGTCCTCCAAGATCGCCAGCTTCATCCCCAAAGGGGGGAAGCTCAACAGTGCCAAGAAGGAGTCCGCCACCCCTACCCAGAGTGGGATCCCCAAACCGGGAATGAAGAGCATGCCTGTCAAATCCCCAAGTGCCCCTGCCCCTTCCAAGGAGGGTGAGCGGAACCGAGCTGGGAAGCCGAGCTCAGGGCTTCCCCAGCAAAAGCCCCAGCTAGATGGCAGACACTCCAGCTCCTCCTCCAGCCTGGCATCCTCAGAAGGAAAAGGCCCAGGAGCAACCACCCTGAATCACAGCATCAGCAGTCAGACTGTCAGTGGGTCTGTGGGGACCACCCAGACCACAGGAAGCAATACTGTCAGTGTTCAGCTACCTCAGCCCCAACAGCAATACAGTCACCCTAACACTGCCACGGTCGCACCTTTCCTGTACAGGTAAGTGCTGCCATCCCTCCGGGCACTCAGGCCTATTTACCTGGAAGGACTTGCTGGTATCTCCAGGGTCCCTAGACTATCGAACAGCTCTCTCCATGCCCTATAAAGGCGGGCACACTATACTAGTGGAACAGTGGGTGCTGCTGCAGTACTAGGGGGAGAATGAAAGAAAGCTAAGTTTGATCTGGCTCCAAGTAAGTGGGTGCCCCTGAGAACTGTGAGAATTCAAAGGTGTTCCTGGAGCAGCTGCACTCAAATGTCACAACAGGGTTCTGTAGCCCACTGCTGGCTCCAGCATCCATGCTAACACATGCCCATCTCTGAAACTGCAAAAAGCACAAAACCACTTTCTGATTAGGTGAGACTTCAGAAGCTCTTTTTTGGGACTTGCAAAGCCTCACTTTTGGGTCACTTCACACATTAGAGAGTGTGATCTCAGCTGCTCAGATCTCAGATGGTGAGATATTTGGGTGAGGAAGGCAAGACCGGAAGGAAAGGGCTGTGGTAAGGGAGTTCTAAAAGTTCAGAAGTCTGTGCAGTTTGGAGAGAGGCATGGGGATGCTTGTCTGACTCCCATCCTGCATCTCTCTATCAACTGTCCCACTTGTTCTCCCCTTAGACTCTAACTCATCCCCAGACTTTAGAAACCCAGAGGAGCTGTTGCTTCTTTTGCTCAGACTTGGGAGACTCTCTTATGGCTCAGCTTGCCCCATATTTTTGCAGAATAAGTTGAGTTTTTTCCAGACACATGCCAACCTCACCTCATCGCTCAACCATGCGCTAGTGATAAGTCATGCATTGGGCCACGAATGACAGTTGACTGCAGAATGGCTGCAGGGGACTGCTGATTGAATGCCATTTTCTAGATCCATTGGACATTTGTAGCCTGGAGTGCATCACAGAGGATCCACCACTATGCATCCTCACTATAGGCAAGGACATCCCCTGACAATCCCACTGACAATCTTGTGTCCCAATGAGGACACAAGCATGCATGCATTAAGGAAAATGCATTTATGCTCATGTGTATTTCCCTGGTTGCTTGTTGGTGCAGATTTATGCTTGAGCTTTTAGCTTCCTGTATTCCCAAAGAACCAATCAGTTCTTTCCTATCTCAACTCCTGCTGTTTCTAGGCTCTGTCTTGCCAGATTTGAGAAGTAAGCACATAACCCACTTTTCTCTCCTCTTCTTCCTCCCATCCAAACTCCACACACACACACATACACACTCCGGGAGGCCAGCTCTACCCATCTCTCTGACCTGTCATTCTATCTCCCCTTCAAAGAGGGTACCTCTGGATGGTTTCATTGATTGCTTGTCATCATTTTGTTTGTTTGTTTTTTGGGGGGCCACACCTGGTGATGCTCAGGGATTACTCCTGGCTAAGTGCTCAGAAATTGCTCCTGGCTTGGGGATCATATGGGACACCTGGAGATCAAACCACGGTTCATTCTAGGCCAGTGCTTGCAAGGCAGATGCCTTACCACTTGCACCACCACTCCAGCCCCTGCTTGTCATCTTTTTATAAAACAAACCAGACACTTAGTAAGCCTGAGAAGGGCTCAGTCATTTCAGAACTTCTCCCTGGTCCACACCGGGCTTCTCAGGCTGTGAGTCTCCGAACCATGAGACAGCTGAATTGTGCCCCAGGAAATTTTTATCTGTCCAATAGCATGATTCATGCATATGCAGGCTACTGTTCACAGCTTTCTAATTTGCATACTCAGAATTAAAACGATATGGTGATCTTGGACCACCATCCTGCCCATCCCTTCCTGTTCCCTCTTGTTTTTGGCTATAATTCTCTGAGAAATTAAAAGGCATTTCAGACATTCACATCTTTTTCTGGAATGCTAAGCTTTTCTCTGAAAGAAAGAACATTTTTGGAGGGGAATGGGGTTGGGGTGGGGTGAGGTGATGAGTTGTAGTCAGGAGTTCTCAGAGTGTTTCCTGGGGGAGGGAGAAAGGAAGAGAGGGAGAGTGAGAGAGAGAGAGAGAGAGAGAGAGAGAGAGAGAGAGAGAGAGATATGGAGGAAGAAAGAGAAGAGAAAAAGAGAGAAAAGGAGGAAGAGGAAGTGAAGGAGAGAGAGAGAGAACAGGGATTAAGGTCCAGGACTTTTCATGCATTTAACTGATTCAATCTCTGACACCATATGGTCCCTCAAGCATCATCATGTGAGACCCTGGAAGACCCTCAAGAGCCAGGTTAGCTTGTATTATCCTAAGCACCATAGAGTCCCAGCAACACCATAATTTCAAACCTTAGAACTGAAATGCTGGGCCCGGAGAAATAGCACAGCGGTGTTTGCCTTGCAAGCAGCCGATCCAGGACCAAAGGTGGTTGGTTCGAATCCCGGTGTCCCATATGGTCCCCCGTGCCTGTCAGGAGCTATTTCTGAGCAGACAGCCAGGAGTAACCCCTAGCATCGCTGGGTGTGGCCCAAAAACAACAACAAAAAAAAGAACTGAAATGCTCCCTGGGTTGGCAAAGAATCACCAGGATTGCCCCCCCCCCCCAGGATCCCCAAAACACTGCTTGGGAAGCTGAGGGAAAGAAGAGAAAGTACTTTAGATTCTCTAAAACTCTAAGGTTCTTATAGGAGCCGAAATTTGTGCAGTAGATAGGACACTTTTTTTGCGCATGGCTGACCTGGGTTAAATCTCCATCCAGCACTCTGTGTAGTCCCTTGAGCCTCACCAGAAATGAACACTGCTAGGTGTGTCTCAAAAACCAAAAGAGAAAGAAATTCTTTTTCTTTCTTTTGGCTTGCTATCTGAAACTTACAGTGACCCACCACAACTTCTTAATGTTGATTTATCTGGAAATCATAGTAGATGAGTCATTCTTCAATCACTCATGGTATTTACAAATCTCAGGTAGCAGTGGACACTCAGTGCATCTGTCAGTGCTGTCCCCACCATACAGATGAGAGCCCCAAGTCTCAGAGACATAGAGATTTACTCACCTTGTGACACACTAGCATAAGTTGTGAACTCTGGACCCTTAACCAGCTAAAGGTTCACACTCCCAGCCTCATGCTCTGTCTGGCATACAGCATCTTTCTTCCTAAACTTTTTTTTTGGGGGGGTCATACCCGGTAGCGCTCAGGGGTTACTCCTGGCATTATGCTCAGAAATCACTCCTGGCAGGCTCAGGGAATCATGGGATGTCGGGATTTGAACTTTGATCCTTCTGCGTCTAAGACAAATGCCTTACCGCTGTGCTATCTCTCCGGCCCCTTTCTTCCTAAACTTAACATTTTCTTATTTATTCATTTTACTTACCCTACCATGTACCTCTTAGTGTATAAACTTGAATAGATCATATTTTTATTTTATTTTATTTTTTTGGTTTTTGGGCCATACCCGGTGGTGCTCAGGGGTTACTCCTGGCTATCTGCTCAGAAATAGCTCCTGGCAGGCACAGGGGACCATATGGGACGCCGGGATTTAAACCAACCACCTTAGGTCCTAGATCGGCTGCTTGCAAGGCAAACACCGCTGTACTATCTCTCCGGCCCCTAGATCACATTTTTTAAAACATTATTACTTGTTTAGGGCTCCTGAGCAAGGCCCAGGGTGGGGTAAGAGCCACTCTAAATACTTGCAGCCTGACTGTGCATTTGAGCATACCTAACACTAATGGTCAGTGATGGGGATCCCTGGTGCCACACCCACAAATGTTCAGGGCACTATGCAGTGCTGGGTTGAAACTCAGGACTAGTGTGTGCAGGATTTGTACTCCAGCTTCCTCTACCTCAAGCACAGATCATGTTCTTATGTGCATACTTCCTTGCCTTTCGAGAGCCTCCATTCAACTGAGGAAACTCATAGGGTAATCAATAGGTTTACTTCAGGAAAATAAGAAGAGAGCTGTGCAAACATGTTGGGGAGAACCACCCTTTGGCATATAATCCAGGTAGGTTTCCAGGTCAGGATGACATAGGATGGGAATCGAGGCAGATGAGGAAGGAAATAAAGAAGAGAAGCAAAATCTCAGTAAAGGCAAACTAATTTAAGGGCCTGGCATAGCCTGAGAACAGAGGAGCCCTGTGTGGGTGGGACTTAGGGAGGGGCTGGGTGGAATGGGGAGGAGTGGCAGGAGATGGAGCTGGAAATAAAGGGAGAGTTCCATGAGGCAGGGCTGCTTCTGCTGGATAGAGGTTAGATCTTGTCCTGTGGGAACTGGGAAAGCCTGGAAGGCCTTTAGTTAGAGGGCAATGAGATCACTTCACTGTCAAAAAGATCAGTCAAGGATCTCAGGGGCAAGGCAGAGTGGACCAGACTTCGGAGCATGTCTCAGGCAGAAGTCATGCTTTTCAATGCAGCACTGGTGCCCCAGAACTGAGATAGGTGAGTGGTTCAAGGTAAACAAGCTGGGGACAGCAGGAGCAGCCCATGAGAAAGTGAGCTCAGAGCTCAGTCAGGAACTATTCTTAGTTTGACTGGGAAAAAGGCAGAAGAGGCCAAGTATTTATAATGAAAATTTCCCCAATCTTTAAATGTTGGGATATTGAAAGACTTTAAAATACCCTTCATACTATTAGAAAAAATATGGACTTGGGTGGCAACTCTGGTTTCTCCATCCAGTTGCCATTTGCTTCCTCCAGTCTAGAGGCTGCAATTATTCACCAAAGCTTATGGTGTGTAGGCAGAGATGAAGACTGTTTGGTTGCTGGTAGGGAATGAAGAACTCTGAGATATGAGAACCCTTTGACCAGCTTTGAGAGCCAGTTGCTTCAAAAAAGGTCAAGGGGGATCAGAGTTCATGGATGAACTGAGATATATCTGTCCATCATCTCACATTTTAAGGTCATTTACATTCTTGGTAGATAAGTTTTTTTCATGAAGTAGTGAAATCTGATTGAGTTTGCTCCAACCGTGAATGGATTAAAAACATTATGCCTAGAGTGTGGCATCCAAGCTCACCTTTCCCTCTTGCAGATTTTGCCTCCAAGAGTAGAGACAGTTAGTGGCAAGAAACCATGGCATGGAGCAGTCATTTCAATTTGCTTGACAAATAAGAGCAAGGAGACTGGGGAAGTACGGATTTCAGTCAAGTGTTGAAATAACGATCAATGAGACCTTTCATGTCAGGAGATCTGAGCTCTGAATCAGAGGCCTAGAGGGCAAACACACCTGCTTGGCACTCACCCCTGACCGGTTCTACATTCACCTTTTCAGAAGAGCCATGTCAGGAGGGGTTTTGGGGGATGTGTGTTTGGGGGGGTTGTCAATGGAGTCATCGTCATGCTTCACTTGCCGGTGTTGTTGGTTACTTAGAAGTTGTTCTTTGGCATAGAAAATGATCCAAACACCCCCAAGCATTTTCCTGGCTAGTCCTCACTCCCTTGATGGGGATTCAAAGACATGTTCCCCCCAAACCTCCAGTGCAGGATCGTGACTCTGCTTTTGGCTGATGAATATTTCATCTTTTACAGTTCGGTGCCTCTCTCTGTCTCTGGGACATTGCTCTACATGCGCTAATGAATTATTTAGCATCTGTCTTCTGGTCTGATCTTTTTCTGAAGCTCTAGGCTAAAGGAGGTGATGGTGGGTGCTGTGGGCAGACCATAGTCCAGATGTGTTAGTCTTCCCCACTGACCAGTTCATCTACTTTGGTTTGTGTGCAAAGGTCCCAGACAGACACAGAAGGGAATGTTACTGCGGAGTCGGGCTCAGCGGGTGTGAGCTTGGAGCCAAGCCACTACACCAAGAGTGGACAGCCTGCTCTGGAAGAACTCACTGGTGAGTACTGAATCCATGAATGCTGGACCTGTTGTGATGATGAGATCACTCATGGAATCATCTGCTGCTGTGATGTGAAGTTGTATTGTATGTAGCATTGATTGAGGAAAAGAATAATCCCTTTTTTCTTTATAATTTTTCTTCTTTTCCCTTCTTGCTCATGGTCTCTTATTAGCTGTTACTCTTCACCATGTTTCCAACTCTGCTTTTAAGATTCATCCTATTTCCATTCATTTACTGACCCAGGGCTGGTTGCTTTGATAGTAAGACTCCGACTTAATTTTGCATCTCCTTGTTTATTCTTCAGATAAGTAGCTTCCCAAGAAGAGTCAGAACTCAGAACTGCTGACTCTGTTTCCCTCTTCTGTATGGAATTCCTGATTGAAATGTGTTTTGTAGCATGCTTTATTAACTGGAAGGAAAATTACAGCCTTCTGCTTCTACCAAAACCAAAAATATAAATTTTATTTAATAGCCTGTATAACTTGGTCATTGAAGATTATTATATAAAATACATCATCTGTTACATTTCACAAATAGGTATTTGGTAATGTTTGATTGTCATATTCTTTTTTTTTTTTTTTTTTTTTTTTTTTGGTTTTTGGGTCACACCTGGTGGCGCTCAGGGGTTACTCCTGACTATGGCTCAAAAATCGCTCCTGAGTCAGCTGCGTGCAAGGCAAATGCCCTACCACTGTGCTATCACTCCAGCCCCTTTTGTGTGTGTTTGTGTATGATGGTTATGTTCTTTTCGTTTGCTTATATTGGAGCCATATATGAGGTGCTCAGTACTTACTTATTTCTGAATCTGTGCTCAGAAATCACTCTTGGAGGTGTTAAGGGACCATATAAGGTGCCAGTGTCCAAACTGGAGTTGGCCACATACAAGAGAAGTTCTTAACCCCTGTCCTATATCTAATCTTGAATATCATATTTTTAATTTTTTTTTTTTTTTTTTTTTTTTTTTTTTTTTTTTTTTTTTTTTTTTTTTTTGGTTTTTGGGCCACACCCGGTGACGCTCAGGGGTTATGGCATGCGCTCAGAAGTCGCTCCTGGCTTGGGGGACCATATGGGACGCCGGGGGATCGAACCGCGGTCCGTCTCCTAGGCTAGCGCAGGTAAGGCAGGCACCTTACCTCGAGCGCCACCGCCCGGCCCCATATTTTTAATTTTTTTAAAAAAAGAACAAACAGGGGCCGGAGAGATAGCATGGAGGTAAGGCGTTTGCCTTTCATGCAGAAGGTCATCGGTTCGAATCCCGACGTCCCATATGGTCCCCTGTGCCTGCCAGGAGCAATTTCTGAGCATGGAGCCAGGAATAACCCCTGAGCACTGCCGGGTGTGACCCAAAAACCACAAAAAAAAAAAAAAAAAAGAACAAACATATGAATTAATTTGGCACTAAAATGCATTCTGAGTTAGCACTTTCTCTTTCCTATCTCTGTGCCCTTGTTCCATTAACTTCTGATTAAGGTTGCAAATATTAAACCACAATATCTACAAATGAAAAAAACATTTTTTTGTATCTTACTATTACCAGAATCAGGCTAAAAATTTTAACTCAGTGCTGGAGAGATAGTACAATAGATAATGTTCTTGCCTTACATGTTACCCACCATTTTGATCCTTGGCATCCCAAGGAATAATTCCTTGCACCAGGAATGATTCCTGTGTGCAAAGCCAAGAGTAACCCTTGAGCATTGTTGAGTCTAACCCCAAAACCTTAAAAAACTATAGAAATCCTATTTAAAATCTATTGATTTCATGAAATATCTGACAGGACCATTTTAATAGCCACATGGGAATTAAGGAATTGGCCAGGAAAAAATATGATTGAATTTTACCCATCTCATTATTAGCTATAAGTATATATTTCAGAGGTTATGAGCATTTAAACTGTTTCTGGTTATGGTGGTAGACAGAGATGAAGCAGAGTGTTTTCAAGCCATTTGTAAGTGATCCATCTCAGAGTGGTTCCACATCCCACATTTGGGATTGATTTTATCTTTCTTTCCCTTGAAATGGGGGAGTTTGTAGCTTCCCCACACATGAAGACATGCATGGCCCGAGTGGGCCCTGATATGGGGAGAAGGTGTGGGGTTCAGACTTCACACACATTCCAGATCCTGTTCTTGTTTGCTCACATCAAAAGAGCCAGGTCAGGGTTTCCAGCTCTATGTTCATCAGATGTATGCCCTGTGGAGCTTCAAGTATTCAGGCCAGACACTGGGAGGCTCAGCAAAATGCATATTTGAAAAGTAGAGGAGCCATTCCAGAACATTTCTCTTGACACATGAATTGCTGAGAAACAGATTCTAGCCTGTGATCTTTTGCTGTCCCCCCCACCCCTTTTCTCCCTGTGTACACCTCTGGCTCAAAATTGTGAAACCAAATAGGAGCTCAGAGAGAGGCTGTCAGTTGGTTTAGAAAACAGATCATCTCATCAGCCAGTCCTACCCAATGAAATACATTCTGGTGGAAATCAGAAGTCAGATCCTAAAGCAAATTTATTTATTTTTTGTTTTTTTGGGCCACACCCATTTGATGTTAGGGGTTAGTCCTGGCTAAGCGCTCAGAAATTGCCCCTGGCTTGGGGGGACCATATGGGATGCCAGGGGATCGAACCTCGGTCCTTCCTTGGCTAGCGCTTGCAAGGCAGACACCTTGCCTCTAGTGCTACCTCACCAGCCCCTGAAGCAAATTTTTTTTTTTTTTTTTTTTTTTTGGTTTTTGGGCCATACCCGGCGGTGCTCAGGGGTTACTCCTGGCTGTCTGCTCAGAAATAGCTCCTGGCAGGCACGGGGGACCATATGGGTCACCGGGATTTGAACCAACCACCTTTGGTTCTGGATCGGCTGCTTGCAAGGCAAACGCCGCTGTGCTATCTCTCCGGGCCCGCAAATTTCTTAATCACGTTGTCTTTATGTCCAAGCAGTAGAACTCCCATGTATGACTGACTGTGAGTTATTTCTATGAAGTTACTACATAACAGTGCAAGATCAAATTTAACTGGTTCACAATCAGTCCCCAGAAATGACAACAAATGCTGAATGTATTCAGAAATGAACATTTATGATATCACTGATCTATGAACTAATTCTTCCCCTTCCTTTTGAAAATGGGCATTTTTTTTTTTTTTTTTGGTTTTTGGGCCACACCCAGCGGTGCTCAGGGGTTACTCCTGGCTGTCTGCTCAGAAATAGCTCCTGGCAGGCACGGGGGACCATATGGGACACCGGGATTCGAACCAACCACCTTTGGTCCTGGATCGGCTGCTTGCAAGGCAAACGCCGCTGTGCTATCTCTCCGGGCCCATTTTTTTTTTTTTTTTTTTTGAAAATGGGCATTTTTTTTTATGAGCTTGGTCATTTGTATGGTGTACAATTGAGATTCTTAATTAAAGTGAGAAGAAAACATACTTATATAGCCCATAAATCCATTCGACTATTCAATGATGTTTTATCTTTCTTTACTTAAATATTTTTTGCAATAGGAAGAAAATTCTTTCTAAAAAGTGACCTTTCTTTTTAAAAATAAAATTAATGTTGCCAGTGGTAGTTCAGTTCTTTACTCTCAGATTTCTAATCCCTGGATTTAATCCAGCCTCCCACAGCTCTCAGGCAATTTCCATTCTCTTCCATGTAGCAGCTTGTTCTTAAATTTCCTTCTTCTCTGCATCTTCCCATGTTCACTTTTGCCATCCTCCAAACCCAGCCCTGTTTGGTTCAGAATGTATATGCACTCTCCTTCATGACCAGTGAGATGCAAGAGGAATGGATTTGGCCAATGCATGAAAGTCACAGGCAACAGTGGAATAACTCTTGCTTTATTTGTTAAAGAAAGCTGCCGTTTCCTTTAAAGCTGTGGTTGTATTCTAATTTTATTGGTGGGGAAAATCTTATACTCATCCTACCTTCAAGGAACAAAATTGGCAGTTCAGAATGTGATCTGCTTGAACAAAGCTGGGAAGGATTGCTTTGTGTGTTCATAGTTCTGTTGTGTGATCATGTAGTTATTAAAATCTGTTGTCTGTAGGGTTTTATGGGGAGCGAACAATTTTCCCCCATGGAACCACCAAAAGGATATAGAGAAAAAATCAGATTTAGGGAGCCTTCCTTGGTGTCAGGTGGAGAGATCCTGGATGTCATGTGGTTAACTACTCACCTCTAATGACATGCTTTTATACACACACACACACACACACGCACACACACACACACGCACACACGCATGCACACACGCATGCACGCACACTTGGAAAAAATAAGACACATGTCCAAGGCCAGCTGGCTAATGAGTTGTCAATGCCACTATTCATTCACTTATCTATCATGATGCCTGTTTCTATCTTGACCAGAGTTCTCTTGGACATTAAATATTTTTTGAATGTCAGTATTTTTGCATGACCTCCTCTAAAGGACAGATGATAGTCTGCTCTTCCACCTCAAACAAAGATCTTTGAATTTCTAAAGAAGAGTTTATTTATACAAAAATATCAACAAGAAAGCTAAAGGAATATTACAGGGAATAAGGCATTTACATTGTATGTGGCTAACCTTGGGCCCCCTGTATCAGTTATAGTTCCCCAAGCAACTCCAGGAATAATTCCTGAGCATAGAATTTTGCCTAAACACTGCCACATGTGGTCCAAACTCCCCCCCCCCAATTAATTAAATGTATTATATGAGAAATAGAATTAAGATACTTTTAGTTGGTAGAAGGGAGAAGGTTGGTGATTCAAATCCTGGCATCCCATATGGTCCCCCGAGCCTTCCAAGAGCAATTTTTGAGCGTAGAGCCAGGAGTAACCCCTGAGCGCTGCCGGGTGTTATCCAAAATTAATGGCAGTCATTAATCCAAGATTAATGGCAGTCATTTGAAAACATATGCCTAGAATTCCCTACTACTTATTCAGCATTGTATATAGAATTAGCCAAAAGATCTATACCTTTTGGGAAGACTTATATGGATAGATTGTGATCAGATTGGCTGTGAAAGGTATTTAATTGATAACTTTAGCAATTACACTTTATATTCCCACAAGTCCATAGAGGAAAGCAAAGGAGACATTTTATCACATTTATTTTTTCAAAACACAATGTGTTTTAAAGAATTGGGTGGTAAATGCAAGTCTGACTACTTTTCAGGTAAGAAAACAGCCTAAAAACACTTGCTTTTTGGGGTCCAGAGAGATAGCATGGAGGTAAGGTGTTTGCCTTGCATCTAGAAGTTCCGTGGTTCAAATTGCAGCATCCCATATGGTCCCCCGACCCTGCCAGGAGCGATTCCTGAGCATAGCACCAGGAGTAACCCCTCATTGCTGCTAGGTGTGACCAAAAAACTAAAAAAAATAAAAAAAAAAAACCACTTGTCTTTTTAAGGATAGCATTTACTGTACAAATTCCTGTAATAAAAAAATCACAAATCAGGGACCGGAGAGACAGCATGGAGGTGTAAGGAGTTTGCCTTGCATGCAGAAGGTCGGTGATTTGAATCCCGGCATCCCATATGGTCCCCTGAGCTTGCCAAGGGCAATTTCTTTCTTTCTTTTTTTTTTTTACTTTTTAAAATGTTTTTTCTTTATTGAAACAAAAAAATATGGAACGCTTCACGAATTTGTGTATCATCCTTGCGCAGGAGCCATGCTAATCTTCTCTGTATCGTTCCAGTTTTAGTATTTGTGCTGCCGAAGCGAGCACGCCAAGAGCAATTTCTGAGTGGAGAGCCAGGAGTAACCCCTGAGTGTTGCCAGGTGTGATCCAAAAAAAAAAAAAAAAAAATCACAGATCACAGATTTTAGGCTGCAGCCTCTGTGCTGACAGTTATCTATGAACCTTGTGTTTTATTTCAGCAGGAAGGTTTATTCTAGGGTGTTTCTCAACTTTATGTTATCATAGGAATGCCCATTGCTGAAAGTGTAAATTGTACTTGCTGCTCCAGAGGTGGACTCTGGATATTTTATTGAAAATGTTACCCAGTTCTTGAAATAATTGTAGGTTTTTAGGTGTATTTTGGATACACAAGTGCACCTTTAATTGTGGATTCTTGAGTCTTCCTCAGTCCTCCCTGAAATTACTGGAAAATACTTGATTCCATTAAAACATGGATGTAAGTGTGTATATCACGGGTAGTGCTCACTTGAATGTGGCTTTAATATCACAAATTCAGCCAAGGCATCAGGTGTTTATTTTTATTACTTATTTCCAAAGTAAACACAATCCAAACATAACAGTGGGGATTCAACTATACATATGGATTCAACTATTATTATTATTGTTCATCTATTCATTCATCTATCTATCCACTCACCTGTGGTAGTTAACATTCTCAGAGAGAATCTGGTACTAAGCATGGACATTATTGTGGTCACAAGCACAATCCTTGTTCCCAAGGAACTCACAATCTACCAGAGTCAAATTGAATTTTAATTCTTTTCTTTCTAGGGGAAGACCCGGAGGCTCGACGACTACGGACGGTGAAAAACATTGCTGATTTGCGGCAGAATTTGGAAGAGACCATGTCCAGTTTACGGGGAACTCAGGTTACACATAGGTAACTACACCATAAATGACTGAGCTAGAGAGAACAAGTTCTTCACACTGCTTTTTTCAGAGCCACAGAGTGATCTAGTTAATAATGGAGTAAATGAGGGGTCAAAGCAATAGCACAGTGGGTAGGTCACTTGCCTTGCATGCAGCTTAACCTGAGTTCAATACCTGGCTTCCCGTATGGTTCCCTGAGCACCTTCAGGAGTAATTCCTAAGTGCAGAATCTGAGCATCCCTAAGAGTGAACCAAAATTCAAAACAAAACAATGAAACAAATGACCTTAATCCTCAACTGGGCCAATATTTGCAAAAAATGCTCTACAGTATGCCTATGTGAAGAGCCCAAACTTGACACAAATTTCTCTCTGCAGTAGGTTGCTAGATTGTTCAACTGGAAGTAGAGCAGATTTATTTAAATTTCACTGTGTGTGTATTTTCAATAATTCTGGCGTGCTCTGTTGAAACCAGCAGCTGAACTTCATTTGACCTGTGTGATAAAGAGAATAACTTGAATTCCTACCCACTTCTCTGATAGCACCACAATGTTATTAGTCATGCACATGTATAAAACACCTAAGGAAATATCATCAAAACTCAGGATTACTTTTAAACTGGGGTGCAGTTGGATGAAACCAGAATTACATTGGAAACACTTGTCAGATTGTTTTCTTTGTCAAGCAAGATGCGGAAGGGCTTAAAACCTTGGACCCTCTTTGTGGCTTTGAAAGAATCAAGTTTTGCAGTTGGTGCTTGGTTTTGAGAATAAAGCAAAATTCTAGTTGCACTCACCAGATGTCAGAGAATCTCCGATTTGGGATCTTGATTAATGAATGTAACAAGGAAACCACAATGTTCCCCCACTACTTGCAGGTCTTGTAGTACCCTGGTGCTTTCTGTCTTAAATAAAACTGGGGCTGTTCATCAGAGCATCCCACTCTGAGATAAGTGGGGCCACCAGCTGGTGAGTTGTTGAATTGATTTTTCCAAAGGGTTTGAGATTAGGAGAAATGCTTTGATGGGTTCCCTAAACCTTTCGATATCTGAATGGTAGAGAGCCATAAATAGAACCTGGTGACCTGTGAATAAGTATGAAGCATTCCTGTTTCCACCGTCATTGCTGAAGTTGAATCCATGTGGCTTCCTACAGTTTCTTGGCTTGAACTTGGTAATCAGGGTAGGGCATGGCTTGATGGTTCTTCTGCAAGAAAGACTCACTTAGCTCAACTGGGAAGTTGCTCTGAGGAGGTTCAGCAAAGTGTCCAGTTTGAGCCATGAGGGTCTGCAGGACTGGGGATTTCATGTGGCCAGATTGAGCTCCATCTCAGCAGATTCACACTGGATAATTCAATGTATCACTCTTCTCAGCTCCAAACGCTGAATCACTCTTTGCTTCCAGCTTTGTTTCCTTGTCCTTTTGGAAAGACTGGGGAAACTAGACCTTAGAGAATTCAAATATCAGGGTTCTCCCCACTATTCAAGAGTGAGCTGAGGAGATAAAGTATGGAATTAGATGATGCTTATAATGGATGGGCATAACCCTCTTTTAGAAAAGAGGAGTTGTGCTGTTGCTTCTACATCATTCTAGAATGATCAGCCTTTGCTTCTAAATCATTCTAGAATAATCAGGTATATGGTACCTCTCTAGCCCATCATTTTTTTTTTTTGGTTTTTGGTTTTTGGTTTTTGGGCCACACCCGGTGGTGCTCAGGGGTTACTCCTGGCTGTCTGCTCAGAAATAGCTCCTGGCAGGCACGGGGGACCATATGGGACACCGGGATTCGAACCAACCACCTTTGGTCCTGGATCGGCTGCTTGCAAGGCAAACGCCGCTGTGCTATCTCTCCAGGCCCAGCACATCATTCTTAAATGAGAATTTTCTACTTCAGTGGTTTGAAAAGAAGATTCCAATAGTTAAGATCATTTTATTAAGATAGTTGGAGGTAGTTGTCTTGTTTATGGGTTTTCGAGGGGGGAAATGCCTCTTCTGGATTTTTCAGAATGTTACATAGAGTCACTGTTATACCTTTTTTAAAAAAAAGTTCTATTGAGAAGTAATTGCATGCTCTAATTACATGGATGCATGGAATGATGGTTTGATTTATCCTTCACCTTGGTTGGTTCTGCTAAAACATATCCTATATAGGTACAAAAAAAGGGGAAAATTATGTTTTTGCCAGGAGATTTTGGAGGGCGGGGTAGTAGTCGATTTTGGTCACATCCAGTTATCCTCAGGAATCACTCCTCTCAGGGTCAAGGGACCATAAGGAGCACAAGACATTGAATCTTAATTAGCCACATGCAAGGCAGGTACCCTACCCTCTGTACTATTACTCCAGTTCCAGATTCTTAAGAAAATTTACTCTTATCTGTCCTGTAGAGTAGCATTAGCTGCGGTCTTCATGTTGCACATTGCATCCTAAAAATTTCTATTCTGGGCCCGGAGAGATAGCACAATGGCGTTTGCCTTGCAAGCAGCCAATCCAGGACCAAAGGTGGTTGGTTCGATTCCCAGTGTCCCATATGGTCCCCCGTGCCTGCCAGGAGCTATTTCTGAGCAGACAGCCAGGAGTAACCCCTGAGCACCACTGGGTGTGACCCAAAAACTAAAAAAAAAAAAATATATCTATTCTATTCACTTGAAACAGAAACAATACAGTGTCTGTTCAGAACCACTCTTACACAACGACTTTTTGTTTGTTTGTTTGGTTGGTTTGGTTTTGATGCTATGCCTGGCTTGTTTAGGGCTTAATCTGGCTTCTACACTTAGGGATCATTCTTGGTGAGATTTAGAGGGCCATACAGGGTGCTGAGTATCAAACTTTAGTTCTGGTGAGACTCAGAGGGCCATACAGGGTTCTAGGTTTCAAACTTAGGTTCTGGTGAGACTCAGAGGGCCATACAGGGTGCAAGGCAAGTGCCTTACCTACACTGTTCTATCACTCTCACCCCCAAGGGATATTTTTTTTACCTATGAAAAAGTGAAAGAACTGCATGAAAATCATAGTATGAATATCTGCTGCAACTTTTGGGAGGCACATGGGTTCTCACCTAAGCCTGCCTTTCTGATTTCAGCACCTTGGAAACCACATTTGACACCAATGTTACCACTGAGATAAGTGGGCGCAGCATCCTCAGCATGACGGGAAGGCCAACCCCTCTTTCCTGGAGACTCGGCCAGTCCAGCCCCCGGCTTCAAGCGGGAGATGCCCCTTCTCTGGGCAACGGGTACCCGCCTCGAGCCAATGCCAGCCGGTTCATCAATACAGAGTCAGGCCGCTACGTGTACTCAGCCCCATTGAGGAGGCAGCTGACTTCCAGGGGCAGCAGCATCTGCCACGTGGATGTCTCAGACAAGACGGGCCAGGACATGGAGCTGGAGGGCATCAGCATGGATGCTCCTGGCTACATGAGTGATGGGGACGTGCTGAGCAAGAACATGCGCACGGATGACCTCACAAGTGGGTGAGTAGTGGGTTTATCCCCTTTTCAGAGCAGAGCTAGTAGCACTGGTGCCAGCTTCTCTTTAACAGGACTGGAAGACTTGAGTGGCCAGTGGACAGCCTGATCCCATTGCTGTTGTTCTTGTCTGGGTTGTGTGGCACAGTGGGACTGCTGCAGGTTGAGGCCTGAGCAGGAAATCAAGAATGGCCATTAAACTTCTGAAAGTGCTGCAGCAAACTCCCATCTCACCCAGTCTCCACTTGAAGGCAGAAAACCTTGCAGGTTACCATTGAGATGTTTTTTAACTTTATTTAAACACTGTGGTTAACAAGGCTGTTCATAATACAGTTATTTCATGCATTCAGAGTTCTAACACTAACTTCATCATCAGTGTGACCCTGCGTCCACCAGTTTCTCCCAGATTCCCATCCCCCAAACCTGCCCCTTTAGCAGGCACAAAATAATTTAATTTTCTTTCTTTTCTTACAACAAAACAGGTAAGTGGGATTTAAAAAAAATTCTATAAAATGCATGTAAAGAGGCCGAAGCATTAGCGCAGTGGTAGGGCATTTGCCATGCATGCCACTGATCCAGGATGGACCTTGGTTTGATCCCTGGCGTCCCATATGGTCCCCAAAGCCAGGAGCGATTTCTGAGCACATAACCAGGAGTAACCCCCGAGTATCACCGGGTATGACCCACAAACAAAACAAAACAAAACAAACAAAAAAGCATGTAAAATTATCATATAATGGAGTTATTAACATCATTTTTAAGGATTTACTGAGTTTTGGTAGCTAGTTGAGCTTTCTGTGTTATTGTTTTTATTTATTGAGCTTAGTGGGCTTTTATGCTCCTTTCCCACCTAATTTTCTATGTTCCTGCCAGGCTGTCAGTATTGTGGAATTTGGAGGTGTCATTTCAGGATCTGTAGAACTGGGATGATTCCCAGCCTGCCCCACTCCCAAGGACACTCCAGAGTTTTTAGACTGAAGATAGTGTACCTGTGTGTTTCACCACTTGTATTGTCTTCCATGACAATACAATCATGAAACTGTGAAGCTAGTTTTTGCTTATATGGTGGTGGCTATGGAATGTGGAGATGACTGCTGAGGCTTCTGGCAGTAGAGAAGGGTAGGTGGAGTGGCTGCCCATGCCTCTCCAAGAAGACTCTCGAGTTTACAGTTCAAAATCTGGTATATCTGGGGGTTTCCTCAACTTGTTGTCTCATCAGTGATCAGCTATGAAGCAGTGAACTTGGGTCTCAAACAGGTAGTATTTGTATCTGGGTTGGAATCCAGACTCTTAGTATCACCTGCCTTATCCTTTGGGAATGGCATTACCTGCCTCTTAAAGCTCCCCTTGCCTCTCCCTGCTGGAACACTTCATTCTAGTCCTCAGCCACCTCCAGAAATTTTCTACCTCAGGGTCTTTGCATAGACCATGTCTCAACAGATTCTATTTCCCATGTGGTGCATGGCTGGTTGTTCACTGGCCTCCTCTTCAGAGGGATTCTGCCTGATCACCCCTTCCTCTCTTGACCTACTTTCATGCCTGTCGCCTATGCCACTTATCTTCTGTTTTGTAAACCTTTCACTGATCTGAATATCTGTTTAAGTTTTATGTCTCCTTGTTCCCTCCTGCTTGCAAAAAGAAGTGAAACGAAACAGGGGCCATGGTCTGGCTCATTCAGTACTGAGTCTCCAGAGTGTTGTAAAGATTAGAGATCGATATTGCTGGATTGAACACGTGTCTCGGTGGACAATGCAGCCTTTATTGTTTCTCTCTTTGCTCACCTGTGAGGTTGCTGTAAGTCATGCTGTGACCATGGACAGCAAGGGACTTAAGTTCTTGGTCTGAGTTCCACCTGCTGATTTCTGTGACAGGAATTTTTTTTAAGAGTTTTTTTTTGTTTGTTTGTGTGTTTATTTTGCACACCTGAAGTGCTCAGGGGCTACTCCCTGCTCTGTGCTCAGAGGTCACTCTCGGTGATGCTCAGCAGATCGTGTTGTATTGGGGGATGAACCCAGGCTTTCTGCATGGAAAGCTGTACTCATCCCACTGAGCTAGCTCTGTAGCCCTGAGTCTGTTGTTTTTGTTTAATGTCTGTTCCAAAGAGTTTATCTTAATATGAATGCAGTCAGCACTTCATACTCCGTATAAGGTCAATGTACTTACATCGATGTAGTTTCAACAGTCTCCAAAAGGTGGAGACATTGAAACAGTGTCGTTTCTTGAACCTCTTTCTTCAGAGCCTTTACTCCTGCTTAAAAAGCACAAATGTTTACATTTCAATTCCTGATCTGGAAAGCTTACGTTTTTAGCAAGTGAGATAAGTGCTTAGAGCAGTGCAGATAAAAGTGTAGAAATGTAAGCAAACCACCCAATTATTGAAATTGGAGATCCCTGGTCTGGTTTTTCTCTCCTACCTCCCCCATTCCTTTTGAATGTACACATTTACCTTTAAAATGAGAAGTAGCCCAGGTGGCATTTAATGCTTCTTCTAGTTGGAACATTCTGGAACCCTCATTAAGCCTGACTCCACTTGGAGATACACGTAGTCTTTGCTTTGAGGCCACGTTATTAGTTTGCAATCCCAGGCTGCGTTCAGCACTCATCTCTGAGTGTCCTTTGTACTCGGGTTTCCTCTTATAAACATGACAAGGCTGCAGTTATTGAAAGATGGGTCATTTATTCTGCGCTTCAGAGCCGACATCCCTGTGGCAGCTGACTGTTAGCGGAAAGAAAACAGACTGAGCTTAGACGGGCGTCTCAGCCCAGCTCTGCCGCTGGCGCTGGCAAGCCTGGCACAGTGAGGCTCGTCATTTAATTCCCCTGAGCTGGAAGCCTACAATTAATAGGATAAAAACCTGCTGCAATTAGGCTTCTCTTCAAAGTTGTATCTGATTCATGACCAATATCTGATGAAGACAAAGTTGTAGACAGTGTCTAGATGTCTTATCAACCTGAAGCATCTAGGCACTTGGGAACAATGAAATGACTCAAGTTTTTAATCCAGATGGTTTAGGGGGCATAGCCTTGATGTGTGAGCAATACAGAAATCCAGGAGGAGGCTATTTTAGGAAAACACTTGTAAAAACTCTAGCAAATTTATTTAGAAACCCTAATATGGAAGTTAATCCTGGCTTCTGAAAATCTGAGACATTTGTTTTTAAGTTACATTGTAGGGGCCAGAACAATAGTTACACTGACTGGGGGGCTTGTTTTGCATGCAAGGGGCCCAGGTTCAGTCCCCAGCACTCCGTGTGGGTCCCTGTACCCCACCAGGAGTGATTCCTTAGTACAGAGCCAGGAGTAGCTCTGAATACCACTGGATGTGATAGATAGATAGATAGATAGATAGATAGATAGATAGATAGATAGATAGATAGATAGATAGATAGATAGATAGATAGATAGATAGAGATAACAATTTTAGTTTGGTCTCGCAATTATGTTTAGATGTCTTAGTTCATTGTCTCCAATGGATATTTACCACATTTCACCATATAACTACTACAAAGTTTATGCCAATAATTTTGAAAAAAAAAGTAGAAGATATCATTATGTTGTTTTCAAAATTATGATTTATCATAGATTTACAGTACAGTACAATTTCAGGTTATAACTTTACCTTTCTCAATATGTGTTTTACGTATCACAAGTGCCCCCCCCAAACAAAAAACCTCCTTCACTCATCTTTCCCTCCTCTGGACCTTAAGCAACCACTATTGTTTTCACTGTGAACATACAAGTTAGTTTTGTTGTTGTGGGGCCACAATTGATGATGTTCAGTAACTATTCTCTCAGTACTTGGGGATAACTCCTAGTAGTGCTCAGGAAGTAACAAATCTTTTTTTTTTTTTTTTTTTTTTTTTGTGGTTTTTGGGTCACACCCGGCAGTGCTCAGGGGTTATTCCTGGCTCCAGGCTCAGAAGTTGCTCCTGGCAGGCACGGGAGGACCATATATGGGACGCCGGGATTCGAACCGATGACCTCCTGCATGAGAGGCAAACGCCTTACCTCCATGCTATCTCTCCGGCCCCGGAAGTAACAAATCTTACTTTAAATTTTACTAGCATTGGGGCCAGAGAGATAGCATGGAGGTAAAGTGTTTGCCTTGCATGCAGAAGGTCGGTGGTTCGAATACCAGCATCCCATATGGTCCCCCGAGCCAGTCAGAAGCAATGATTTCTGAGCCTGGAGCCAGGAGTGACCCCTGAGCACTGCCGGGTGTGACCCAAAAACCAAAACAAAAAACCAAAACAAAAACAAAAATTTTGCCAGCATTAAAACTATGGTGCTGGGCCCGGAGAGATAGCACAGCGGCGTTTGCCTTGCTAGCAGCCAATCCAGGACCAAAGGTGATTGGTTCGAATCCCGGTGTCCCATATGGTCCCCCGTGCCTGCCAGGAGCTATTTCTGAGCAGATAGCCAGGAATAACCCCTGAGCACTGCTGGGTGTGGCCCAAACACCAAAAATAAAACAAAAACAAAACAACTATGGTGCTGGTACAGCTATAGCAGGGTTGGGGTGGCAGTGTTCATGTGGTAAAAAGTTGGGACCCGTGCACCTGTGTGTGTGGTTTAGTAGCTTCTGGTGAGGAGGAATTACTACTTTAGTTCTGGGTTCAGAGTGATAATATGGCAGGTAGGACACTTGCCGTACTTGACCAACCCAGGTTCAATCTCCAGCATCCCATTTGATACCCTGAACATCACCAGGGGTACAGCCTGAGCACAGGGCCAGGAATTACCTCTGACTATCCCCAGATATGGATCCAATCACAAAAAAGTCCATTACTTTAATTCTTAGCTTAGCTAACAAACCTAAAGGCAAATGCCCTTTGTTTACCTCTGTGTGTGTTTTTGTATGTCTGAGTATCTATTAATTAAATTCTTCTATTGAAATTTGGATGTACCAGAAATGTCTAAATCCAGGAGAAGTCCTCACCTGATCTCACTGCTTCTTTGTATTAGACTGATAAAATGGACTTTGGCTATAATTACTGGGGCAAAAGTAAAAATAGCAGATGACGATGTCTCTTTCTAAGTTTTAATCTGTGAAGTCAGTCCATCAACTCTGCCTAAAAATTCAGAGTGCCGTATGGTATGGAATAAAATGAAGAGGACAGACTTGAGTCCATATGTTTGAAAAGAGGGTTTTTCTCTTTTCAAAGGAAGCACTGAATTGTATAATCTTCCAGAGTGTGGAGATACATCCTAGAGGAAAAAAGCATGACTGTCTAAATTTAGCATCAGAAAGATTGCCACCAAGAACTTTTCCTGACTTCCTAGTATTTGTAGAAACAAATCTCAATTTCTTTATTGCTGTTGCTTTTTGGTTTTGTTTTGGTTTGGTTTTGGCCACACTTGGTGGTGCTTAGGGGTTACTCCTGGCTGTGTGCTCAGAAATCACTCCTGATGGGCTTGAGACAATATGAAATGCTGGGGACTTAACCTAAATTAGCCTCGTGCAAGTCAAATGCCCTACCCATCTGCCTGGGGGTCTTGATAGTCTTTTCCTCACCTGCCCATAGCCCTTAACCTTAGCTCTGGCCACTTCCCCCAGCCCTTTTTCTTGTCACTGTGCTAGGTTACCTGCCTTTTTTTTGTCAAAGGTGGTTCCCATCTATCTGTGGACTGTGCTTTCTCATGGAATTTCCTTTGAAGCTCAAGGGAGAAAACAAAACAATTCCACAGGAATGGGTTTCAGGACACTAAGTCAAATTTCTGGCCACCTTAGATCACAGCCAGCTTTAGATGTGAGCTGTTCCTTCTACCTGAGAAGTGTTTAAAAGGGTTGAATAGCTGGGGCTGGAGAGATAAGCATGGAGGTAAGGCATTTGCCTTTCATGCAGAAGGTACTGGTTCAAATCTCAGCATCCCATATGGTCCCCCGTGCCTGCCAGGAGCAATTTCTGAGCATGGAGCCAGGAGTGACCCCTGAGCGCTGCCAATTGTGACCCAAAACAAAAAAAAAGGGGGGGGGGTTGGATGGTATTGGGGGGGTGCTTCCCTGATGTGCTCAGGAGACCACTGTGCCAGGATTTGAACCAGAGTCATGGTTGCAGATGTCTGCTAGGCAATCAATTTAGCCTTTGTACTGTGCTCTAGCTCCAGATTTGAGATTTAATCCTGAGTCTATTAAGTCAATTGAAGTTCTTAACCTTTGGGAATAGGAGATAGAGTTTGTTTGTTTTTGGGTCATACCCAGCAATGCTCAGGGGTCACTCCTAGCTTTATGCTCAGAAATTACTCCTGGCAGTCTCAGGGGACAATATAGAATGCTGGGATTTGAACCACCAACCTTCTGCATGCAAAGCAAATGCCTTACCCCCATGCTATCTCTCCAGCCAGGAAATAGAGTTTGAAAAGCATCTAGCAAAGGGTCTCCAATACTACCGAAATAGCCATGCCATGTGTGTATTGTGTTTGTGTACATGTCTGTGTGTTTTTGTGTGTGTGTGTGTGTGTTTGTGTGTATGTGTGTATATTCCACCTAAGTAGTAGATAGCTACAGTGCCTGTTCTTTTTATAGAGACTAGCAAAAGTAGACATTTAATAGGTATTTTGTGAATGATCCATTATCTCTGCCTACCCATACCAGAACTTGGTCTTCTATAACCTACTTAATGATTCTCTTTTTTTAAATAATTTTTTATTGTGACCAAAGTGAATTATAAATCTTTCATAGTAATATTTAAGGTACATAGTAATAATGAATTAGAGCCATTACCACCATCAGTATTGTCCTCCTTCCACCCCTATTCCCAGCATGTATCCCATACCTCTTCCCTGTGCCCCCTGGACTGTTAGTGTAACAGGTCCCCTTTGTGTACAACTTGTTGTCGATTGGGGATCGAATCTGTTGTTGTTGACTTTGGCTTTGGTGTTTGAGTATGGCTATTTTTTATTTCCACTCATATGTTCATATGACTGGTTGCTCCTGGTACCACCATTTTTTCCCCTCATTGATTCTCTTTACAGAATACTTAAAGTCACTTTGCCTTTATGATGTGATGCATAGCTCCACCTAGTGGCTAATATAGGATGTAGTGTGGTGGTTTCAATTGATTTCTTTTTTTCTTTTTTTCTTTTCTTTTTTTTTTTTTTTGTTTTTTGTTTTTTGTTTTTTGTTTTTTGGGCCACACCCAGCGTTGCTCAGGGGTTACTCCTGGCTGTCTGCTCAGAAATAGCTCCTGGCAGGCATGGGGGACCATATGGGACACCGGAATTTGAACCAACCACCTTTGGTCCTGGATCGGCTGCTTGCAAGGCAAACGCCGCTGTGCTATCTCTCCGGGCCCTCAATTGATTTCTAACAGAATTGTTCTACTGGTTTAACACTTAGGGCCTAGAAATTAGAGAAAGCTGCATCTTGTGCAAACTGGGCTTACCCCCCCCCCCCAGTTTTTGCATACTTTGTTTTTTCCCTTCCTTCCTTCCTTCCTTCCTTCCTTCCTTCCTTCCTTCCTTCCTTCCTTCCTTCCTTCCTTCCTTCCTTCCTTCCTTCCTTTTCTGTTAGCATGCAGGAAGCTCCATTAGCAGGTAACAGTGCCACCAGTGGTTATCATTCTGCTATATTACTTCATAAAGATGTCAGTGTGGGATTGAAGCAGTTAGTTGTACAGTGAGTAGGATTTTGCTTTGCACCTGGATAACTCAGGCTCAATCGAGCCATCCCATGTGGTCCCCAGAACCCACTAAGAGTGATTCCTGACTCAGGGCCAGGAGTAACCTCTGAGTACTAAGTGTAACACCTCCTCCCACAAAATATAAATGCCCAAATTAAAATTTTTTTCAGCATATGTTTCTGCCAACTCTGACTACTGTAATAAAACATGGGCTAAGAGGCTGAAATAACTAGCAGGGCATTAATATCTTACATCTCTGAAATTTGGAAGACCAAAATTTACATTATAGCATGTTCCAATTCTGCTAAGAGCCCTTCAGAATCTGGCAGATGGCAGGGAAAATGAGGAGAGGCTGTGGTCTGCCTTTCTTTCCTAGGGCTACCATTGTTGGACCCAGTTACCACCACTCCCACCCCCACCCGGTCTGCCTAGCTCCTTATCCATCACAGTGAACTTTGATAAAGAAATTTGGCACTGTGGGATCTGGGCAAGAGTTACAGATATTCCTAACAGCTACTGCATGCTTTGTTTGCATGTGGAACACTGGTGCTTAGATTGGCTTCCCTGGATAGCTGCCAGGTCACCTCCTTCTTGAAGTCTTCTCTGATTGCACCTCAGCAGAACTGGTGATTACTTTCTCTGGATTCCCATGGGACTTGATGGACTTATAAATTATTGGCAAGACTAGGTCAACTTTACCATACCTGTGCATGAGAGCTTAAACTTATAGGAACATGTGTGGGGAGAGATAGAAGACAATGAGGCAAGCATACAGAATGTTAGACCATTTTCAGTGCACTAGAATCGAAACCTGTTGCAAGCCCTTAAAGGTCAAGGCTGAATGTGACCTAACTGTCCCTTCCCTTTCTGGCCAGTTCAGTACCTGCCCCAGAGACACCCGTCAATCATTGTTAGAAAAAAATGCCATGACCCATTGACACAGCTGGACTGTTACATGCTCCAGTGTGAGTGTGTGGCCATGGCCAAAACCCCTTCAAACTGAACCCCAGCCACAGGATCTTTCCCCCTTCTAATCCCTGTCCTGTACAATTGACTATTCTAGACCCTTGATAGCCCCTGGTCTTTTCAGTACAAGAAAGAAAAGACAGCTCAGGCCTGAGCCTGAAAGTGAAAGTATCTGGAAAACTAAGAAAATGCCACTTTTTCCTCTTTCTTCCTTCACTAGCCACCTTGGGACATACACAGGAGGTTCTTCTCACCCCCAGTCGGGCCAGGGCAGGGCAGGGCGGGTGGCTGTCTTAGACCTAGGACAGCCTACAGCAGGGAAGGCCCTTTCTTCTCACAATTCTAGGCCTGGTCTGAGGGAATCTCTATGGATACTTGGCAAATTGATAGGAAATAAAAAGCTAAATTCTTTTCTAGCTTAATATGGCCAGAGCTAAAATAAAATTTTTTTTTGGGGGGGGTGGCTCTCCTGAAGGACAGGCCATGGCAGGTTCAGGCAGGATGGGGCAGGCATCTTTGGAAGATGCTAAGGAGACTCCTTCTTGTCCCTCTGAAATGATTCTGTCTTACAGAGACTTCTGAAAGGCTTGGGAAGTTCAGGAGGCCAATCAGGCACCAGGAAAGTTCCCTGTGGGGTGCAGGAGGTCATAACAAGGTAGACTCGGTTCTTTGGACAGACAGATGTTTAGGTCCTCAGGCAAATCACCAGCTGTTAATCTGCTGTGCTCCTTTTAGTGAGTATATGAACACACATGGACACACACACGTACTCGCACACATACATGATCTACTGTTGCTGGGAATTTCATTGATGCTTCCTGCATCACCCACTGTAGTGGGTGCTCTGTCTGCCTCACCCAGAACCAGCCTAGGTGCACAAGGTACTGAGACTCTCTATTCTCTCCTTCAGCTGTGTTACTACATCTGGACAGGGAGAACTGAGCTTCTGTACTTCTCTTTCTCCCACTGAGCATTTGCACCCCGTAAGAAGCCCAATACCTATATATTTTCATCCTGAACACAAAGTTCAAGAAAAGTATACCCCTCTGATTCGTTTGCAAGAGCCAGCCCCACCGCAGAGTGGCTCCACAGATTTATGACCATGAGGGTGAAGAAGACCAAGTTCGAGTTGAGGTGAACATGAAAAGAAACATTTGGATGATGTTGGCCCTGAGACAGTAAATACATGTTGAAACACAACACACACACACACACACACACACACACACACACACACACACACACACACAAAGAGAAATCTTTATGCCTCTAACTAATGCTCACATCAAGATAAGAAATTCTGTGTGTTTGGGAAATCAGGGTCTAATGAAAGGAATTGTCGAACTGGATTCAAGAGACATGCTTTCTCAGCTCCCTTGCCATGAGCTTGGGGACGTGGCTTTGTATCTTGAGTTTCATTCATAGCTTACCTCATTTCTGTGTCTATGGTAAAGGAAGGAACTGGCATTGATAAAGCACCTATGTCACTTAGGCCTTGTTGGGGCATCTGTTTGCCTCTTTGCTGTGTCCTCTGAAAATACAGGCCGAAAGACATCATGGGCCTTCTCTTGGCTAAACACAGCGCGTCTGTGCTGACTAGGTTGAATGTTGCTCCAGGTACTATTCACACTTCTCCAGAAGCAATGCTGTTGCAACTGAAGTATAAGGTTATGCTGAATCGGTGTTCCCTCTTTCTTTGGAGAATATCAGAATACTTTTTAGCTTCTGGCTTCTTAACCTGAAATATATGGTCTAGGGAGCCTTGCAAGAAACTCCTCAGATTCATGACTTAGATGATTTTGAATGTATTTTGGTCCTGGTGTGTTCAAAAACTTTTGACTATCATTTTTTTTTACCACCATTCTATTTAGTTACATGCACTTATATGGGATCACCATGCACAGTTTAAAAACCAGGGATTAGATGATGTCTACACGTTATTTTTCTTATTAAGTTTTGTTATAGTTTTATTGTTTTTTTTTGGGGGGGGGAGGGCGATCTCCCAAGAGGTGCTGACCATTCAGATTGGTGTTTGGTTCAATACAAGAATCCAAGAATGCATTGCTGCTTTGGCCTTGTGCTCAGAAATTCCCAGGACCATCCTAGTGGTGTTTGGGGACCTCAAGTGCTATATTTAGTGATGCTCAAGGAACCATATGGGACCAGGAATTGAACCAGTGTGCAAGTTATATGCCTTAACCCTTGTGATATCTGTCTTTTCCCCTACCCATAAAAAGAAGGTAATCTAAAAAACAAAAACAAAAACAAAAACAAAACAAACAAACAAAGATTTGGAGCCCGGAGAGATAGCACAGCGGCGTTTGCCTTGCAAGCAGCCGATCCAGGACCAAAGGTGGTTGGTTCGAATTCTGGTGTCCCATATGGTCCCCCGTGCCTGCCAGGAGCTATTTCTGAGCAGACAGCCAGGAGTAACCCCTGAGCACTGCCGGGTGTGGCCCAAAAACCAAAAAAAAGAAGGTAATCTACTTAATTCAAAGTCTACAGATTTAAATGTTCATCTCCTTCTTAAAGTGCCTTCATAATATTTAAATTAGCATTTGCCCAATTGTCTGGTACTGTATGCTGAGTTGACATCAAAAACTATCACAAGTGCTGGAGTGATAGCACAGCATATAGGACATTTGCCTTGCACACAACTGACCTAGCTTTGATCTCCAGCATCCCATGTGGTCCTCCACCTCCTCCCAGGAATCATTTCTGACCACAGAGACAGGAGTAACCCCTGAGTGCTGCTGGCTTTGGCCACCAAACAAGCAAAAATTAAAAATAAATTATCACAGACTGCAGGCCTTGTCACATGATCAGTGTGAGTGAATCACTGGAGGCAAGAGGCAGCTCACCTGTGGCCCAGAGAAAGAGCAACACATCAGCTTGGGGAAACATCTGTGTGGGCTCAGAGCAAAGGCATCCCGCCCAGGAGCTGGCCACAAATCAAGACTGTGCATGCCTGGGAAGAATCATTGTGTCTCTTGCAGAGTCCCTTGAACCTTGATAAGAAATCTTTCTGAGAAATGGAGATTTTGACCTTTCCTCTTTATCCTGAAATACCTCCCAGGTGGGATCCATACCCTGATTTGGAGAGTTGGTGGGTATTTGAGACCTCAAAGTTAAATAAAATTGAGTGTAGGGGGAGGCTCATGTCTATCTCCAGAGTTGTGCCTCAATAAATCAAACCCACATTCACTTCTTGTCCTTGAGCAAAAGGGGCCTTAGAGGTCTGTGGTTCTCCCCCTGTGCTCTGTATCTAGTATCACCCATTCATTTGCTTTGGAATAAGAGATTGCACATACTTGAGAGTGGAGTTTAAAGGGGAAAGTCAGCTCAAGAGAAACAGGGTATGATAGAACAAGTGTGGTGTGGACTCTGCAGACAAGGTAAGATCAAGGCCATGGAGAAGTAGACATTCAGAGTCTGAAGGACCCTATCTTTTGGGATGCAAGGGTTCCTGCAGCTAGAGTGCTCCTGAGTGTCACCAAGCTCTTTCCACATCATCTCGTTGTCTTTCTACAGTACCTTTGAACTGAGACTTTCATTCCCCTGACCCTCCCCTTTATTTTTTCACTTGACCAGGTCACACTGGTAGTAACCCCAAGTTCTATGGTAGAATAGAACCTGACATTAGGGTTTTTTTGTTTTTGTTTTGTTTTGTTTTGAATGTTATTTTTTTGATTTTAAAAATAAAATTTTTAATTGAATCATCATGAGATACAGTTGCAATGTCATTCATATTGAGTTTCAGTCATACAATATACAACCTTTTCACCACTGCACATTTTTGCCACCAGAGTCCCCAGTTTCCCTCCTGCCCCTCCCCCCCCCACCTACTTCTGTGACAGACATTGCCCCGTCTCTTCCTCACTTCCCCCATTTTTTCCTTTTGGACACTGTGGTTCACAATACTATTATTGAAGGAGTATCATGCATATCAATTGATGTCTTCTCAACACCTAATTCTTGTCCAGAGTGATCATTTCAACTATCGTTGTCATTAGTAGTTCCTTATCTCCCTAACTGCACTCCCCACTATTTGTGGCAAGCTTCCTACCATGGACTGGTCCTCCTGAGCTTCATCTCTATTGTCTTTGGTGGGGGTGGGGGAAGGTTTGGGCCACACCAGTGAAACTTAGGGGTTACTCCTGGCTATGTGCTCAGAAATCGCTCCTGGCTTGAGGGACCATATGGGACGCTGGGGGATGGAACCGCATTCTGTCCTGTCCTAGGTTAGCGCGTGCAAGGCAAACGCCCTGCCACTTGCGCCACTGCTCCAGCCCCATCTCTATTGTCTTTGGATAGTATTACTAAATTATCTTTTTTTATATCCCACAAATGAGTATAATCATTCTATGTCTATCCCTCTCTCTCCCTCTGACTCATTTTGTTCAGCATAGTACTCTTCATATTCATCCAGGTATAAGCATATTTCATGACTTCCTTTTTTCTAATAGCTGTTTAGTATTCTATTGTATAGATGTACCATAGTTTCTTTATCCATTCCTCTGTTTTCAGGTACTTGGATTGTTTCCAGATGCTGGCTATTGTGAATAATGCTGCAGTGAACATAGGAATGCAGGGGGCTATTCTGCCTTTCTCTCTTCCATTGTGTTTTAGGGCCTCTAAGGTACATTCCTAGGAGCATTATTGCTGCATCGCATGGGATCCTAATTTCTAGTATTTTGAAGAATGGTCATATTGTTTTTCAAAAAGGCTGGACTAATTTGCATTCCCACCAGCAGACACTAGGGTTCTGTAGTAGAACGCTGACGCAAGTGTTAACAGATCAGAATTAAAGCCTGTACTTCAAGCACTCTGTGGTATGGCATTTCCCTTCACTGCCCAGGTACTCTGTAAATGTGGAAAGCAATACCAAAACAGAAGTGTGTCCACTTCCAGCACATGGAAAGCTTGGAAACCATTCCAGAGATTAGGAAAGAGAGTTAGAAGGTGACATTCACAAGAATATGGCTCAGAGAGCGGAACTGCAGAAAAACGGTATACAACTTAGAGGATGCTTATAGGCAGGGACCACACAGGCTGGTGGTGTGAAGACTTTTCTTCACCTTGAAAGCATTATGAAGTGTTTCAATTAAATGTTACTGGTCTTCCCTTTACTTTCCTTTAACATTAGAAACACTTGTGTCAGCATCCCTGAGTGCTGGTTCACATAACAGAATGGACTGCGAATAGTGTGTGCATGTGCGTGTGTGTGTGTGTGTGTGTGTGTGTGTGTGTGTGTGTTAAAAACCAGAGAGGAAGTAGGAGGAAGGTTCAGATTTTGACTCTGTAGGGCAGTTTATTCCAGCATGACACAATATGGCTCTCTGTTGTTCGGGCTCACAAAAGGGGGCATTTTTTTGCCCTCTCCCCTGTTTCAAGCCTTTATCATGGTGATACCTGAACTTATCAGAGGAAAACCTGCTCTCTTGGCCCCCCACTCACCCATTGTGACCCCAAACAAAACACACAATTACTAGCTCAGGCCCCTGCAGGGACTCAGAACCATACAATGCATGTTGGAGCTTTATTAATCGAATGATTTTTGCCTTCCCCTGTGGGAGTTGTTAATTAAAACCACTCAGCCATTGAGTTGCGAGACAGAGATTGAGGACTGCGCACACACTGGCTCCCCTCGCTGCCATGCAGGCTCAGAGGAACTGCTTCAGACATTGAGACTGACTTTGCGGTTGACTGCCCCAGTCACTGGAGACACAGGGGAGATTCCTTGGGAACAGGTTTCCGCTGATGTCCTGCAGCCGGGCTCTTGGGCACAAAGAACCTTCCTTGTTCCATCTCCGTCTGCATCCTGATTCACATGGATGGTTCCTCTGATGCTATTTATTTCACCTACTCCTGCTCAGAGAGCCATTAGAATGCCAAGTGCTCTCTGCAGCATGTCAGACCCTCACTATTTCCATCCTCCCTTGAATCCTGTGGTCTGCTTTTCCTTGTCCTGAAGAGGATACAGTAATGTGCCGATGGTGCTAAGGTTCACTTTGGAGACTCCTTATTGGTATGTGATTTCCGCAGCGGAAACACAGATGAGCCCTCTCTTCTGCACCACCTATTCACCCTTGTTTCTGTCCTTTCTGTTCCTGCTTGCTGCATTTCACCGTCATGTTCAACCCACTCCAGCTACCCTGGTCCTAACTTTTTTCTCGCTGAATCCCATGTCCTGGGCTCCTGGGCCTTTGAATAGATCTACACAGAGTCTCTCTGTTTCTTCCACTTCCATCCACTCACTCTAGTCCCTTAGGAGTCAGCTGAGGCTAGGACATACTGTCCCAGTAGCCCCTCTGACCCTGGACCCACACCACTCTCCCCCAATACCAGGTGAGGCCTCCACATGGCCACTCTTAGTTGCTCTAGTTTCCTCCAGTGCTTGTGCCTGCGTGGCCTCTGGAACAGAGGGGCTGCATAATTTCATTCCTGTATCTAATATCTTCAGGCTCTTTGTGTGCTGTGAAGGGTATGGAGTGTGATGGGATGGACAGAGGCGTCTGAGACTGCTGTCCCTGTGGACAGTGGATGGAGTGGAATGAGAGCTGGGTGAGACCTTCTCAAGTGGTGGCACTTTCATCTCATCAAATCCTGGTTGGATTTCTTAGCATCCTTAGTTGTGTTCCCCCTATTTCATAGAACTGGGCATTAAGAATTAATTGTCTAGTCACATAGTTGCCATTGGTTGTTGAGCTTTCAGAACATTGATGACTCTGCCCCTGAGACCCATGTGTTACCTCCTTCACCATACCCCCTTTTATTTGAGGGATCTGTTGTTGTTTTGTTTTATTATTTTTTCTTGGTGCTGCCATCTGCTCTGAGATCCAAGATTTTTCTAAGCCTTAAGTTTTAGAGATCTCATTAAGTCAGTCCTGACCTTCTATTGGACTCATAGAATAGCTTTGTGAAAAGCCAGTATCAGCCCAGCACATAATGTCTGTTTTGTTCTTGGTGCCAGGTTTTATGAGGTTCAGGATCAGGCCGAGGTGTGTTGATGAGGAAAGTTACAATGAAGGCAAAGAGTTCAAAACCCCAAAGTAACAGAAATATTTGTAGAAACTGGATATACTTGGCAGGAAACCACTTAGTAGAAACAGAAGGTTCCAGAGCACCAAACTGGAATCCGGGTGCAAGTGAGACTAGTGTGTTTTCATTTCCTGAAAACCCAGGCAGCCATTTAAGGGGAGGAAAACATTGACACTTAGACGCTGAAATACACTCAGCTCTGCTGCAAGGTCCTAGAGTAATCAAGCAGTATTTGGAAAACTGTGTGGACACAGGTTACAGAGTCCTATGGAGGCTGAGGGTATGGCTGAGAGGAAACCCCTATTAGCCCTTCTAGGATACCACTCAGAGTTCCAGGTTCTCATAGGCAGCACTGAAGTCTAGTGACAGCAGATGGAGATGAACTGGGTGCTATGTCCAGCCAGGGCATCACTCCAGCCTGGTGGCAGAGACCCACAGTTACTACATTTGGGGAGCATTAGCACAATAGGTAGGTCTCTTGTCTTTCATATGGCTGACCTGGATTTGATTTCTGGCATCCTATATGGTTCCTAGAACCCACCAGGAGTGATACCTGAGTGCAGAGCCTGGAGTCAGCCCTGAGCACTACTAGGAATCGCCCAAAAAAACAAATTTGAAATGAGTCTTATCTATGACTCTTCCTGCAGCCCTTAGTTTATATCAAAAAATTTTCATTTTGAGATTTTGCTTTTATGAATTTAGTACCGGAGAGATAGTACAGGAGTTAAGGTGCTTCCCTTTAATTAAACCTTGGTTTAAATTCTCAACACATATGATTTCCCCTGAGCATCTTTTTGGAGTCACTCTAAGAGCACAATCAAGGACTGCCCCGAGGGACCGGAGAAATAGCACAGTGGTAGGGTGTTTGCCTTGCATGCAGCCAATTCAGGACAGACAGTGGTTCAAATCCCAGCATCCCATATGGTCCCCTATGCCTACCAGGAGTAACCCTTGGGCACTGTCAGGTGTGACCCAAAAGCAAAAAAAAAGAATAGCCCCTGAGTATGGAAAGGTATGGTTTCAAACCTTACTTCCTCCACCAAAAAAAATTCTGCTTTGGTTTGTTTTACCAGGACTGTATAGCCTACCTCTTTATGAGAAGGGACCCCCAAAGAAGCTGTTGTAAGTTTGGATCTTGCAGGCTCGGGATGTGGTATCTGATCCATAGCCTTGCTCCCTGCCCCTGACTGTGCCCTATGCTCTGTGGGTGTGTGGCCCATTTCTGCGTAGTTGCTCCTAATATAGAAGCCTGGTTGTGAAGTGGGTCAGACTCTGCAGGAAAGTAAGCACCTACTTCGCATCCTCATGCATTTTAATTCAGTGTATATCAAATTTGTGTTTCTCAATCACCTGTCCCCTCTGAGTCACATAAAAACATTGCACTTGAAACTGGAACAGAACGTGGGCCAACCTGAGAACAAGGTATGACTTTTGAGAATCACTCTCTTAGTTCCACATCAACCAAATGAACTTTGGTAAAACTTTACTTATAGAATATATTATTTCCATGGGGGTGGGGGACAAGTGCACTAGAAATTTTTGTTTGCTTAAAATGGTAACTAGCACAGGATATGATTTTTCAAACTTCTCTGAGAAGAAGTGGTATCTTGGTGGTCTGTGCATGATTTGTGAAAGCGAGCTGTTCACGGGAGCGTAGAGGAGAGAACAGTGTCTGCACCTAGTGGCTATGTCTAGTGGGCATGCTGGATTTGATGGCATGTAATTTGAGTATCCTAAGGCCACCCAGTTTGAGCTTAATCTTTAGCCTGGCAGGCCTAAGGTCTCCACAGCTCTTTCTTTGTATTGCTAAGACCTTGATTGAATCCCAGTTAGAATCTGGAAAGAGGATTCTTTTAATCAAATGGAAGACTTTGGGTTGTAAAGGCTTCTTTTTTTTTTTTTTTTTTTTGGTTTTGGGTCACACCCAGTGGTGCTCAGGGTTTACTCCTGGCTGTCTGCTCAGAAATAGCTCCTGGCAGGCACGGGGGACCATATGGGACACCGGGATTCGAACCAACCACCTTTGGTCCTGGATCGGCTGCTTGCAAGGCAAACGCCACTGTGCTATCTCTCCGGGCCCTGTAAAGGCTTCTAAGTAAGATGCTTCTCACCCTCCTTCCCCCTCCATGAACCCTCTTTCCCAGTCCATTTCCCATAGGTTGGTTTCCCTAATAGTTTGGGCTCCCACGGGTAGGCTGAGGTTCTGAGGTATGAGATAGTTTAACTGCAAGACCAAGAGTGTGTGTATATTTTAGAGGAAACCTTAGCTTCTCTGAAAGTGCTAGGAGAAGTTATAAGGGTTCCATGCATTCTAGACATGTGTTCCAAATATCTGAACTATCTTCCTGCCACTAGATCAGGTATTATAATGGGATTATGTCCCCATAACAGAAAGTCAAGACTATTACGAGGGTTGAGAATTTAAGTCACCTTCAATTAGAGAAATAACTACACTGACAACTATCATGACAGAGAGAGAAATAGAATGTATGTCTTGAAAACAGGCAGGGGGTAGGGGAAGAGTAAGTTGGGGGGCATCAGTGGTGGGAATGTTGCACTGGTGAAGGGGGTGTTCTTTTTTATAATTGAAACCCAACTACAAACATGTTTGCAATCATAGTGCATAAATAAAGATCTTATTAAAATTTTTTTAATTTAAAAATAAAAAAGAGGGGCCCAGAGAGATAGCACAGTGGCGTTTGTCTTGCAAGCAGCCGATCCAGGACCAAAGGTGGTTGGTTCGAATCCCGGTGTCCCATATGGTCCCCCATGCCTACCAGGAGCTATGTCTGAGCATAGCCAGACAGCCAGGAGTAGCCCCTGAGCACCGCCGGGTGTGGCCCCCCCCCCAAAAAAAAATATATATATATAAAAGAGAATTTAAGTCACCATTATACTGTGGCCACATTAGTTTGACTGTTAAACAATTAGGAATACAGAGGCCAATCTACCTAACAGTTCTTTAATCAAGATCTAACATTTGGGCCGGAGAGATAGCATGGAGGTAAGGCATTTGCCTTGCATGCAGAAGGATGGTGGTTTGAATCTCGGCATCCGAGCCTGCCAGGAGCAATTTCTGAGCGTGGATCCAGGAATAACCCCTGAGTGCTGTTGGGTGTGACTCAAAAACAAAACAAAAACAAAACAAACAAAAAAATATCTAACATTTAAGGCATCATTTCTGAAATCTTGATCTTAACTGCCTCAAAGAAATTACTTATATGTCTGTTAAATATACATTTGGGAGGGGCCAGAGAGATAGCATGGAGGTAAGGCATTTGCCTTTCATGCAGAAGGTCATTGGTTCGAATCCCGGCATCCCATATGGTCCCCCAGCCTGCCAGGAGCGATTTCTGAGCATGGAGCCAGAAGTAACGCCCAAGCGCTGCTGGGTGTGACCTAAAAATCAAAAATAACAAACAAATAAACAAACAAAAAAAATTTGAGAGCCAGAAAGATTGCAAGTTAAGGCCCTTGCTTTGCATGTGGCTGATGGAGATTTAATCTCTAGTACTAGGAGCAACCTGAACATTTAGCCAGTATAGCACAGGGTATAGCCCAACCCTTCTTCCAAAAAAATGTAGGCTGTGGAAAGGAGAGAATAGGGACAGTTTAGGATTGTAAAAGTCTCCTGCATGATGCAAGGCAGTGGATATATTACAGTATGTTTCTTAAAACCTATAGAGCTATATAGCCCTAAATGAACCCTCATGTAAATAATGGACTTTGATTATTAATTCTTGTATCAGGACCAGAGAGATAGCACAGAAATTGGGGTCATGCTTTGCATGTGCCAGGTTCCATTTAATTCCTGATACCCACTACCCGCTCCTTACCCTGAGCATTATCAGCTGTAGTGTTGGAAACCACTAAGTGCTGAGTTTTGCTCTGGTGGTCTACAAGCCCAATAGGGGTGGCCCCATCATCCCTAGCACTGCAAGCCTGAGCAGAATAGAACAACCTCATGCCCTGGCATTGAATCCCCAAACCAGTATGGTGGGGAATGGTCCTGGGCCCCCTGAGCACTATTTGGAAATGCCTTCCCAAATAACAATATGTCTATACTGGTTCTTCAATTAACAAGGTACCCTATTAAAGCAAGATGTTAATAATATGGAAACTTTTGATAGGGCAAAGGCTCTATGTATTTTCTCTATTAACTCAAAGGCTCTAAAGAATAAAGCTTGTTTTCCAGTGTAGAGCTAGAGCTCTCAGTGCCATTTTGCTGGGACTTTGCAGTCTGCATTTTTCTTGGACATTACAGATGATTCAGGTGTGATCTGAAGTTTGAGAATTCCTGGCCATCAGTCAGTCCCTGTCCCTATCTGTTTCATTCCAAAAAAGAGGTTTTAAAGGGTTTTTGTCCAGAGCACTGTATCCTGTGTGTGCATGTATGTTTCATCTTTCATTAGATGGACAAAAAGCTTCCTACTGCAATTCCCCGTTGACAGCTGAGCTACAAGGAAGTGAATTTAGTCAAAATCAGGTTTCAAACATAGGCAATATCTAGCTTCCAAAGTTTTTTTTTCCAAGCGCTGGCCTGCCAACCTTTATTTCAAACAAGTACAGTTATGGATTATGATGGTGATTTTACATATGTGGATTTATTTCTCATTATAATCCCTGGCACTCTTGTGATTGTCTGTTAATAAATTGATGGATTTTAAAGCTAAAATGCGGTGGCATTTGATGCTTAGATAAGTCCAGCCAAAATGCTCTGGAACTAGTTTACTCTGGTGCTAGTGCTAGTTTGGTTTTCATTGAGCATATGGATGTTCACACTTTACTGGATATAAGTGACATGTGTCTTTTGCACACATGAATTTTTCCATGCGATCAGTCATCCCCCTGCTAGGAGTATGGTGAAATGAGTTCAGACCTGAGTCTGAGACTGGCTCAGATGCAAGACAGTGCAGTGTATGAATCCTGATACTGCTAGGTGCCATCTGGGTTTGTTTAGAGCAAACACAAAGGAAAGTTTAGCTCTTGGAAAATATGCAGGATGTTGAAGGGCCTAACTCAGCTAGAATGCACTTTTTTCTTTCTTTCTTTTTTCTTTTGTTGCTGACACCTATTGTGCTGATGATGGGTTACTCCTGGCTCCCTGCTCAAGATTGTATGTGGTGCTGGGAATAAACTGGGCCTGTCAACATGAAAGCTAGTGCCTTAACCTCTGTCCTATCTCTTCCAACCCAAGGCTGTTTGGTTTTCAGCAAACAGTAGAACTGAGAATCCTGAGTGGGTGACCCTCAGTAGGTTCTGAGGCTGGGATCTACTGTTCTAAAAAGCCATCACTAGCTTCCATGTCTGCTGGCCTTTGGCCTAAGTTCTGTTGGCAGGTAGAGGTGAAGAAACAGGATATCTGGTCTCAGCATTCCCTGGACTGGAGTGTGCCTTCCAGTACCTTCTGGCAGCTCTGCAGTGCCTCACTCTAGGAAACAAAGCCTGAGGCACCCTTCTCCTCTGGGGAGTCTCAGAAGGACCCCTGGGATACTCCACTGCCTCCTTTACTCTGGCTTCCTTTTTCTACTGCCACCTCTGTCCTGGCCTGTGGGAGCTGAGCTCCTGATTTGCTTAGCAACATCTCTGAGTGTTCCCCCAAGAACAGTGTTCATCTGTCCTCTTGCACCCAACTCACTTCTACAGCAGCCACCGTGGACCAGAGAATTGAGCCTGGTTTGTCCTGTACCCTGCCTGCCTTCATGTCCTGCCTTGGTGAGATGCAAAGTGCCTCACAGAGGCTAGGAAAGGACTGGGCACCTCTTATCCCACTTGGTGCACTCAGGGCCAAGGAGGGAACTTTCTGCCATGACTTCTATATGCTGTGGGTGTGTTCTGTGCTGAGTTGCTGAGTTGTGGTGACTAATGGTGTGACTAGGGGACTGGGAGGGTTCAGGGAAAGGAGGGCAATGGTAAACACTACTTCAGGTTCAGGCTTGAAGGAAGGAATGGAAGATTTTGCTAGGGATGGAAATTGAGTTCTTCTTGATCCTGGTAAGCAGCCACTCCAGAGGACTGGAGAGCAGATTGAAAAGTGCCTCCTGGGGCTGGAGAGATAGCATAGAGATAAGGCTTTGACTTTCATGCAGGAGATCATTGGTTCCATATGGTTCCCCCCCCCCCCCCTGCCTGCCAGGAGAAATTTCTGAGCCTGGAGCCAGGAGGAACCCCTGAGCACTGCCGGGTGTGACCCAAAAACCACACACACACACACACACACACACACACACACACACAAAAGTGCCTCCTGCAGAAGGTAGGAAACCTCTTCAGCTCTCTAGGGACCACGTATGCCCATGCTTCTTCCAGCAGAGTTGTAGGGAAGACACAGAAACTATAAAGAAGGGGCCGGCGAGGTGGCGCTAGAGGTTAGGTGTCTGCCTTGCAAGAGCTAGCCAAGGAAGGACCGTGGTTCGATCCCCGGAGTCCCATATGGTCCCCCCAAGCCAGGGGCAATTTCTGAGCATGTAGCCAGGAGTAACCCCTGAGCATCAAACGGATGTGGCCTGAAAAACCAAAAAAAAAAAAAAAAAAAGAAAAGAAACTATAAAGAAATGGAGGTTCAGGGGTCGGAGAGATATTACAGTGGTTAGGGCATTGCCATGACTGACCCAGGTTTGATTCCTGACACCATATGCTCAGGGAGTGATTGTTGAGCACAGAGCCAGGAGCAAACTCTGAGCACTGCTGGGTATTATATACTAAAGTCTCATTAACTTCCCTCCTCAATGAAAGTTCGTTTTGTGATGATTTGTTCTGTCCATCTTGGTTAGTCCTGGGATTGAAGGAAAGTCCCAGAGTAGAGCTTTCAAACCTGTGCTCTCTCTCTCTCTAAAAATAGGCAGCCTTCATTTTACTATGGGCCCTTTAGGGATATTGCTTAAAAAACAGCAGCATCGGGACCGGAGAGATAGCATGGAGGTAAGGCGTTTGCCTTGCAATCAGAAGGTCGGTGGTTCAAATCCCGGCATCCCATATGGTCCCCCGAGCCTGCCAGGAGCTATTTTTGAGAATAGAGCCAGGAGTAACCCCTGAGCGCTGCTGGGGGTGACCCAAAAACCAAAACTAAACTAAAATAAAAAACAACAGCATCTTGTTCTTATAATAAAATTTGGCTTCCTTTTATTTTAAGGTACATAATGGAGAGAGAGTACAAAGGCTGTGCATACAAGATCCCTGTGTTTCACCCCCATGCTACATGGTCCCCAGCACTGCTGGGTGTGACTAAAACAAGCCAAATTAAAATAAAGCATATCAGAATATGCAGTGAGGAGGCCTTTAGCACCACCCTGAACTGGGTCTCTTTGCTAGTCTCTGGCGTCAAGGAGTCCAGCATGGCAGAGGAGGTGGAGTAGGAGTGTTGATAATGAGAAAAGCCATATTTGCCTCCACTCAGCAATCTCTCTGACGTTTCTTTCGTCAAATTTTAAGTATATGCTTAAATGTTAGTAATTTAGACAATTTTATAATGAAGCTCATTTTCCCCCACTTCTCATTTTTGCATTTCGAATTCATTCTCTGCTTCCCGTAAGTCAGAGAAAGCAGCTACTTTGCTTTCACAAAAGTCGGCTTTCTTCAAAAGCATTTAAGCAGCTTTGTGAGACCAGCTTGTGGGTTTGTCCTCCTATGACCTGCAGTGAAGAGGCCCTAAACTAAAAGGATTTTTTTTACAGGTTTGTCTAGAAACTCAATTTACATCCTAATAAACTCAAAGAATAAATGCAGGCCGAGCCATCATGCTGCTGAATCAGGGTTCAATGTGAAAGTTACATTGTTTGGAAGTTGGATGATGTGACATAATGGGAGAACTTTTCTTCATCCACCTCATTTTTTTAATCTTGTACAGCAAAATTCACCATATATATGTATATATATATGTTTGTATATTGATACTTGCACAAAGTATTATATATGTAGGTTTCTTTGATTCTGTTTTTCTTGATCACATTTCAACCAAACATGTGACTAAAACCATATAGATAGGTTGACATGGCTTTGAAGAAAAGCAATCTCATGGGTTTTGATTATTTTTTCTCCCTTGTTTCTACTTGCTTTTATTTATTTATTTATTTTCCACATGTGAGGTGGGTTTTCTACATCCCCCACCCCCACCCCCGCTCTACTAATTTAATGCTCTGTTGGAAATCACTGAAGGATATCAGGCTAACCCCTTTTATTTCTCTTCCCATCTTCTCTGCCCTCCCCAAATTTTTAGCAGAAGCCATTAATTGCTTCTGTCATTGGGGAGAGTGAGTCAGTTTGTGTCACTGAAGTGGGTCATGTTGACCCAAGACCTTAACTATGAGAAGACCCCTCCTTCCAAAGCCAGTTTCTCTGGTTCCACCTTGCTGCCTCATTGCCTTTTTTTAAAAAAATAAAAAAAAAAGGAGAGGTATATTGACAAAACATTGTGCTTAGCATCTAATATATTTGTTCTAACAGGTCCTATTGGATTCCAGAGTTTTTTCATAGAGAGCGTCTGTCAGTTCCCCTGGTGTACCTCATGTGTTGAGAGAGTCCCTTGTAATAGGTGTGCTGCCTGCTGCTCTGGTCTGTTGGCTGGAGGGCAGATGAGGTCTCTCCTGCAACTCTGATCCTTTGCACAGGCTTGGGATGACTCATGTAACATTCAGATATATAGAAGAAATGCTCATTTCAGACAGAGCCTTGACAGACACAGAAGCCAGAGCCTGGCACTCCTCTGCTTAGTGTTACTTTGTTCCCTGGCTTGTTAATCTCACTTGCCTTCTCTGCCCCTTGTGACTGGGGCCCAGTACCCAGGCAGCCCAATTCCTGCCTTTCATTCCCAATAGCCAAGCAACAGGGAGCTTTTCTTCTCTTTCTTTCCCTTTCTTTTCTTTCTTTCTCTCTGCTTTATACATGTGATCTGTATTGTTTGATGGATCCTGCACCTTTGCATGGAAAACTCCCATTAAAATAGTGCTATTTTTGGGCTGGAGCGATAGAACCGTGGTAAAGCATTTGCCTTGTATGCTGCCAACCCCTGACGGATCCTGGTTTGATCCTTGGCATCCCATATGGTCCCCAAGCCTGCCAAGAGTGATTTCTGAGCACAGAGTCAGGAGTAACTAACCCCTGAGCACCACCACCAGGTGTGATCCCTCCAAAAAAAGTAGTGGTGTTTTTTCCTACGATGTTATCTGTACTACCTCTCCATAAAATAATAGGGTCATTTCTCTAGCATCTGAGTCATTAACAGAATTTTGTTTCTCCAGGGCAGGAATTATATTATCTTTACTTGTCCATAACCCCAGCCTGATAGAGTCTGGTGCCATTTGTGGAACTGAAAGAAGAAAAGCCAGTGCAGTCATTGCTTGATAAAGACAGTGGATCCTGAAGAGCACTTGCAACTAGTAATTTATTTCCTCTTGCCATGAACTAGGAATTTCAGACCTGGGAATTCCAGGATTGATTACCTTGGTACCTACATGACACAGGGCACTGATAGAAGATTTCAAGCTTTCTCTGGGTGCTTTTTAAATCATTGAGTCATCTTCCAGGCCTTTCCTCACTGCGGAGCCTATATAGCATTGCTCAGTGGGTATGGGCAGCTCCAGGATTTGAACTCTTATCTTCTCATTGGCTCAAAAATGAGCTACACCCCAACTATAGATGTTTATGTGTTCCTCCCAGCTGGTGTCTGGAGATGAGTTCTGTTCTCAACGTCTCATTGAAGTTGGCCTATAACTCCATCTCCTTTCTCCTAGGTTTCACCTAGGAGGTTTATCTGAGATTTCACCCATCTTACAGATGAAAAAATTCAAAACGATTAATACCGTAATGTACCAAAACTGAGATTTGAACCACCTCCACTGTGATCTCACCCCAAATTTATTATTTTATTTATTTACTTATTTTTTATTTTGGGGTCACACCTGATCCCCTGGTCCTCAGGGGTTACTCCTGGCTCTGTGCTCAGAAATCACTCTGGCTAGCTTTGAGGACCATATGGGATGCTGGGGATTGAACCCAGGCCAGCCTACTCCAAGGCAAATGCCTTACCCTCAGTGTTATCGCTCCAGCCTTTATCCCAGATTTAGTTTTTTCTTACCTGGAAAACAGAGATAAAAATCCACTTGTCAGGCTAGAGTGATAGTACAGGGGTTAAGACTTTCTTGCCCTATGTGTGGCTGACCTGGATTCAATCCCCAGTGCCATATATGGTCTCTGAGCACTGGTAGAAGTGATCCCTAAACCCGAAGCCAAGAGAAAGCCCTAAACACTACAGGGTGCCACCTTTAAACAAACAAAATCCAGTTAAGATTCTTTGGAGGGTGAAAAAGAGAAAGGTTATCATTGAATGAGAAGCACTGAACCCAGAGCTCTGCATGTGGCTGTGATGTACAGACTAGTTCTCAGTCCTAAAAGGCACAGAAAGGGCACAGGAGTGCCTAGGCATCTCACCAATTGCTCTACATCTACATCTATGCCCTCAGCCACTCCAAGGGTCCCAGCCTGGAGAAGCAGAAAAGCAGTTCCCAAAGCCCTTATGTCTCAGCCAGAGCCACAGCCCCCAATCCCACCCTCCTTTCCCCCTTCAGACACTGTCTCCTGTCTAGCACACAACACTCAGGATGATGCAGTGGAAATTATCTGAATGGTAGCTCTGTTGGGGCCCCACTACACCAGCAGGAGGGTGTCACTACACACCCTCAGCTCCTTCCTCAATGCCGACAGTGAGTTTTTCCAAGAAAAGGGTAGGTGCAGTCATGGGAGCCAGAGTCTTTGTCAGTGATTCCTGCCCTTAGAGCTTCGGTCAGTTATTTCATCCCCATATTATGTGTCTTCAAGCTCCAACAGATACTGTGGCTCTCTGGCGAGCCTTCAGGAAAATAAGCCTTTTCCATCTTGCTCAGCAAGGTCAGTGTTTTAGTGGAGCACATCAGCTATGGACTCATTTATACATGATGCTTGCTCAAGGGATGAATTTGATTATGACCTCCCCTCCTATGTTTAGGGGACAGGCACTGGTTTGGATCACATCCAACAGTGCTCAGGGGCTGTTTTAGGTGTCTTGCAATGGGATGGCTTCTGGTACTGCTTAGAGGATCAGGGAGTGTCAGGGATTGAACCCAGATCTTCCACATGCCTAAAGCATGTGCTACTGAGTTTTCTCCCTAGCCCAAGAATTCTCTATTAATGTGATGTAGTGACCAATGCTAAAGAAATTTGCGTCGACTACCATACATATTTTTCAGGTCAGGAGATGACTCAAAGAGCTCAATAACCTCTGAGAACCACCTGCTGTGACCTCAAAACAAAACAAGTTAATTGATGGAATATGTTTTTACATGCCTCTGGGAAAAATGAATTCCCTGTGTTTACTCTTTCCTTTGCTGGGTCTGTCTTGGATACATGCATGTGCACTGGGGCACACTAAATGAAATAGATTGGCAATAAGATTTTAGGTTCAGATGAGTGGCCCTGAAACTGGACTTTTAGTCCTTGGGACATTGGAGAGGGTAAGTGAGCCTGATTTATTCTTGTCTTCTGTCTCCTCTATCTAAAGAATTCAGAATTCCCAACCACACTTGGCAAGCCCACTTTGCACACTCTGTCCTGTCTATTTGAGTCCTTCCATCCTTCCCTGTTGTTTTTGTTTCTTTTACTTTTTTTTTATGTTTTTTAAATTGTTTTTGGTTTTATTTTGTTTTGTTTTTGACCAAGCCACAGGGTAACAGCACCTGTCAGCCTATCATTCTCTGGAATACTTGTCTAACTTTGCCCTCCAGCTTTCTGATGAGCCGAGGCGTGGCCCTGGCCCATCTCCCTCCATGCCTGGGTGCTTGTCATTGCCCTACCAGCAATAAAAGTACAGCCTGGAGATGAATTCGAGAACGAGTTTGTCTTTGATAAGATTCCCTGCAGTTGAGAAATGTGTTTATCATGTGGCTGGGTGAACTTTGCTAAAGTCAAAATGAACTGCCTTGCTTAATGGTGCAATAGAATGTGTTTTGAAGAGCTTCCACTGAATTATCTTTGAAAGGACAGGAGAGTCCTTTTTTAATGGAGTCTTGCCTCCAGCCAAACAATCACACCTGGAAGTAGGAGGTAATTATTTTTCCACCTTACTCTACTTGTAGGGTATGTGTGTATTCCTCCCCCTACCCTGAAATCTGGGTCATGGGCTAACTATGGCTGTTGGGTAGATGGATGAACAGACAGATGGTTGGTTAGACTGATAAACAGTTGAATTTGTATTGCCATATGTTTCAGATGTCAAGTGTTTTGGCACCTAAGAGAAAGTCTGGAGTTGGTGTCCTTCCCAAGAGTTTTTGTTAACCCCACCCTATAGCTATGTCTGTGGCCTTATTTACTCAACAAAAGCTTTACTTAGGGGCTAGAGCATAGGATGGCAGGCAGAGCCCTTGTCTTGCATGTGGTAGACTCAAATTTGAACCCTGAAACCCCATATGGTCTCTGTAAATCTCACCAGCTCTGAGCACAGAGCCTGAGCACACTGTATATAGCCCCAAAACAAAACAAAAGAACAAAACTATATTTAATAAGTACTTAATGGGGGGCAGAGCGATAACACAGTGTTAGGGCATTTGCCTTGCATGAGGCCAACCCCAGATGGACCCTGATTTGATTCTTGGCTTCCCACATGGTCCCCCAAGCCTGCCAGGGGTCATTTCTGAGTGCAGAGCCAAGAATAACCCTTGAGCGCAGCCAGGAGTGACCCAAATAAAAAAACAAAACAAAACAAATAATTTCGGGGCCGGAGAGATAGCATGGAGGTAAGGCATTTGCCTTCCATGCAGGAGGTCATCGGTTCCAATCCCGGCGCCCCATATGGTCCCCTGTGCCTGCCAGGAGCAATTTCTGAGCCTGGAGCCAGAAATAACCCCTGAGCACTGCCGGGTGTGACCCAAAAACCACACACACAAAAAAAATTTCTTATGGTAGAAAGATTGCAGTGGTTAGGTACTTGCCTTGCATGTAGCTGACACCGGTTTGATTCCCAGCACCACATTTGGTTTCCTGAGTATAGACAGGAGCTATTCCTGAGTTCAGAACCAGTATTTAAATCTGAGCATTGTTGGGTGTACCCCCACCTATAATAATAAGTACTAGGAAACTGGAGTGTTAGCACAAGTAGGTTATTTGCCTTGCATGCAACTAAAGTGAGTTCGATCTCTGGCATCCCAATATGGTCCTCCAAACCTGCAAGAGTAATTTCTGCGGGCCAGCGAGGTAGCGCTAGAGGTAAGGTGTCTGCCTTGTAAGTACTAGCCAAGGAAGGACCCAGTGTGATCCCCTGGCATCCCATATGGTCCTCCCAAGCCAGGGGCAATTTCTGAGTGCTTAGCAAGGAGTAACCCCTGAGCATCAAACGGGTGTGCCCCCCCTCCAAAAAAAGAGTAATTTCTGAGTGCAGCCTCTTCAGACATCAACCTCAGGACCAGAGAGATAGTAAAGGGGTTAAGGTGCTTTTCTTATATGTAGCCAACCCTGGTACCTCATGGTCCCATATGGTCCCCAAGCCCTACCAGGAGTGACCCTGAGCATTGCTTGGGTGTGGCCCCAAGCACAAGACATCAGTACTAAAAGAGATAGTACAACCAGTTGAGTGCCTCTTTATATGAAGTTGAACAGGTTCAATTTCTGGGACCACATATATTTCCCCAAGCCCACCAAGAATGATCCCTGATTGCAAAGATAGGAGTGAAACCTAAGCACAGCCAGGCATAACCCCAAAAGAAAAAAACAGTGGAATTCCCCATAAGAGTTTCAACATACAGTCCACCTTCAAGACTTTTGCCTGTATAGTCTTACTTAAAAGGCAAGCAGCTTTCCTATTCTTTCTCACTAATACTTACATCTGTCCTGAGGCCAAAGGGCAGTGATACGCCTGTATTTTAGATATGCAACCCAAAATCCAGGAAAGAAACTTGTTTGGAATGGAATGATGTCTATTGACTTTTCTTTCAGTCTCCCTTAGAGTTTTGTATACTGGGGTCAGATAGTACACTGGAAAAGGCAGTTGCCTCCTTGCATGCAGCTGACCTAAGTTTGATCCCTGACTCCTCAAGCATTTTCTGGAATGAATCCTGATGATCAGAGCTAGGAATAAGGCCTGAGAGCACAGCCAGCTATGCCCCCACTAGAATAAATCATTAAATAAGCTTCGTCCTTTTTTCACCCTGCACAGTTCTGGAATACTTTTCCCTGTGATTCACTAATGACATGTTAGTTCCATTCAGGGGACATAGGTAAAACACCTGCTTTGTTAATTGCTGACATTCAAAGAATGTCATGAATACATCTGTCGGTGAATTTTATTCACTAGTTCCCTTCTGCTTCAGAGATTCCTGTGAGTTTGAGCTAATTGAGCTACGTTGTTTTTGCTAGCAAGCTGGCGGTCCTGCATATTCAGTAGGCGTCTGAGTCCTCCTCAAGCTGTATTCTGTGTCAGTTTGGGGAAAGCCTTGCTTCCTACCTGCTCAGCTCAGGAAGGCTGTGTGGATCTCCGAACGAGACAGTACACAGTCCTAACCCTAATCATCTTTTCCTTTTAAAGGTACATGACAGATGGTGGACTTGGCCTCTACACGCGCCGCCTGAACCGGCTCCCAGATGGCATGGCTGTGGTGCGGGAGACACTGCAGAGAAATACCTCCCTGGGCCTTGGAGATGCTGACAGGTAAGCTTACTCCCTGCAGGCCATGGGGCCTGGTATGGAGATTCATTCTAGAATGACCAGAGAGCAGTAGGGTTGAAGCTGGGACCAGACAGTGCTGCTTTGATTCATGAACATGCTGGGAGATATGAACCATCTCTTGACATCCAACATTTTGGGGACCTGCCTGAGTTTGGAACCTCAGTTTAAGAGCTGGAGCCACAGGGAGAAGAGGCTGTTGGGAATGGGGAGGTTCTGTTTGGCTTTATTCTGCTTTTGGGTAAGGGAGTTTCTGATTGCAAAAAAACACAAACAAACAAAAGGAAAAAAAGGCAGTGTGGAGTTTCTGTTGCTGTTTTGACTGTTGCTACAGCGTCTGTGTGGTTCAGTGGCCCGGGGGATCTGCTTTACTTCCTCTCAATAGTCAGCTTTCTAAGTATTGTGCCTTGGAACTGAGTCCCTGGCAAGGCCCTGGTTGCTGAGTCCTAGTGAGCTTTACTAGAGTCTCCTATTACCTCAGAAAGGGAAGCTTAGGGACACTGCCAGAGGGACCTCAATGCTATGTGTGTAGGTTTTGCATACAGGATGTCCAGGTTTATTTCCTTACAACTTCCTGATCCTCCTGAGCACTACTGGGAGTCCTTACTGAGCACAGAGCCAGGAGTAGCGAATGAGCCCCACTGATTATACAAAATACAGAACAAAACATCACCCCAAAAAAGGGATATATGTTTTACACATGTGTAATGGACAACAGAGGTGTTGACCATGACCAGCTTTTTACTACTTCTATTGAAGAGGAAAAAACTTCCAAAGGGATTAGAGCAGCAGGTAAAGCACTTGTCTTGTACATAGCTGTCTTTGCTTTGATCCTGGGAACCCCATATGGTTCTATGGTGCTACAGTTTTGAGGGGATGGGGGTGCTTGGGCTACAACTATCTGTAATGAAAGTTTTCAACTTTGGCTCTGTGCTCAAGGATCTTGGTGGTCTTTAGGTGACTATATGTGATACTGGTCACCTAACCCCAGCTGGCCACACATGAGGCAAGTGTCCTTTTACTGTACTATCTCTTTGGTCCCATGCTACATTTATTGACTTATTTTGGGTGTTGTTGGAGGCTGCATGGAGCATGCCTGGTAGGGCTAGAGATTGATCCCAAGTTTATGCTGAGGTGTTGTTCTCAATAGAGCTAAGGGTAATGCTGGCAGTTAAAGCCAGGCCTTTTACAAGCAAAACATGAGCTCAGCTTATTGAACTATCTTTTGGGCACTTCGACATTTCTAGACTTTGTGACTCTTTAATGATCTCAAAGATCTGACTATCCAAGGGTTTTCTGGTTTATTGGACCTTTTGCGCCTCTGGGTTGATTATACCTAACATGGAGTGTTGGATGTGAGTAGTTTGAAATCATTGTGCTGCCTAGGGACCATAAACTTGCATGAGAGAGGCAGCTATTTCTAGCATGAGTTCAGCTGCCTGTTCTCCTTTCAGATCTTGCTTTCGACAGAGCTGGTGACTCTCTGTAGTCCTACAGCTTTTTAGAACTAGGGTGGCATACTAAAGAGATGGGTGCTAAAGAAGTACCAAATGTGGATTTTACTGATTCTCTCTGGAAAGACTGAATGGGAGTAGAGAGCACTTTATTTGTATCAGGAACTGAGGGGCTGTCCCAGATGCCGGTAGTCACCTGAATGTGTCATTCTCAGAGTCCCCCAAGCATCTAGAGTGATCTTTTAGATCAGAGATTATGCAAGGTTCCCTAGCAGGTAGGCTTTGTTCTTGTACTTAATGTGCAAATTTAAAAAAAAATTAATATTACTTAGAAACTCCATAGAAGGAAGAACTATTTGAGAACTACTCTTTCAAAGTGAAAAATACTCTGTCACTAAAATCTTTAGGGCAAGTATTATCAGAGGAGTTAAAAAAAAAAAAAAACAAGTGTTGCAACAATCTGTACTGGAGATTTCACAATTCATGAAATTATTTTGCTTATTTGCATTCTCAGCTAACATGTTGTTACTTAGAAATATTAGCATGAAATGCAAGCCTTCCAAGGTATACTTACCTTGTAGCAAAGGCAGTTCTGTTTTTGGCAGTTTATTGCTGTAAATGCTTCATTGAAAGATTAATGGAATTATTGTCAATGACAGCTGAGTTTGTTTCTAGGCTAGGAGGCAACAGATTTGGAGGGTAAATGGAAGGGTATGTGTTAGGTTGCTCCATTTCAGCCTGGATCGTGGAGCCAAGTGGACAACAGCGTCTCTGACTTTTCCAAGTTGTGGCCATTAGAGACTGGATTTATTGACCAACTTTTAAAGAAATAGTGTGGATACTTTTTAAAATACGAAGTTTTAATAGTGCTTATTAATTTCCTCTTTTCTATAAGCCTTGACCTGTAGGCAATGGCATATTTTGCACGAATTTATAAAATGGTCAATGTCTGGGCCAGAGAGATAGCACGGTGGTAGTGCATTTGCCCTGCACGCAGCCAATTTAGGATGAATGCTAGTTCAAATCCTGACATCCCATATGTTCCCCTGTGCCTGCTAGGAGCGATTTCTGAGTGCAGAGCCAGGGGTAACCCTGAGCGCTGCCAGGTGTGACCCACCCCCCCCCCCCAACCAAATTCAGTGTCTTCAATTCCAAAGCTATTATAAACAATCATGTAATGCTTACTCTTTGGCTAAGTTGAAGTAACAGGAGGTTTGTTCCTATGTGATATATCACATAAGTCTCTTCCCCAAACTGTATTCTAGGTGAGAGTTTTCCATGGTGGGAGACGCACATCTGTAGCATAGAAAATCATTGTAGTAGGGATGCTGGAGAATATTTCTGCTTAACATTTTAGCTTTACCATTTTATAAAAAAATCTTAGAACAAATGTATCAAACCTCTTATTTTACAAACATTTCTTAAGGTAACTATAATATAGACTAAAATAATTTAATTTGAATTATCAGAGAAGAATATCACTAATGGTAATATTGATATGGTTTCAAATGTAGCATGGGGGCTAGGAGATAGAGAGGTTAAGGTGCATATCTAGTATGTGCCTGACATGGATTTTATTTCTTCTACCTCATGGCTGCCTCAACATTGCCAAGTGCAGCCCTGGAGGTTCTTGAACACATTGGGTATGGTCCTGGAAGGCCACAGCACCATTGAGGTAGCCCAAGTGGTCCCAGCACTGTAGGGCCTGAGCAGCACCTCATCTTTCGACCCTTGCACTGAGCCAATAGTATGAGTGGCCTCAAATCACCTACAGGACAACTGAACCTCCTGAGCACTGCTTGGAAGTGCCGTCTTCCTCCACCCTTCAAGAAAAAGATAGTCTGTACATGCTTACTGGTTAGGCAATCCTCTTGTCCCTGTAATTGGACTACATTCCTTTTTTTGGTGGTAGTATGGGAGTGTCACACTTTATGATGCTTGGGCTTACACTTGGCTCTCTGCTTAGGGGTCACTCACAGTGGTATTCTTGGCGGGGGGGGGGGGGGGGTGAGAGGGGGGAGGGTGCATATCCAGTGCCAGGAACTTGAATCAGAGTTGGTTACATGTAAGGCAAGTGCCCTAACTTTTGAACTATCTCTATAGCTTTTTATTTTTTTTTTTTTTTGGGCCACACCCAGCGGTGCTCAGGGGTTACTCCTGGCTGTCTGCTCAGAAATAGCTCCTGGCAGGCACGGGGGACCATATGGGACACCAGGATTCAAACCAACCACCTTTGGTCCTGGATTGGCTGCTTGCAAGGCAAACGCCGCTGTGCTATCTCTCCGGGCCCATATTTCTATAGCTTTTAATTGGTGTATATTTCTCCTCCAGTTCCTTTAATTTTCACTTCTTCCTTTGTTGATGTTGTCTTAACAGCCACAAATTGCACACTCACTTGACTGTAGTGCAGGAACATCTGATTGTGGGGCTTTCGAGGGGGCCACATTCTTTAGTTGTGGTGCTTGTACCTATGTTTGCTGAGCAAGGGTGTTGATCTACTGTGTGGGTGCTCATGAATCTTATTAGTCTTGGTGTTCACACACAGCTGGCTACAGTATTGCTGGAAGTTTCTGGAGGCATCAGGGATAACAGAGGACAGAGCTGCTAGGGCCGAGTTTGCATATGAAAGCAGCACCAGGCACTGAACTCATGACCTCACACTTAAAAACCAGGCATGTTAGCCACTTAGCCATCTTCTGGCTTTTCTGTCTCTTTAATTTAGAATTTAAGTCTAGACAATTCAATGATTTCTTAAGTCTACATGAAAACTGTGATAATACCATGCATTCCATGATTCTACATTAAGAAAATAGAAGTGCCTATGGAAGCACAGACATTTCAACACTGTTAAGTAAAAATCCAGATAGTATTTTTTATCTATGTTTACAAATTTTGTCTGTACAGGTAGAAAGTTAGGATGTTGCTGAAAAAAAAAATACATGATGCCTGTCTGTCCTTGAAAAGCCTTTTCAGTTTCTGCCATGTCTGAAGAGACATCCAAGATCCCAGGATTTGCTGATTATTATTTGAGAACATGTAACTTTTACTATATATTTAAGTATCATATGTTCATAATCTTAGGGCTTTTATTCCCATTTTATTTTGATTTGGGGGCAACGCCTGGCAATGTTCTGGATTTATTTCTGGTCTTTGCTCAGGAATCTTTTATTTTTCCTTTTGTTTTGGAACCATACCCAGCTGTGCTTAGGGTTTATGTCTCTGACTTTGAATCCATGGATCACTCTGATTTTGCTCAGGGGTGTCAGGGATGGAGCCTTGGTCAGTGATATGCAAGGCAAGTGCCCTACCTGCTATGCTCTCTCTCTCTCCAGAATCATAGGACTTTTGTTCTTATATTATTCTTACATTAGCCATATGGTTTTCAGTGTACATGGGAAATGTGCTTGTCAAACACTGCTGTTTACATAAAATCATTTTATTTATTTTTTCTTTTGGTTTTGTGGTCACATCCAGTAGTGCTCTGAGGCAACTTCAAGCTCTATACTCAGGTGTCACTTCTAGAAATGCTTGAGAACCATGTGGTGGAAGAGATCAAACTTGGACTTCCACGTGCAAAGCTTGCACAGTAGTCCTTTGAACTTCCTCTCCTGCATTCATTTCATTCTTTAGACATTTGTGGGACATATCAGTTTAATAAACACAAATTATCTCTACAATTTACTTCTTGTTTTTTTAGAGTTCTATGTTCAAGGAACCATAATTACTTAAGTAGTCAAAAATGTCATCCTCAGGGGCCAGAGATAGCACAGCTGCGTTTGCCTTGCAAGCAGCTGATCCAGGACCTAAGGTGGTTGGTTCAAATCCCGGTGTCCCGTATGGTCCCCCGTGCCTGCCAGCAGCTATTTCTGAGCAGATAACCAGGAGTAACCCCTGATCACCACCAGGTATGGCCCAAAACCAAAAAAAAAAAAAAAGAGAGAGAGAGACATTTTATGGGCCCGGAGAGATAGCACAGCGGCGTTTGCCTTGCAAGCAGCTGATCCAGGACCTAAGGTGGTTGGTTCGAATTCCGGTGTCCCATATGGTCCCCATGCCTTCCAGGAGCTATTTCTGAGCAGACAGCCAGGAGTAACCCCTGAGCACCACCGGGTGTGCCCCCCCCCAAAAAAAAATGTCATCCTCATTCAGTTCTCTTCATATTATTTTTTAAAATGTTTGAAACTTGGGGCCAGAGAGATGGCGCAGCGGTCAGGCATTTGCCTTGCAACCGGCTGACCCAGGATGGACTGTAGTTCGATCCCCCAGTCCCTATGGTCCTCCAAACCAGGAGCGATTTCTGGGTGCATAGCCAAGAGTAACTCCTGAGCGTCACTAGGTTTGGCCCAAAAGCCAAAAAAAAAAAAAAGAAAAAGAAAAAGTTTGAAGCTTTAAACACCATGATTTATAATGTTGTTCATAATATAGTTGCTTCATATATTGAATTTTCCAACACTAATCACATCACAAGTGTGATTTTCCTTCTACCATGTCCCATTTTCCATCTTCCTCCAAGCCTTTTCCCTTAACAAGCACAAAAGACTTTTCTTTATATTGCTTATTCAACAAAATGGCAAGTAGAATTATAATAAAAATAGTTTAGTAGAACAAAATTTGTGAAAATTGTTATATCTCCTAATGTCTACTAAAATGATTGTTTGAAGATTTACTAAGCTGTTCAGAGCTAATTGAACCTTCTGTGTAATTGTTTTCACTCACTGAGCTTAGTGAGCTTCTCTACAACTTTCCCATCTAATTTTCCATGTTCCTGCTGGGCTGTCAGCACTGAATTTGGAGGTGTTGCACAGCCACATGTGTGGCCTCATAGTTCAAGAGCTATGGAACTGGAACAACTTAGCAACGTAGCATGTCATGAAGCTGTGAAGCTGTGAAGTGGGCTATTTATATGGTGGAGGACACTAACTGGATAGAGCACTGCACTTTTCAGCAGGGTGGAGACTTGTCCTACTCTCATCCTGAGTAGTTGTTAACCTAAAGACCCCAGTGTACCTGGGAGTTTGATTGGCTTGGTATTGTTTTCAAGATTAGTCATGAAATGGGCTTGTTTATATGCCAGAGGATGTCAGGTTTCCACATTCTTATGAATACTTTTTTAATCTATGATTTCAAGTACAAAAATACATGTTTATGATAAAGGACTATGATATTTAAACAGCTTATCCTAAACAGATGAAAAATATACAAAGGTGGGATAGTACAGCAAGTAAGGCAATTGCCATGCATGAATCCCAATTTGATACCCAGCATGTCATATGAAAAAATACTGAGAATTCAGACTCAATTAGACTTCTTTTTTTGGGGGGGTGGGGGACCACATCCGTTTGATGCTCAGGGGTTACTCCTGGTTAAGCGCTCAGAAATTGCCCCTGGCTGGGGGGGACCATATGGGACACGGGGGATCGAACCTCGGTCCTTCCTTGGCTAGCTCTTGCAAGGCAGACACCTTACCTCTAGCGCCACCTCACCGGCCCCTCAATTAGACTTCTTTAAAGGAAAAACCAAGCTCTGAAAGAGCAAATTGGGTCTCATTAACCTCCAAACAGCCCCAAGAGCAGCTCTGGATTGAGACCCTAAAAGCGACTGATCTGCCAGACAAACTGAGACCATTCAGACAGGCTTCAGGGTTATTAGAACTAATTGATAGGACTGTATTCCTACCTTCCTCCTTTCTTCCTTCCTTTTCTTTTTTTATAATTAAAAAAAATTTTTTTTTAGTTTTTGGGCCACACCTCGTGACGCTCAGGGGTTACTCCTGGCAATGTGCTCAGAAATCGCTCCTGGCTTGGGGGACCATATGGGACACTGGGGATCGAACCAAGACCAATCCTAGGTTAGCGCGTGCCAGGCAAACTCCCTACTCTGCCATCCCTCCGGCCCCATTTTCTTCTTTTTTGTTTCTGTTTGTTTATTTTGTGTTTGGTTTGTTATTATTGTTGTTGTTTTGGTTTGTTTTGGGCCACACCTGGCAGTGTTCAGGGCTTACACCTGGCTCTACAGTTAGAGATCAGTCCTGGTGGCCTTGGGGGAACCATATTAAGTAAAGAAGATCGAACCCAGCACTGATGCACGCGAGGCACGTACCCTACACTCTGCACTGTCTCTCAGTCTCTGTATATCTGGAGAAAGATATTAAATCTGTGTGTATCTAGATCCCTCGTCAACTCTGAGACAGAAGTGATACGAGTTAATTCCAAAGCCAAGAATCCCCTTGATCTCTCTGATTGTCTTCATTGGATCTTCCCTGATAATCATCAGTGATCACTTCCAGCCAGCCCAAACCAGCACAGATATAGATGGCACATTCAAATCCTCACCCTGGATAAGAGAAAGATAGAGCCGGCATTGTCAAGAGGAGGGCTGACAGCCTGGGCTCATGACTGTGGGATGGTTTGCTTAACCTCAGTGTTGCAGATTTAAAGCTGAGCTTTGGAGAAGGGTCCTCTTCCAAGTCACTTTTCTGTCATTCCAGAGCATATCTGTTCCCATTGCTCTCTGTATCGACCCATGTTTCAGCAACTAGTGGGCCATGTTTAAGGATGCTTAAAGGCAACCTTCTAATTGGCATAAGCAGTTACTGAAATAGCATTTAGAGCCCTAAGAGAAGAAAGACCAGATGCACATTATCTAGTGGGATTTAAGAAATAACTGGTGGCTTTCTTCAAAATTAGTTAATTTTTTTTTGTTTTTCATTGTTTTGATTTGCATCTCCCTGATGATTAGTGATATGGAGCATTTTTTTCATGTGCCTTTTGCAAAGTCAGTTTAAAAGAGAGAGAAAGAGAGATAAAGACAGAGAGAGTAATATGCTGCACCACCAGAGAGTGCTGGAATGATGGAAATAGGAATGGTAGCCTTGGGTGATATACCCAAATGGAAAGCAGGGATTATTTTCTGCTTGTTTGGTCCACTGAATGATTTTTGTTTTTGTAAAATGACTGTAGATTAATTTTATTTTATTTTATTTTATTTTGGTTTTTGGGCCACACCCGTTTGATGCTCAGGGGTTACTCCTGGCTAAGCGCTCAGAAATTGCCCCTGGCTTGGGGGAACCATATGGGACACCCGGGGATCGAACCGCGGTCTGTCCTAGGCTAGCGCTTGCAAGGCAGACACCTTACCTCTAGCGCCACCTTCCCGGCCCCAACTGTAGATTAATTTTATTAACCTCTATTTTGTTTAAAACCATGCATTAGGATGGTTGTAGAGATGACTCAAAGGACAGAAGCTCATGTTTGCTAGTATAATCCCATGTAATGTTCATGGTCCCCTGAACAACTTTGCATGTGACCCCACCAAAAATGTTCAAAACTAGGTGTGGAGAAATTGTAACTTGCATGTGGTCAACCCAGATCACACATGTTTCCCTGGGTCACCGCTGCCAGGACTGTTCTCTGAGCACAGAGTTGAAATATGGTCTCAGAAAACAAAGTAAAAAATTTAAAACCAAGGACCAAAAAGGTGTTACAGAGGTTAAGGCACTTTCCTACACGTGGCTCAAATCCCCAGACCACATATGTTCTCAGAGCACCATTAGCTCTACCCCCTGAGCACTGCTAGACATGGCCCAAAACTAAACAGGAAAAGGAGCTGAGTAGATAGTACAGAAGTAGGGCATTTGCCTTGCATGCAGCTGATTCAGGATGGACAGTGGTTCAAATCCCGGTATCCATATGGTCTCCCGGGCCAGCCAGGAGCGATTTCTGAGGGCAGAGCTAGAAGTAACCCCTGAGCGCCACTGGGTGTAAATCAAAAAACAAAAAACAAAAAACAAAAAATATATATATATATATACAGGAAAAGACTGAAACAAATGGGGCAGAGATATAGCTCAAAAGGCTGGAGTGCAGGCAGTTACAGGCAGTAACTAGCCCTGGGTGTGATCCCAGTATTAAATCATCCCCAGAATACCACTGAGAGCCATCACTAAACTGGAGAACCCCCAAGCTCCAGGGGTGTGACTCCCAAACAAAGTAATGGTGATAAATATAAACAAATAAACCATTAATGTGCTTCTTGCCCTCCATTAGCTTTTGTTAACTTTATTGTTTTTAAATTACCGCCCTCACAGAAGGAATAACAGATAATAAAATAGATCTGAGATAGAGACTAAATGAGAATTGCCCTTGACTCATGTGAAGGACCTTATCAAACTTTTTACCCTTCTCAGAGAAGGTTCCCTCCCCCAGCATGGAATCAGAGCCAGCCACACTGCTATTGCAGGGGAGCCTGGAACTGGCCCAGTTTCAGCTTGGGTTGAGAGTCTCTGTGGGGTGAGAACGTAACTCTGCAACCTGGCGTGTGACCAACCTGCTGAGCCAAGCCTTCCCTAAGAGTGTCACAGATCACAGGAGCCCAGGCACCACTCAGCTTCGCCACTGTGGAGAACAAAAGGACTCTCCTGGCAGAAGGCAGTGTATTCACAGATCCAGCTTGGTCTGCCTGGGGAAGAGTTGAGTCCAGGCCAGAGCACACCAGCCAGCAGATGGAGCTGGGGGCTGGTGAGGTGGACAGTTGTTAGATTCACCTCGTACCAACCACTTTTTTTGGACTATTAGGCACAGCCTCTGCTGGGAAATGCAGGTGAGAGATGAGAAGTGACAGCTCTCTTGATCCTTCATTCCAAGCCTCTGGTGGTATAGAATAAAAGATGCCCAGGGCCTAATGACTATAACTCAGAGATGCTGAGCAGAAATTATTCAGGTTGTTTATCAGCAGGCATATTCAGATAGGGAGATTATTCAAGTGGGTCCTGTGTAATCACAAGGTTCCTAAAAGTAGAAAAGGGAGGCAGGGCAGGAGGCAGCAGGATTCAGTGTGAGGACAGGGCCTACTTATGTGCTGCCTTTGAAGACTGGAACCAGATATAGAAAGTGAATGTCCCTGTACTGGTCAAAGGGCAGAGTTTACAGAAATGAAGACTAGTCCTATGGCCCACAACTCTTGATATGTAGAACTAGTATTACACTAATTCTTGCAGAGGTTTATTTATTTATTTTTTGTGTGTGTTTTTTTGGGTCACAACCGGCAGTGCTCAGGGGTTACTGCTGGCTCCATGCTCAGAAATTGCTCCTGGCAGGCACGGGGGACCATATGGGAAGCCGGGATTCAAACCAATGACCTTCTGTATGAAAGGCAAACGCCTTACCTCCATGCTATCTCTCTGGCCCCGGATTATTTTTTTTGTTTGTTTGTTTTTTGTTTTTGTTTTTGGGTCACACCCGGCGGTGCTCAGGGGTTACTCCTGGCTGTCTGCTCAGAAATAACTCCTGGCAGGCACGGGGGACCATATGGGACACCGGGATTCGAACCAACCACCTTTGGTCCTGGATTGGCTGCTTGCAAGGCAAACGCCACCGTGCTATCTCTCCGGGCCAATTTTTTTTTAACTCACCGAGTTTGTGGTGATTTTTTTTTTTTTTTTTTGGTTTTTGGGCCACACCCGGTGACGCTCAGAGGTTACTCCTGGCTATGCACTCAGAAGTCGCTCCTGGCTTGGGGGACCATATGGGACACCGGGGGATCGAACCACGGTCCGTCCAAGGCTAGCGCAGGTAAGGCAGGCACCTTACCTCCAGTGCCACCCCCCCACCCCCCCCCCGCCCGTTTGTGGTGATTTTTAAAAAGTAATAGAGACTGTTATCAGCAGATAATAAAAAACAGTGAGAGCTGTCATTTCCTGATGCCACACCCCCTACAATTATTATTCCTCACCCTTTGGGAAAGATACCAACTACTTTTACTAACTGGAAATGACGGTGCTTAGTGAGTTAATAAATTTATCTCAGTTTCTCTCTCTTTTAGTTACACACACACACACACACACACCTACCTTAGGAATCTTAGCTGAGAATGGACTCACTACCCCCCTCCACATATACACTTGCATGCATATTCACATAATTGAATCTATGCACACAATTGCCTACACATTCATATGTGAACACACACACACATTCTCATATGCACACATGCTACATTCTAACCACCTAACATGCAGCCTTCTTGTCTCCCTGGCCCGTACTTCCCTTTAGTGATCCCGGAATCAGAGCGTCTAAAGTCCTTTAAACAGTCTTTACTGAGGTCAGGGTGATAGCACAATAGGTATGGTGTTTGCCTTGCACATGACTAACCTGGGCTTGATCCCCAGCATCCCATATAGTCTCCTGAGCCTGCCAGGAATAATTTCTGAATGCAAAGCTAAGAATAACACCTGAGTGCCTCAGGATGTGGCCCAAAACCCCTACCAAAGGAAAAAAAAAGTTGTTTGCTGGTCCTGGCTAGAGAGTCCCCAAGTTTCTTTTACCCAGTGTTTGAAGATCTGCTGGCCTCCAGAGGCTGAGTAATAGTGTAAAGGTCTGGCCCATTCTCATTCCCACTAAAATTCTCCCTGTATTCCTAACTCCCCAGAGCCAGAATTAAGCCCTGAGCATGACGAGGTGTGGCCTCATCAAAATTTTTATTTTTTGTTTTTGTTTTGGGGGCACACCTGGCAGTGCTCAAAAGTTACTCCTGGCTCTGTGGTCAGAAATCACTCCTGGCAGGCTCAGAGGACCATATGTGATGCCTGGATCGAACCCAGATCTGTCTCGGGTCAGCAGCATGCAAAGCAAATGTCCTAACATTTTGCTATCACTCCAGCTTCTCAAAAAAAATTTTTTTTAATTGAAAACATAAAATGAAGACCATGTTCATCAGCTCTGTCTCATGAGCCTTTTAAGAGGAGCCCACTAAGGGAAGGAAGGTCTCTTAGAAGTGTGGAGCACAGATCCCCATTACAGACAGAATAGAGAATGATAAGCAGATTAATTTGAGGCCCTGCTTGCCTTTCAGGACAGTCTGAACTCTAGCCCCAGGCTCTCTCTTTATACTTAATTAATTGACTAACAGTAATTAAACTCTTTCTCTTCCATATTAGTGTGGAGTAACTATGTAATAAAAAAGCATAGTTGTTGGGGCTGGTGAGATACTGCAGTGGGCCAGGCACTTGATTTGCATTGCTGCAGCCCCTCGTTCTGTCTGCACAGCAGATGGTCCCTGCACTGCCAGGAGTGATTCCGGAGCACAGAAGCAGAAGAAAGCCCAGAGCACCATAGCCAAAAACCAAAGGGGAAAAAACTGAGAAGCAGTTATAAATTTGAATAAAGAAGCATTAGCAACTGAGGGGAAATTGAAGTTAGAAAATCACCTAAGGGACCAGAGAGATAGCATGGAGGTAAGGCATTTACCTTTCATGCAGAAGGTCGTTGGTTCAAATTCCGGCATCCCATATGGTCCCCTGTGCCTGCCGGGGGTGATTTCTGAGCATAGAGCCAGGAGCAACCCCTGAGCACTGCCAGGTGTGACTCAAAAACAACAACAAAAAAAAACCACCAACAACAAAAAAACCAACAACAACAACAAAAAAGAAAATCACCTAAATGAGAGAACTAAGGATACAGGTGACCTCACCTCGAAGCCCTAGGTTGCTTGTTTGGTTATTCTACCCTGCTCATTCATCCACTGATAATCCAGTGAAAATTATCATTGTCTGTTATCCTTCTGCCCCTTGACTTCCTGTGCTTTACACTGTTTTATTCTGCTTTCTCTCTCTCCCTTTTCCCTTTTCCCTTTTCCTAGTATTTCCCTTCTCTCCCTTTTATCATTGCCTAACTGCAGTTCCTGAGCAGGGTCTGGTCCTGCCTTCAGAGACCTAACCCCAGGGAACATTGCTGTTTCCTTCCCTGCCCTTCCCCTTTCATCTCCTGCTCAAGCAGAGCCAGGGAGCACAGCAGACAAGAATGAAAGTCACTTTCATTTTAAAGCTCTTAAAAGGAGCCTCAGAGGCTAATCTCCATTTCTGTGGTTCTAAACTAATAATTACTGTGGCCTTTCCCAGGGGCTGTTGGTGCCACTGCTCCTTTTTTAAGTAAGAGCTGCTGCAGCTTGTGGGATGGTGAGCTGGGGGCCACCTGTGCTGAGCAGGGTGGGGTACTGACAGGAAGTGAACCATCTGCACCTGAAGGCATCCAGGAATTCTCCCAAAGCTTGTAAATAGTCTGTGGGGTAGCATTTCACTTGCTCTATTTTTCTCTTTCAAAGGGGCCAGGCCAGGGACATAGCTCCAGGGGCTGGCATACAGGTTTTGCATGTGGGATACTGGGTTTAATCCCCAGCACCATATGGTTCCCCAAGAACCAAAAAAGTTATTTACAAGCCTGGTTATGTAAGATTGGGTAAGATATTATCTAGGAACTTGGAAGCAAGAATAAGAGAAAAAGTAAAAATGGGTGTTTTCCCTGTGTTCAGTCTCCCAGCTACCCTTACAACAGCTACCTGTTACAATCAACCTACACCTGTACTCTGGAATAGAAAATATGTACTGTGTATATGTATGTGTGTATTCATTCATGTGTGCACAAATGTATGTTTGTGTGTGTTGTAGGGGCCATTACTAGGTCATATCTGAAAGAGCTAAAGCCTTGCTCCTGGCTCTGTTGTTAGGGATCACTCTTAGCAGCACTCTAAAGACCATATGTGATGCCATGTATTGAACCTAGATCAGCAACATACAAGGAAGGTACCCCCCCGACTGTCCTTTTGGCCCCCAAACTACCTATTTTAATCCAGGTATCTGGGCAGGTCTTTTCATCAATCAGTCAGGATGGCCTCACCTCCTGTATGTTGCTGTTTTGAGTTTCTACATTGTCCTCACTCAGCCAGGTTACTGGTGACTGCCATTCCCAGCTCAAACAATTCCTATTGCAAACAACCTGGTGTACCACTCAACATCCCATTTAGCTTCCACATGGACATGACCCATGTGACTCTTGTTGCTTGTTATTGATCAAAGCATGTCATCTGGTGACAGTAAAATTGGAAGGTGAAGTCTAATGATTGCTACCAGGTGTTTGTGAGCAGAACAGAAAACTTGTATTGTACTACATATGTTTTCTACAAATAGAATTAAGGTTTTTCTTGAGGGAGTGTTGACTTTTGGACTATACCTGGTAGTGCTCAGGAGCTCTTCTGTGCTCAGAGTCACTCCCAGTGGTGCACAAGGGATGAAACCCAGTCCTATATGTAAATCATGTGCTCCATCTTTTGAGCTATTCGTCCACTCCTTATATACAAGTAAATACTGAGTTTGGTGCCCCTCCCCTATTTAACCAACTGTATATCACACATTATTTATTTTATTTTATTTTATTTATTTTATTTTATTTTAGGTTTTAGGGCCACACCTGGTGTAGCTCAGGGGTTATTCCTGGCTCTGTGCTCAGAAATCACTCCTGGCAGGTTCTAGGGACCATATGGGATATTGGAGATCAAACCCAGGTTGGCAAGTGCAAGGCAAGTGCCCTATCTGCTGTGCTATCACTCTTTCCCCAACATTTTATTTTATTTTATTTTATTTTATTGTGGTTTTTGGGTCACAACTGGCAGTGCTCAGGGGTTATTCCTGGCTCCATGCTCAGAAATTGCTCCTGGCAGGCATGGGGGACCATATGGGACACTGGGATTCGAACAGATGACCTTCTGCATGAAAGGCAACGCCTTACCTCCATGCTATCTCTCCGGCCCCAACATTTTATTTTTTAAATGGCATATTTCATAAGCCAATATGTGGCTTAAAGTAACTCAACATGTCTTGCAAAATCCTTATCCCTGGGGCCGGAGAAATAGCACTGCAACAGGGCGTTTGCCTTGCATATGGCTGACCCAAGACGGGATCAGTTTCAATTTCATATGGTTCCCCGAACCTGCCAGGAGCAATTTCTGAGCGAAAATCCAAGAGTAATCCCTGAATGTCATCAGGTGTGACCCCCAAACAAAACAAAACAAAAAAAACTTATCCCTGCAAAAAAAAAAAAAAAACCCAAATAAATAAAAATCACCTGTTTACTATGATGCCAAACACTGCCACCCAATTTGGCAACAGTCTCTCTTAGTTAAGAAAGTGAGCAGATAAATGGACATATGTCATGGTCATTCAGAGTTAAGGAATATTCTGGGTCTCTCTCTTTTTTTTTTTTTCAGCTAAATGTCTGACCATGTTTTAATGAGTGACAGTTTATAGAAAGCACTGTTTAACATTTACTAAGCACCTGCCATACACTAGGTCCTGCTGCTTCAAAGATAGTCACAGCCCTGGCTGTCAGAGTTTGGAGTTTAGCCTATGAAATATGTCATTTAAAAAATAAAATGGGGGCCGGAGAGATAGCATTGGAGGTAAGGGATTTGCCTTGCATGCAGAAGGACAGTGGTTCCAATCCCGACATCCCATATGATCCCGAGCCTGCCAGGAGCGATTTCTGAGAGAGTCGGTGTTTAGTAAATTCAGTAAGTCAGCCGAGTGTCCTGAGCTGCCCGTGTGTACCAAGAGGTCAGGAGCATCCTGGGCAGCTCACTTCATCCTCCTGCACATGAAACCTGTTGGTCTAATAAAATGTAAGAGATTCCTTTTGCATTCAAAATGCAAATCTTGCCCTCACTGATTTGAAAGATCTTTTAGAAACTTGCCCTGGTGTGGAAATAGACTTGCTTATCTCATCAGCAGGTGACAAATTTCTTTTGTTTCCTTAACTCTCTTTGTCCCTTTCAAAGAGCAACTTTGGTGGCTTCTATTACTGATCTCCCATCACCACTGAAACAAACAAACCAGTGGATAAACTGTCTGCACCAAGATGAGTGACTCTAGCTATAGGGTAGCCATTAGAGGGGTTCAGACCATTCTAGACTGAAATCGAGGTCCCCTCACAGGCAAATGTACTTTTCCAAGGCTGCCTCCCCAATTCTTGACAGAAAGAACTTCATAAGACTGGGGATTTGGGGGAGCCTTTCAGTGTCTTTTCTGTGCCTGGGGGGGCTAGGTAATGGCCACTATGTCTGCAATCCCCCCAAAATAATTTCAGATTAAATAATCATGCAGTTATCCATGTTGATGGTAAACATTATCCATGTGAGGAAGACCCATATGCATTTAGAGTCCCTGGTCTCTTTCTATGGGCATAGGTCATCCTGGGCCCAGGGCTTTTCCTGCCCATGTCTTCCTCTTCCCCATTTCCCCAACTCTGGTCTGATAAATTCACCCCTACACCCTCAAGGTTCTGAAAGTCAGTGTCCCAGTTTGTCCTTGAAGGAATTGAGAGCATAATTCATTTATCTCATCCTGCATCCATCCATGTGGCACCAACACTCCAGGAGTCCCCCTCAGTACTGATTGTGGAAACAGGACAGATGTGACAGTGTCTCATCTAGGAAAGTGATTCACACCAAAGGGCCCTGGCATGTGCAGGACACAAGCCAAGGAGCCTTATTTCCCAAATACTTTACTGTTCCTCTTGGAGCTCCAAAGCTAAACAATGCCTTTGAGGCATGTAGGCCTGCCTAGTAATTGCTGTTGGGGAGAGATCACTATGAATCTTTGAAGGGGAGGAGGTGGGGGTGGTCTTGTGTGTCTCTGACACTCTGGAGAAAATTTGCTGTCCACTCTTCACAGTGGATTTAGCTCCAACTTGGAACATCCCCAAGATCCCAAGATTGTATTAGGAGCTGAAGCTTATGGAATTAGTCTTACTTTCATCTAGATAAAATTCCGAGTGGCTGATAAGTAGTGAATTGTATGTATGTTGGTGGGCGTTTTGACTCGGGATTTAATTAGATTTGGATGTACATTGTTCCCTAAATCAGGACTCTGTGGGTGAGCCTGTCCAGAGGGCATAGGCCACCTTGGAAACAGAACGAATTGGATGTAGGGGGACACATGCTTAGAAAGACTTCCCCAAGCTGGGATTTTTCATTCAATTGGCAGTCTTGGTATGGTAGACCAAAGATCTAAAGGGCAAAACAACACTGGAATGGATTTATACAAGGAGATCAGGAGGTTATGAGTAAGGAAACTGAGGCTTCATAAGGGGCTAGTGGAGAAGTTGCCATATTAGGATTTGTATTCAGGCCTCACAAGATATGACCCATGACCTGAGTCATTGACCTTGCCTCACTTTGTTCTTCTTTCTAGCCCTCCAGGATTGAGTCTCACTTAGGGGTCACTAGGGTAATTGCAGAGCCTTTCTTGTCTGGCACCAGCTGTGGTACTTGCAAAGTTAATGACATAAGGAACACTGATCTTTAAGACAATCTCCTTCTCAAGTATCTTCTGCAGATCTCAGCTCTGTCCTGAGGCTGAAGCTCTGCTATGAATCTCTGCTGTGGCTGAGGAAAGTACACTTTTTATTTGGTCTGCAGGTGTAATGTCTCCTCTAAAAAACATTTAATGGGACAGAAAGACAGTACAGAAATTAAGATGCCATCCTTGCATGCAGCCACTGACATGATTTAATCCCCAGAGTCACATGATCCCCTCAGACTTCCCCCCCACCCAAAAAATGAAAATCCCCACTGAACTATTTCAATGCCATTGTCAGCTTGATCTTTAGCATCCTCTCCCTCTTCTTACAACCCTGTGGGCTTCTGTGTCTGTGTAATCCAGGAAGGGGAGGCGGCTTTGTCAGCCCCAGCTGCAGCAGTGCTTCTCTCTGGTCCTCTGCACCCTTTGATTTATCTCCTTCATTAATCTGTGATGCTCAGTGCTGTAAAATTGCCTGAAATGGGATCTGAAGAGGAACTGACAGTTTGAGGGATGGTGCAAGATTGGTGGAGGAGATTAAATGGGGACCAAGGGAAATGTAGTGGTTGCCCGGCTCAGAGAACCTGAACCATAGATGTTAGGATTTATCTGGCCATTTTCCCCTTTCATTCACCTTAGGGGTTAGGAGAAGAACTCTCTCCCCTCCACTTTCCCCAGTGGCACAGGAAAACCTAAAAGCCCAGGCCAGCTGCCCGTGGGCTTCAGCCTGTGAATAGCAGAAACTGTTGAGTGTTGCAGCTATAGAGACCTAACAGATGTGCAATGTGAACTGGGTAGGAATCTTGTTTGCTTAGGAGCCACAGCCAGTGCTGTTCAAGGTTTATTCCTGTACTTATTCCTGTACTTACCATATTTTTTCCTCTATAAGACGGATCTGACCATAGGATACACATAGTTTTTAGATGCTTTCCTCCCCTGCACTCAAGCTTCAGCTCCAGGTGGCATTCACTCCATATAAGATGCACAGGGGTGAGAGAGAGGGGTGAGTGCGTCTATGGTATGAAAAATACGGTATTCTCTCTACTCAGAATCACTTTGGTTGTGACTTGATATGGGATGGCAGAGATTAAACTTGCTGTACTATCTTTCCTGCTCTGGATAAGAATCTAATATGGGGTGCACAGGTGGACTCTAGAAAGTAAGTGAAGTCTTTTAGGCAGCCCTGTAGTCAGCCATCAGAGTTCTTTTGGGAACTCTGCTGCATTTTCAGTGTGGGAGAAGCTTGTAAGGGATCTAGATACTATAGGAATGGAGGTCCCTAGGGGAGCAAGCTCCAACTCTGGGCATCTTGACCCGGGGATCCTGATCTGAGTTTCATTGACAGCCTCGGGCATGCAGTATTTCTCCTCTTTGCTTGCTTTGCTTTGACTGCTTTGCTTGCTTGCCTTGTTGTCCCAGAGGACACGGGGCAACTAGGGATATCCCTATTGCACAGATGAGTCCAAGGGATGGTGAGCTGCTCAGGAGCACACAAGCAGTGAGTGGCAGAGTTCCAATTCCAACCCAGGCCTGTGTCACTCCACATCCACTGTTGGCTCGAGGACACCAACCTGTCTCTATATGGTGTATCAGTGATAAGGCCTACTTGGACTCAGCTCACTCTCTGAACAATCGGGAATGACCTCTAGGCTCCCCATCCTTGAGTCAACCCCACTCATGCTCCAGGCTATTCTGCATTCTTGGTGTGCTTCCTGTTTGCTTCTCTGCTCCCTTATTCTTAGATTGGATCCACTCTAGGTCCCCCTCACCTGCAAAAAAAAAAAAAAAATCTCCAAAAAATACGTTTGTTCTCTGATAGCACTTAGCTTGCCATTGGAATTGCCTGCTAGGCCAGATCTTCTCCAGGAGACCAAGAGGGAGGAACCAGAACTCCAGAATACAATTCAAGGTAGCACATGTCCTTAGCCCCTGTCAGCCCTTTCTTTGGCCTTACCTCATCCTGCTTCTCACTCCTCAAGTCAGGCCTCCTCAGGTGCCTTGTTTTGTTTTGTTTTGTTTTTGTTTTTGGGTCACAGCCGGCAGTGCTCAGGAGTTACTCCTGGCTCTTTGCTCAGAAATCACTCCTGGCAGGCTCGGGGGACCATATGGAATGTCGGGATTCGAACCACCATCCTTCTGCATGCAAGACAAACACCCTACCTCCATGATATCTCTCTGGCCCCCTCTCAGGTGCCTTGAGCTGGCCAGACCCCTTGTGCCCCTACCCTCCTCTTCTTTTAGCAACTTTGAGCATTTTCCTTTGCCAGCCTGAGATCCACCCACCCCTTGTCTAGTCACAAGTCTGATTCACACCTCCTTGAGATCTCAATACAAACATCACTTCTCAGAAAGCTGCACCTAACCCATTGTCAGTGACTCAGCAATTAGTGACTGGCAGACGAGGAGGTGACTCATTTGGGACATGAAGCTAGTTTATTTCACACCCCTTATCTACATTTGTATTTTTATTTGTTTGGCATATTTCTTCACTATATTGTAAATGCCAGTAAAGCAAAAGCTTGTTCAGTTTTCTCAGTGAGTGTTAATTATATAATATACACATGTATATACAACATATATGACCATTATAGTTCAAAATATATAAAATTAGTGTGACATATGGGGGCCAGAGAGATAGTATAGCAGTGAGTCATTTGCCTTGCACACAGCTGATTTAGGAGGGACAGTGGTTCGAATCCCAGCATCTTGTGCCTGCCAGAAGTGATTTCTGAGTACAGAGCCAGGAGTAACCCCTGAGTATCCTTCCCAGAAAAAAACAAAACAAAATAAAAAAACAAACAAAAAAACACCTAGTGTGACATAGGCATTGCCAACCAGAATAGGGCACTCACCAACTAGAACACTCGCCAGTCATGACAGGGTAGCAACACTCACCAATCAAAATTACGGTATCAGAAGCTGTACATGTTTGATGAATGACATAGAACCTTAAGATGATAGTGAACCATCCCACTCATCATCCCAAAAGGGTAAGCATGGTCCCATGGGTTTCTTAGCATCCAGAAGTTTAGAAATGAGACAGTTTTTTTTTTTTTTTGGTTTTTCAGGCCACACCCGTTTGATGCTCAGGGGTTACTCCTGGCTAAGTGCTCAGAAATTGCCCCTGGCTTGGGGAGACCATATGGGATGCTGGGGGATAGAACCGCGGTCCTGATCCTTGGCTAGCACTTGCAAGGCAGACACCTTACCTCTAGCACCACCTCGCCGGCCCCATGAGACAGATTTTTAAGCCAACCCTAAGATTTTTGCCCCAGCCCAGCCCTTCCCTACCCTTTATTATTGTGATGATGGGGCTCCCACACCAACTTGTGGTGCACCATAGCTCTCACCCACTGTTGTGTCCTAAAGAGCCCAGCACTGAGCATATGAGGGGAAGTGCTGGGAATCCACTCCAGTGTTTCAGTCATGGCCTGCAAGGCAGGTGCTCTACCTCCAAGCTCTTTCCAGGACCTCAGCCTTCTTTTAGGACAATTATTCAAACCTGGGTCCCTCTGACAGGTTCAGACTCCAGCCTTGCTACTACCCAGCTGTGTGACAGAAAGTTATTGAACCATCCTGAGCTCCCACTGCTGTGTCTCCTGAACAGAAATAATGAGCTAAGGCTTTGTGAAACTGCTAGGAAGTTTAAATGAGAGCAGTTTGAGACCATGTTAGCAGGGAGCTTGGGTACAGAAGACTCCTTCAACAATGCACATTGTATTTTTTGGTAAAGGATCTGGATGCTTTATGCATAGATGAAAGTGAGGCACAGAAAGGGTAAAATGTGGGGTCAAAGAGAGAGTATAGCGCATCCAGTCAGTCTCCAGCATTTCATACAGTTCCCCGAGCACCACCAGCAGTAATTCCTGAGTGCAGAGCCAGGAGAGACAGGACTGGTAATCACTGGGTATGACTGAAAAAAAGTGGGGAGAGGGTAATGCCTCATCAGAGGATCCAGGCTGTGAAACATAAGTCTCCACACCTTGGCACCTCTATTTGTGCTTGTGCTTGAGCTTGAGGGGCAGTTAGGAGAAGCTTGTCTCCAGTTCTTGTGCTCTTGTCCCTCTGCTTCTCAATGGGAGGGGAAAAACAGAAGCTGTATTTAAATTCTGGGACCCTAAAGGGGCAAAAGCCAAAGGAAACAACACTTTCAAACCTGGCAGGAGGTCCAATGCTTAGAAACAAGCCAGTCTAACCACCCTGTAACATCAGAGGTGTAAACTTGTTAAAATCCCCAGCAGAGGTCTTGAAACAGAACTTGAAAGGGTTTATGACCCTGTGGATTTGAACTCTCTGAGCCAAGCTATAATTCCAGCTCTGCTTTTGGAAGGCAAGATCAGAGCCATAATTTCAAGAGGACTTCAGAAGGAGCTGTGATTATGTTTCAAGACACCAACTGTGGGGTGAAGCTGTCGTGGGAGGGCCCAACCAAGATGCAGGGTGGTGAGAAGAGGACCCTGGTTGAGGAGGGCAGAGGGGAAGAGCACAGGGTGTCTAGCTGAGGCAATTAAATGTCCTTGCTTCTCAATTTAAACAAAAGCTCAATGAAGCCTTCCAGAAGGCCGTGTTCTTAATGATGGGGAATAAAAGGGAGCAGAGCCAGCAAATTGTTGGATCTAATGGGGCCCCTGGCCTTGAGTGTCCCTGCAGGAAGACTGTGGGCAGCCCTACTCTCCACAGGCAGCATTTGTCATGCTAATGACCCAGTCACTGGGTGCCTTGGAGGCCCCTTCTCAGATTTCTGAGTCCAGCTTCACTGGAGCCCTGGAACTGGGACTCTGAGTTCCCCTTTCAGCTGTTTGTTCTCTGTCCCAAGTGGTTCCTGCATCCTCATTTCCAAGTCCTGGGAACCCCCCTCCCCATCATTTGAGCATAGTAATACACCCAAATGCATTTCTCACCAAGGGTAGCCCTTATCTGTTTCAATGTCTTGGTGGTTTGCATTACACAGAGCCAAAATCCAGACCGCTAAAGAGCCCCCCTGTTCCTGCTCCAGTCTGGATCCCCTGAAAATCACAAGGACCTCACCTCTCTCTGTACAGTCTGTGTCTCCAAACCCTTCTAGGTCTCCAGTCACCCCAGGGTTCTAAGCCTGCATGATAGAGCCCCTGAGAAGCCTTCTGCTCTAAACACCTTCTCCTGACCCTTCTTTACCAGGCTGCTAGTTTTACCTCTCCTGAGTTCCGGTTCTGAAATCATCTTGTGTAAGGTATCTCATGCAGTCAGCCAGAGGCACATCCCAGAGAACCCTGTGCAGCCCTCAGTGGAAATAGCCAACATAGCTTGACCTCTGGATACTCTAGGATCTGCTTGCAGACACTGTGAGCTTCTTTATTAACATGTTTACAGGTCTCCCTCCAACCCAACCCCAAAGTGTGGCACAGTCTCACCTTCCCAGCTTGAAGTCTAGACTTTATCATCATGAGCAGGTTGCTTTCCTTCCTCTCCATGCTGGTCCTAAGCAGTCTGTTTGACCCAGAGAAGGTGACATCTCTGCCTGAAAGAATTTGAGGGGCACTTGCAATGAAAGGGGTTCTGGATTCTCACTGTGAGGACACAGGACCTGGAAAGGATCATTCCTCAGAGACACTAAAGCCTCCCCATCATCTCAGACACCATGTGACTAAGAGCAGTATCTCTTAATTCAGAAGTCAGAAGAGGTTTAGATATCAGGGGAGGAAGTAGAGGACTTAGGTGAGAAGAGTCCAGGAGAAAAACAGGATGGAAGGTGGAGAAGTAGAAGGAAGGGTGTTCATTCTCTTGCAGGCTTTGCTCTGGAACTGACACTTTACCTTGAGGAGTAGGGTCCCATGTGCTTCCTGAGCTCCCTCCCTCCTGCTGTGCCAGAGGTCACGCCAGTGTCCTTGGACACAGGCCTTCTAAAAACAGACACTGAGAGGCAGGCAAATAGCTGACTTATTTGTAGATGCCCTGGGGTTCTGGTATTAGAGCAGCTACCTCCTAATGATTAAACACTATACAAACACCCAGTGACCCACAGCTTCCTTACATAGATGGCCCCAAAACCAGAGGGGAGGCAGCAACTATCCCACTGGAGACTGCAACTAAAGGAGACTAGAGACAACAATGCCTCAGATCTGCCTTTTCCTATGGCTCTTTTCTGCAGCTGTGGAGAGAGGAAGGATAGAGGTGACACTGAGGTCACCAAGGATGGAAGATGACCAAGAGATAGCTCTGTGCTGAAGACCCTTGCTAGTTTAGTCCCAGATAGGAGGCCATGATGTGGGCCAAGTGCCTGCCTGCTGGTTCTGCCTACAGTCTCAGGCCCCATACATATGTGTTTATGCCCCAGAAAGCATATATGAGCATCACACTTCTAAGGCTATGGCTGCAGCAAATGCCACAACTTTTTATGTGTGAGCCCTGTAGTAACCCCCCAAATCAGGTGACTTCCAAAAGCAATGAGCCCACAAAACAGACCTATGGTGATCTTCCGGAATCAAATTTGTAAGTACTGCAGTGATCTCAAGGTTTGTGAACCCCACAGTGATGCCTAGGATCAGGTATGTGAGCCCTAGTAGCAGGTGTGTGAGCCCTGCAATGACCCCCATGAGCACAACAGCTGGGATGTGTGAATGGAGTACCGTAACTATAGGAGTTTAGCCCCCATGATCATTTGAAATAAATATGTGAGCAACACAGCCAGGTGTGTGTATATGACCCCTGGCAATGTGACAGCGATAGAGGCAGAGTGAAGAGGGAGGAAAAAATAACAAATGTCATCCCCTTCTTCTGTACTGGCTGCTTCCTGTACTGTGTGGGATATGGTGTTTGAAATGGGAGAACAGTCAGAGCTAGATGCTGGATTCAGATGAGATTTGGTTTCATCTTTATTCACTTTAAGTTCATTAAACTTTTCTTTGTTTTGGGGGGTGTCACACCTGGCAGTGCTTAGGGGTTACTCCTGTCTCTGCAGGATTCACGCCGGGTAGGCTCGAGGGACCACATGGGATGCCTGGGATTGAACCTGGGTTGGCCACATGCAAGAAAAGTTGCCTACCTACCTTGCAAGCTTCTATAATCTCACCAGCTACCTGTTAACTTTTTAATCTCTATTTTCATAGTATATGTTTTAAATATCAACTCTTGTGTTTTTTTTTTTTGTTTTTTGTTTGTTTTGGTTTTTGGGCCACACCCAGCGTTGCTCAGGGGTTACTCCTGGCTGTCTGCTCAGAAATAGCTCCTGGCAGGCACGGGGGACCATATGGGACACTGGGATTCGAACCAACCACCTTTGGTCTTGGATCGGCTGCTTGCAAGGCAAACACCGCTGTGCTATCTCTCCGGGCCCTTAAGTATCAACTCTTTTTTTATTTGAAACACTGTGATTGCAGTATTGTTTATGATAGAATTCATACAGTATTCCAACATCACATCTTCCAGAATGTCCACTTCTCTCCACCATTGTCTTAGGTTCCCTGCCATCCATCACCACCTGGCCTACCCTGGCTAAGCTCAATTCTGTAGACCAATTCTCATCTCAGGTTCTTTTGTCTTTGTCATTTGTTATTCCCCTTCTATGTTTCTTTATATTCCATACAGGAGAGATCATTCTTGTCTAGCCCTCTATTTCTGGTTGACTTCACTCAGCTTGATACCCTCCAGACCCATCCATGTCATGACATATTGCATGATTTCACTTTTTCTTATAGACAAGTAGGTTCATTGTGTACATTAACATAGTTTCTTTATGCAACCATTATTCATAGACAATTGAATTGTTTTCAGGTTTTGGCTATTGTGACTAGTGCTGCAGTAAAAATAGAATGCAAATGTCCTCACACAATAGATTTTGGGACTTCAGAATAGATGTCCAGAAATAGAATTCAAAGAATTTCAATTTCAAATCATCTTGGTTTTTTGAGAGACCTGTTTAGATGCTCCAGTTTACCTGCATAACTGCCTCTTGGGGGCAAACTATCACTGTCAAACTCAGGGCAGATGATGTAACTATCAGGGCACATGATTCTCAGAGTGCAGGACCTGACCACATGTGCTTTAACCCTCCTACCCCAGCCTTCTTCATGAGTATGAATGACTCTCAGGGACCAGAGTGTCAGGCAGCCATATTGTCTCTCCTTATCTGGCTGCTCCCTTCTCTCATCTCTTAGTTTATTTCGTTTTTGTTTTGTTTGTTTGTTTTTGGGCCACACCCAGCATTGCTCAGGGGTTACTCCTGGCTGTCTGCTCAGAAATAGCTCCTGGCAGGCACAGGGGACCATATGGGACACTGGGATTCGAACCAACCACCTTTGGTCCTGGATCGGCTGCTTGCAAGGCAAACGTCGCTGTGCTATCTCTC